>NW_028225179.1:176356520-176677982 GCF_052327205.1 Somniosus microcephalus
TTAAGCTGCATAGAGCAAGACTTTAACTCTGGAACTTTTGCACGGTTCCACAATTTTGAGTACTCCTCCCTGTTCATTATGGTTACGCCGCATCCTGTATCCACTTCAAAGTTGACTTTACATTCATTTACTGTCAGTTGCAAAGTGATAGGATCCACTTTTGGAATGTTCTCTAGCATACTATGCATTATGAACATGTCGTCTTCTTTCTCAGCTTCTCCGCTGATGTGATGTGCTCCCTGTTTTTTCACTTCTCTTCCTAGGTTTTGCTTTCCTCCCCCTTTTGGTTTGTATTCCTCCACGGTTGCTTTTGCCCTGCATGCACGTTTTATATGTCCTTTTTTCCCACACTTGTGGCACTTTTCCTCCAGAAACCTGCATTCCCTCACCAGGTGATCACCATTGCATCTATAACATGCCTTTACATGCTCACGTTGTGGTTTCTGACACATATTTAACTTGTGCACACTAACCTGATCTCCAACTCGCTTCGTCGTAGCCCAGTCTGAACCTTGTATTTCTTTTACATCTCGGTTCACTGTCTCTATGGCTTGAGCAAGTTCCAACGCTTTTTCATACGTAAGCCCAGTTTCGGACAATAACCTCCGCTGCATTCGATCATCCATTATCCCGCAAACTAGCCTATCACTCAGCATGTCTTTCAGGTTGTTCCCGTAATTGCAATTGTGTGCCAATTCTTTCAACACCGCTACATAATCCAATACAGTCTCTCCCGGTTTTCTGTTCCATGAATTAAATTTGAAATGCTGTACAATCTCACGCAGTCTGGGATTGAAATGGTCCTTCAGCAAGGCCACTAAGTTAGCAAATGTTCTGTCTCCCGGCTTTTCAGGACTGCATAAGTTTCTCATTAAACTATACGTCTGACTTCCCACGGAAGTGAGCAAAATAGCTCTCCTTTTTCTGACATCATTAAATCCATTTGCTTCAAAGAAATGCATCAAAACCTCGCAGTATTCATCCCAGGTCTGTGTCTGAACATCAAAAGCAGAGATCATTCCTACCGTAGCAGCCATGATTCGTTATTCAGTGCTCTCTTTTTTTCCATCAAGAGGAGATCTGTTTATCCTCGTCACCAATATGTGATATCCGAGTGGTAAGGTCAGACACTGAGAGAAGCGAGATATAAGGAACAAAACCCAACTGTTTATTTACTCGGTGTAGCAGAGAAACATCTCTTACTAGCTGGAGGCAAAACACACATTTCTTCCTGCACGAGCACCAAGATGGAGGATTCACCTCTGAATCATACCCATAATGCAATGCCACATTACCAGATAAACTGGTGTACAAGGACATTGACTACATGACCCATTACCTTAAATACTGGTGAATATGAACACTTAATCTTTGGCTCCATCTGGTGGATAACTTAAACATTACATCCCAGATTACTTTAGGAGGGAGTTCCAGGATTTTGACCCAGTGACGATGAAGGAATGGCCGATATACTTCCAAGTCAGGATGGTGTGTGACTTGAAGGGGAACTTGGAGGTGGTTTCAAACGCTTTAGCCTTGTCTTTTGCACTCATGCGCTGGGCTCCACTATCATTGAGGATGGGGATATTCATAGAGCCTCCTCCTCCCATTAGTTGTTTAATAGTTCACCACCAATTGGGCATCCTCTTTCAAAAACAGATGTGGATCAAGTGTGACATCTGCGGCTGATGGTAAATAGGTGGCTAAGGCACAATGGGTGGAAGTTTCCTAGGCATCCCGATGCCAGTTGGGTATTTCACTCAACGGTACTAATTGCTTGTGTTCTGGGAAAAGGAAGGTAGTGCAACCAGGATTTTCTGCCAAGCTGACCATTGCACAAGAGTCAATGCCACAGCTACCCATTTATATCCTAAAATCCGCCAATAATAAAAGCCAAATTGCGCACCGTTGATTCTTAGCATATTTCTTTCTTGATTTCCATCTACCATTGGAAGTGCACATGCTCTTAATATTTAAACAATAGTGTTGACAATTTGGGGAGTGCCAGTCAATGAACAGTCGCATCATATTCCAAAAAATCGTGTAATTCACTTCTTGATATTCCGCTCGCATTTTGTTCTTTAATCCAGATTGCAATAAAAGATATGTCCAAGGAGTTTTATTACCCAGCAAGTAACACTAACCTGTATGTTAAAACCGAAGACAGAGGGAATGTGTATGTCGCCGTGGTCGATACCGCACTCTATATCCTCAACAACAAGAATAAACTTACACCCAACAAAGTAAGTGATTTACAGTTCGTGGTTTGTCAGGATTCAAAACCATTCCCTTTAAGTTTCGGTTTCAGAAAGCACAGTAGTTTAGGGATAGCAACCGCAACCCTGCCTATATCCATTTAAAATATCCTATACCAGGGCTAACGGGATAATTGTACTGTTTCTGGAGTGTGTCGCATGACACTTTCCTCACAGCTGTGTTCCCTTCTTTCTCAGAGCAGGCTGCTAATACAGGGGTAAGGTTGGGCAGAGAGAGCAATACTGCAGTATCGGGTCAAAACAGTCACCTTTAATACGTGAACCCAGAAGTTGGGTGTTTCTTTCAAGGCCATTAGACCGTGTGCGCTGGGAGACATCACAGATGATTCATCCCCTAGAGGTCATCCACACAGATGATATAAATTGGCCACGGGACCGTTTCAGAAATCCTGATTGTGTCCCTCACCAGGCCACGGGAGCTGACACGGAGACTTTATTCCTACAATTTTACCCAATTGAAATTAACTAATGAAGCATATAAGAATATAGGAATTGCTGGAGGTTCAAAAACCATGGGGAAAACGTTAGTTGGTTAGCACCTGGCGGGGGCGCTAACAGGGCACTGATGCAGTAGAGCTGGGGCGAGGCAAATCCAGCCCCCTGTAGCGCCGCCGCTAGCAGTTATCACCGGGGATTTCATGGCCAGGCAGCTGGGTACCCAATCTGCAAAATTCATTGTCACCCCCTGCATTAACGCTTCGCCCCGACAGTGACAGGGAGAGGAGGCGCCAAACAGGCAGATGCCAGCTCCATGGGTGCTACTTAAAGGGATCATGAGCAATGAGTCGCAGCTCTCATGTTAGTGCTGTTTCACTGCTTCCTTTTCAGTTTGACATTGTGCAACAGTTTCATTCAGTCATTTAAAGGTTGTTTAGTATTAGGAGTGTTGTGGCTACTAACAATTAGTTATATTTATTTTCACAACATATCAAAGTGCTAAACTTGGTTACATTAATGGGGGCTGTATTGGCAGTCGACCTTGCCCTCCAGGATCTACGGCGGAGGCAGCGAGAAAGATTGGAACATGTGGCCAGAGGGAGGAGAAGGGCCATGAGGGCTGCGTGAGTCGTCCGGCTCCTTCTCCTTGACATGCTGCTGCGGGCTGAGACGGCTGCACAGCCAGCAATGATGAGAATGAGGTTCTGCAGCATCAATGATCCTCCGCTTTACGAATTGGAAGGAGCCTGTGGCAATGATGGCTTGTGATTAGACTGCACCTGACATTGGTCAGCGTTTCGAGTTTAGCTCCACTGAGCTAGGCCATTAGCGCTTTATTTGGTGCTCCCCATCCTTCCCTTGTGCAATGAGACTGAATTTTGCATGCAGTCTGAAGCATTAGCGCCTGGCGCTGATTTTCAATCTTTTCAAAAGTTACCACCCATTCCTGGGCTATAGCGAATTTCTCCCCCCCAAGGTCCAACTGGTTCGCCTCCTTCCATCCTGGTAGTTGCTTGGTACAATGATAATCGGAGTTGTTGACTAATAGCAATCAAAGTCTATCAATAAATATAAAACAGATCCCAGAAATTACACGAGGAAAATCCCAGTGAACTTTGGGCACCATAGGTCCAACTTTTTTCTCCCAAGCATTCTACACTTACCACATGTCATGTTTCAAGTTACTCGTGTGTTGTATCTGAAAATGTTATTTTCAGAAAGAAGTCTGTGTATTTTTCATGTAGCAACGCATTGGTGAAACATGGGGATTGCCCCAACGTATGATTATATTTTTATATATATATATATACATTCACACATTCATTTGGATGTTCGAGAATGTCCCAGGAAAACTGGAGTTGTGTCTCACTGTAAAATAAAATTTGTGTATATTTTTTGAAATTCGTTTATGGGATGTGGGAGTCACTGACAATGCCAGCATTTATTGCCCATCCCTAATTGCCCTCGAGAAGGTGGTGGTTAACCGCCTTCTTGAACTGCTGCAGTCCATGTGGTGAAGGTACTCCCACAGTGCTGTAGGGCATTCCAGGACTTTGATCCAGCGAAGATGAAGGATCAGCGATATACTTCCAAGTCAGGATGTGTGTGACTTGGAGGTGGTGGTGTTGCCATGCACCTGCTGCTCTTGTCCTTAGGAGGATTTTGCAGGGTCAACTGAGCTGGGTGTGCTGTTGCCATGTCCATAGCCGGTGCCGTGTGGTCCATCCAGTTTCATTCTTATTATTCTGCCATTTCAGAGAGCAGTTAAGAGTCAATCACATTGCTGTGGGTTTAGAGTCACATATAGGCCAGACCGGGTAAGGACAGCAGATTTCCTTCCCTAAAGGACATTGGTGAACCAGAAGGGCTTTTATGACAAATAGATAATTTCATGGTCACCATTCCAGCTTTTTATTCCAGATTTATTTAATTTACTGAATTTAAATTCTGCTATGGTGGGATTTGAATGAACATAAGAACATAAGAACATAAGAAATAGGAGCAGGAGTAGGCCAATCGGCCCCTCGAGCCTGCTCCACCATTCAATAAGATCATGGCTGATCTGATCCTAACCGCCAATCCACTATCACAGAACCATCTCCTGAATCTAACAGAATTAGACACACAAAATAGGAGCAGGATCAGGCTACATGGCCCCTGGGCCCGCTCCACTACCCACAGGGCCATGACCGATCCGAACCTAGACTCATGTCCAAATTCCTGCCTGCTCCCCCTAACTCTTAATTCCCTTTACTTCTAGGAAACTGTCTATTTCTGTTTTAAATTTATGTAATGATGTAGCTTCTACAGCTTTTTGGGGCAGCATATTCCATGGACCTACCACCCTCTGAGTGAAGTAGTTCCTCCTCATCTCAGTTTTGAAAGAGCAGCCCCTTATTCTAAGACTATGCCCCCTAGTTCTAGTTTCACCCATCAGCGGGAACAGCCTCCCCGCATCCACCCGATCCAACCCCTTCACAATCTTATATGTTTCAATAAGATCGCCTCTCATTCTTCTGAACTCCAATGAGTAGAGTCCCAACCTACTCAACCTCTCCTCATATGTCCATCCCCTCATCCCCGGGATTAACCGAGTGAACCTTCTTTGCACTGACTCAAGAGCAAGTATGTCCTTTCTTAAGTATGGACACCAAAACTGTACGCAGTATTCCAGGTGCGGTCTCACCAATACCTTGTACAACTGAAGCAATACCTCCCTATTTTTATACTCTATCCCCCTAGCAATGAAAGCCAACATTCCATTGACCTTCTTAATCACTTGCTGCACCTGCATACTAACCTTTTGAGCTTCGTGCACCAGGACCCCCATATCCCTTTGTACTTCAGTACTTTCCAGTTTCTTGCCATTAAGATAATAACTTGCTCTACGATTTTTCCTGCCAAAGTGCATAACCTCACACTTTCCAGTATTGTATTCCATCTGCCAAATCTCTGCCCACTTACTTAGCCTGTCTATGTCTCCTTGCAGGTTTTTATGTCCTCCTCACTCACTACTTTCCCTCCCATCTTAGTATCATCTGCAAACTTTGATGTGTTACACTCCGTCTTCTCCTCCAAATCGTTAATATAGATTGTAAAGAGTTGGGGACCCAGCACTGACCCCTGCGGAACACCACTAGTTACTGATTGCCAGTCTGAGAATGAACCATTTATCCCAACTCTCTGCCTTCTGTTAGATAGCCAATCCTCTATCCATGCCAGAATATTAACCCCAATCCCGTGATTTTTTATCTTAAGCAATAATCTTTTGTGTGGCACCTTGTCAAATGCCTTTTGGAAGTCTAAATACACTATGTCCACTGGTTCCCCTTTATCCACCCTATATGTTACTTCCTCAAAGAACTCCAGCAAATTTGTCAAACATGGCTTCCCCTTCATAAAACCATGCTGACTTTGTCTTATTAAATTATGATTATCCAAATGTCCTGTTACTGTCTCCTTAATAATGGACTCCAAAATTTTACCTACCACAGATGTTAGGCTAACCGGTCTATAGTTTCCAGCCTTCTGTCTACTGCCCTTTTTAAATAAGGGTGTTACATTAGCAGTTTTCCAGTCTGCCGGGACCTTTGCCGAGTCCAGGGAGTTTTGGAAAATTATTACCAATGCATCCACAATCCCTACCGCCACTTCCCTCAAGACCCTAGGATGTAAGCCATCAGGTCCAGGTGATTTATCCGCTTTGAGTCCCATTATTTTACCGAGTACCACTTCCTTAGTGATTTTGATCGTGTTTAGCTCCTCCCCCCCTTTAGCCTTAGCCCCCTGTTTGTCCAGTGTTGGGATATTCTTGGTGTCCTCTACTGTAAAGACTGATATAAAATATTCATTCAGTGTTTTTGCCATCTCCATATTTCCCACCATTAATTTCCCAGTCTCATCCTCTAAGGGACCAACATTTACTTTAGCCACCCTTTTTCTTTTTATATAACTATAAAAACTCTTACTATCTGTTTCTTTATTTTTTGCTAATTTACTTTCATAATCTATCTTCCCTTTCTTAATCAATCTTTTTGTTATTTTTTGCTGTCTTTTAAAGTTTTCCCAATCCTCTATCCTCCCACTAGATTTGGCTACCTTATATGCCCTTGTTTTTAGTCGAATACTATCCTTAATTTCTTTACTTAGCCATGGATGGCTGTCTTTTCTTTTACACCCTTTTCTTCTCAGTGGAATATATTTTTTTTGGAAGTTGTAAAATAACTCCTTAAATGTACACCACTGATCATGTATCGTCTTACCCTTTAATCTATTTTCCCAATCCACTCTACTCAATTCCGCTCTCATACCTTCATACTCTCCTTTATTCAAGCTTATTTTGCTTGTTTGAGATCCAAACTTTTCACCCTGTAATTGAATATGGAATTCAACCATGTTATAGTTACTCATTCCAAGGGGATCCTTTACTAGGACATTTTTAATTAATCCTGTCTCATTACACAGTACCAGATCTAAGGTTGTTTGCCCCCTGGTCAGTTCAGTTACATACTGCTCAAGAAACCCATCCCTAATACGCTCAATGAACTCATCCTCAAGGCAGCCCTGCCCAATTTGATTTGTCCAATTAATATGATAGTTAAAATCCCCCATAATTATAGATGTTCCCTTATTACAAGTGTCAACTATTTCCTGATTGAATCTCCGTCCTCCACCCAAACTGTTTCATTATCCTGATCTTTTGACCAATATAATTTCTCTGTATTACAGTGATTCCTTCCTTTATTAACATAGCCACCCCACCTCCCCTTCCTTCCTGCCTGTCCTTCCTAATCGTTAAATAACCTGGTATGTTTAATTCCCAGGCATTGTCACCCTGCAGCCATGTTTCTGTAATGGCCACAAGATCATACCCATATGTAGTTATTTGTGCCATTAACTCGTCTATTTTGTTACGAATGCACATCTACTGGATTATTAGTCCAGGTTTAACTGGATTACTAGCCCAGTGACATTATCACTATGCTACTGTTCCCCTATCTGTGGCTCATAGTAAAAATAAACACCCCTCTTCGTTGCTTTTACGCAATTGTGCACATTTCCTATTTGAAGTTTTGTCTGCCAATAGATCTTTGAAGAGATGAATTCCTATGATCTTGGGTGTACTTTTGGAGGTGGTGCAAACAGCATTCGTGTTTTCATGGATGCTGGGCTGACTTTTATTTCCAATGTCGACACTTCAGCAGTTCGGGATGGTAAGCCAAATGTATAAAAATAGGCACAGATTCGGGAATAGATAAAAATGAAGTAACAGATGCAAACAAATTAGAGAGTAACAACAACAGCAACAACTTGTGTTTATGTAGCGCCTTTAACCTAGTAAAACGTCCCAGGGCGCTTCACAAGAGTGTGATACGACAAAAAATTGACACCGAGCCACATAAGAAATTAGGGCACGTGATTGGTCACAGAGGTAGTTTTTAAGGAGAGTCTTAAAGGAGGAAAGAGAGGTAGCGAGGCGGAGAGGTTTAGGAAGGGAATTACCAAGCTTAGGGCCCAGGCAACAGAAGGCACGGCCACCAATGGTTGAGCGATTATAATCGGGGTGCTCAAGAGGGCAGATTTGGAGGAGCGCAGATATCTCAGGGGGGGTTGTGAGGCTGAAGGAGATTACAGAAATAGGGAGGGAGCGAGGCCATGGAGGGATTTGAAAACAAGGATGAGAATTTTGAAATCGAGGCGTTGCTTAACCAGGAGCCAATGTAGATCTCAGTGTAGAAATCAGCAGCAGTCTTTGAACCATAAATTGCCCAAATTGATGCATGTGTAACTAAGGAAATCCGTTTATATTTACATATTGCTTAGAAACTGTCCATTGACGACCCAAGGGTTCACTTGCACAAATATTTGCAGCTGGGAGGACAAGTTGAACAGTCTGTTAACAAAGCAGATGGATTCTGGCTTTATAAAAAAAGACACATAGGTGAGGGGGATTTTTACTTCCCGACGCGCTGGGGGGGTTGTTATCTGGTAGCCCGCGGGAAACCCAGCCATCTGATATAACTCCACAGTGTGCATCTTCTGCCAGTGACGTGTTCCCCGCCCAGAAGTCAGCCTTCTTGACAGGCTTGTCTTCCAGTCGGGTGGGGAACACTCCAGAAGGGGCTGCAGGTCAAGGTAAGTCCGCTCCTGGACCCGAGGTAGGTCCAATCCCAAAGGAGGGTCCGATCCCTGATTTGGGGGGAAGGTTCCAATCCCAAAGCAGGGGGTCCTATCCCCGACCCCAGTGGGGGGTCAGATCCCAGGGGATGGGGAGGGGGGAATGTATGGGAGGGTTGTCTGATGTTAGGGGAGGTCAGGGGGGCCCAGGAGAAAGCACTCCTGCTCCTACTGGCCCACAGGGAACGGTCCCAGAGGCTGTCCACACCTCACAACAGCTCTGGGTTTCCCATTTCCTGGAAAACCCCGCCGGCCACAGTTAAATCCCTCAACCCATGGTAATATCGCTCTTAATGAGCTATTAACTTGTGCAAATTAACAGCCCGCCTCCCACAAGGGGGATGCTCGCAAGCAGCCCAACTCACTGCAGTTAAATGCAGAATCCACCGGGTTGGAGCCAGCTTCCTGACGCGCTGTCAATTTCAGCACTTTTAACCCCCACCCACTCCGAAACCCACTCGCACCTACTCGTAAAAATCCACCCCCCATAGAGCACAAACGCAAAGAAGTTATGAATCGATGGTTCGGCCTCAGCTGGAGTATTGTGTCCAATTCTGGGCACCGCACTTCAGGAAGAATGTCAAGGCCTTGGAGAGGGTGCGGAGGAGATCCACTGGAACGGTACAAGCGGTTATGGACTTCTGATTTGTGGAGAGACTCGAGAAGCTGGGATTGTTCTCCTTGGAGCAGAGATGGTTGAGGGGAGAATTAATAAAGGTGTTCAAATTTATGAAGGGTTTTGATAGAGTAGATAGCAAGAAAGTGTTTCCACTGGCAGGAGGGTCGGTAACCAGAGGACACAGATTTAAGACAAAAGAACTGGAGAGGGAGATGAAGAGAATTTTCTGATGCCATGAGTTGTTGTGATCTGGAATGCATGGCCTGAAAGGGCGGTGGAAGCAGATTCAACTGAAATTTCAAAAGGAAATTGGATAAAGACTTGAAAAGGAAAATTAGCAGGGCTATGGGGCAAGAGCAGGGGAATGGGAGCAATTGGCTGTAAAGTGCTTTGGGAAGTCCGGTGGTCTTAAAAGGTACTATATAAATGCAAGTGTTTTTCTTTTTCTTTCTTTCAAACTGTCTTTCTTTCTTTCAAACTTTCTTTCTTTCAACCTTCTTCCTTTCTTTCTTCCTTCCTTCCTTTCTTTCTTCCTTTCTTGCTTCCTTCCTTCCTTTCTATAGTAATCTGGGATGTTATGATTAAGGTTATCCACCAGGTGGTGCTGTAGCCAATGCTGCTACTAAGGTCAGAGGTTTGCTTCCTGTTAAGGTCAGAGTTTTGCTTCCTGTATAGGTCAGCACAAGGTGGAATGCCAGGATGCTGATGCAGGCTGTCTGTAAACGTGTTTCCCAGTTGTTAATAAAGTGCTCGTGTTAATTCTACGATATCGCCTCTTTGAGTCCTTGTTCCACTTAATGGGTTTATCACACTTTCTTTCTTCTTTCCTTCTTTCTTTCTTGTGTTCTCACCTTTCTTTCTTTCTTTCTTTCCTTCTTTCTTTCTTTCGTTCTTTCTTTCTCGCTTTCTTTCTTGTCTTTCTGTCTTTCTGTCTTTCTTTCTTTCTCGCTTTCTTTCTGTCCTTCTTTCTTTCCTTCTTTCTTTTCTTCTTTCTTTCCTTCTTTCCTTCTTTCTTTCTTTCCTTCGTTCTTTCTTTCCTTCTTTCCTTCTTTCTTTCTTTCTCGCTTCCTTTCTTTCTTTCATGAGCCTGCACAGGCACAATGGGCCAAATGGCCTCCTTCTGTGCTCTGAAGTCCTATTATCCTATGAAGGAAAAGTAAAGTCCATGTAATAACTTCAGTGCAAATAGCTTGGAACCTTATTGTTAAAAATAAAGACAGATATTCCATTGGATAAATTACTGCAATGATTCGGCGTTTGCAGTTGCACCGGAATTCCGCACGCTGATGTATTTCATCCGTCCACGCCCGCCCCCTCCCCCACACAAAGGGCCAGTGAGAAATGCCAATCCTACCTTGCCAAAATGCAACCATTCCAAGAAATGCAGGATGCTCAGGGCCAGGGGCAGGTTAAAGACATTGGAGGAAACCTCCGCAAAGCTCCAGGAAGCAGGAAATTATCCATGCAATCAGTGTATTTTAGAACACATGTGGGCAAATCCATTGCATTTATCTGACACTGCTTAGATTTGTTTCCTTCATCAGGAAGAATTCCTAATTGTGAATCTGTGGTTAGGCCTCAGCAGGAGTATGGTGTCCAATTCAGGACACCACACGTTGGGAAGGATGTCAAGGAGAGAGTGCAGAGGAGTTTCACTGGAATGGTACATGAGGTTATGGACCTCTGTTTTGTGGAGAGACTGGAGAAGCTGGGATTTTTCTCCTCAGAGCAAGGAAGGTTAAGGGGAGAATTAATGAAGGTGTTCAAACTAAACGAGTTGACAATTTTGTTAGTCTTAGCATGCTTAGACCTAGAAATTCGCCTGGGACGGTGGTGCTAAACGGACGGTATTGGATCAACCGCCCATTATACGCAGCGCCTGAGTTTCAGTTCCATTGAGAATTAACAACAGTTAATTACAATAGAAATCAGCATCGAATGGATGTTAATAAATAATACATGCGCATTTGATGTATTCTAGGGTAAATGAGATTAAAATTATGTTTTGGGGCCTGGATATCTTTTTTAGATTTAGCCTCACTCGCCAATCCCCTGTGAAAACATTGAGTCCTTCAAGAACCATAGCGGGTTTTTACCCGCACAAAATTTAGTTGAATGTCAAATTCAGGAACTAAGCAGAGAACCCCCGCTGCTGTTTTTGGGCTTACTGGAATAGATTAGGTGCCATCAGAGGTCTTTAAAATGATGAAAGGTTTTGATAGAGTGGATACAGAGAGAATGTTTCCACTTGTGGGGAAGAGCATAACTAGAGGCCATTAATATAAGATAGGCACCAAGAAATCCAATAGGGAATTCAGAAGAAACTTCTTTACCCAGAGAGTGGTGAGAATGTGGAACACGCTACCACAGGGAGTGGTTGAGGTGAATAGTATAGATGTATTTAAGGGCCGATTAGATAAGCACATGAGGGAGAAGGGAATAGAGGGTTATACTGATCCAGTTAGATGAGGAAAGACAGAAGAAGGCTTGAGTGGAGCATAAACACCGGCAGGGACTGGATGGGCCGAACGGCCTGTTTCTGTGCTGTAATCCTATGTCATCCTATGTAAACACATGGAACATGAACATACCTGCCATCAGGTCAAAAGCCAACAAACACATTTGTTTAACATTGTGTCCAACAATAAAGAACCCAATAAATAATCCATGATGAGGTAAAATGTATTCATTTTTATCAATGTATCATCAACGGGGCTGTGCTGTTCTGTCAGGCATTGGAAACATGAACGATTCAAAGTTATTTTTTTTACTTAACTATTGTTGCCTCTTTACAGGACATTTCTGCAAGAGAGATGACAGGAGGATGAAAAGATCGCTGGACATTCAAGCGCAGTATATGGGAAAATGTAAGAAAGAACTCAGTATCCCGTACATTCACGAGCGAGACACGAATTGTTTAGAAACGCTCGCAATTGTCACAGAGTCAGTAGTTGTGCTGCACGCTTATTGTGCATTCTTTGCTATTAAAACGTTTCAGTGACCCAGTTTTAAGTAAAAAATGTTGTCACCTCGCTTATAAAAATGAACAAAGACATTTATGGCAATGGTATAAGCACAGCATAATTTTGAGGTGGTAAAGGGAGTGCAAGAACAGAGAGACTGGGGGTGCTTGTGCACAAATCTTTGAAGGTGACAGGACAGGTTAAAGCAGTTAATAAAGCCTATGGGATCCTGGGCTTTATGAACAGAGGTATAGAGTACAAAAGACAGGAAGTGATACTAAACCGACACAAAACAATAGTGCGGCCCCAGCTGGAGTATTGTGTCCAATTCTGGGCACCACACTTTCGGAAGGAGGTGAAAGCCTTGGAGAAGAGATTTACGAGAATGGTTCCAGGGATGAGGGAATGCAGTTACATGGACAGACTAGTGAAGCTGGGGTTGTTCTCCTTGGAGCAGAGAAGGCTAACAGGAGTTTTGATAGAGGTGTTTAAAATCATGATGGGTTTAGATAGAGTAAATAAAGAGAAACTGTTTCCAATGGCTGAAGGGTCGATAACAAGAGGGCACAGATTAAAGGTGACTGACAAAAGAACCAAAGGCGACATGAGGGAAAATTATTTAACCTAACAAGTGGTTAGGATTTGGAATGCACTGCCTGATCAGGTGGGGGATACAGATTCAATAGTAGCCTTCCAAAGGGAATTGAAGGAGAAAACAGTGCAGGAATATGGGGAAGAGCGGGGAAAAGTGGGACTAACTGGATTGCTCTTCGAAAGAGCCAGCGCAGACTCGATGGGCCGAGTGGCCTCCATCTGTGCCGTACTATCCCATGATTCATGCAGTTCCTGATCACTTTTCCCCCATTTCTATCCCAGTTCAGTTTTCTGAGTGTGCAATGGGACAGTGCTTGTGTTGTTATGTATTTGATGCGACACAGATGCGGCAATACAATTCATTGAGTGCGCAACAAACCTTCAGCAGAAGATCACTGTAGGTGGATCTTTTCCGACTATATGCGGCAATGCAAAATGGCGGATGTTGAAGTGGCCGCCTGTATTGATTTGTATTTGTGGGTTCAATGATGAGACATTTATGAAAGAGAATGTCTTTTAATCTAAAGTCTGTTCAGCTCTGTTAACAGCATTACAGGAGACACCATGCTAGTGATCCCTCTAAAACGAAACTAAAACTAAACTGCTTGTCTTGTCACATGCCCTCTGCTGGTCAGGCATAAGTAATCAATCAGGCAACTATGCTGGTAAGGCATCATAATCAAACAGGCAAATACCATCACTATTTGCTGATATCATTACATCTCCCTTTCTTAAAACAAAAGTATTTTACTTTTAACTAACAACATGTTTTCTTTGTATTACTCTGCATTTTAACTGTAACACTTAATGAACTTACATTATCATTATCATTATCAAGGTTTTTTAACCTTGCTTTGTGTGTTCACATGAAATATGTAAATACACTAGAACTTGAAGAAAGAATAAGATAACATTACTTCCTTCTATAACAAGAGTCCTTAAATTTGCTCAATGAGTCTCTCAGGAGGCTTCACGTCATAGAGTCATAGAGTTTTACAGCACAGAAAGAGGCCCTTCGGCCCATCGTGTCTGCGCCGCCCATCCATCCCTGTCCAGTCTAATCCCATTTTCCAGCATTTGGTCCATAGCCTTGTATGCAATGGCATTTCAAGTGCTCATCCAAATGCTTCTTGAATGTTGTGAGGGTTCCTGCCTCCACCACCCTTTCAGGCATTGAGTTCCACATTCCAACCACCCTCTGGGTGAAAAAGTTCCTCCTCAAATCCCCTCTAAATCTCCTGCCCCTTACCCTGAATCTATGCCCCCTTGTTATTGACCCCCCCACTAAGGGGAAAAGTTCCTCTTTATCTACACTATCTATGCCCCTCATTATTTTGTACACCTCAATCAGGTCCCCCCTCAGCCTTCTCTGCTCCAAGGAAAACAACTCCAGCCTGTCCAGCCTCTCTTCATAGCTGAGGCGCTCCATCCCAGGTAACATCCTGGTGAATCTTCTCTGCACCCTCTCCAAAGCAATCACATCCTTCCTATAGTGAGGTGACCAGAACTGCACACAGTACTCCAGCTGTGGCCTCACCAGCGTTTTGTACAGCTCCATCATAACCTCCCTGCTCTTATATTCTATGCCTTGGCTAATGAAGGCAAGTATCCCATATGCCTTTTTAACCACCTTATCTACCTGCTCCGCTGCCTTCAGGGATCTATGTACATGTACACCAAGGTCCCTCTGACCCTCTGTACTTCCTAGGGTCCTACCACTCATTGTGTATGCCCTTGCCTTATTTGTCCGTCCAAAATGCATCACCTCGCACTTTTCAGGGTTAAATTCCATTTGCCACTTTTCCGCCCATCTGACCAACCCGTTTATATCGTCCTGTAGCTGGAGGCTTTCCTCCTCGCAATTTACCACCCCACCAATTTTCGTGTCATCTGCGAACTTACTGATCATACCTTTTACATTCTCATCCAAATCATTTATGTAGATCACAAACAATAAGGGACCCAGCACCGATCCCTGAGGTACCCCACTGGACACAGGCTTCCAGTCACAAAAGCAACCTTCGACCATCACCCTCTGCCTCCTGCCACTCAGCCAGTTTAGGATCCAACGCGCCAAGGCACCCTGGATCCCATGGGCTCTTACCTTCTTGACCAGTCTCCTATGCGGGACTTTGTCAAAAGCTTTGCTGAAGTCCATGTAAACCACATCCACAGCATTTCCCTCATCCACCCCACTAGTCACCCCCTCGAAAAATTCGATCAGATTTGTTAGACATGATTTACCCTTGACAAAGCCATGCTGACTATCCCCGATTAATCCTTGCCTCTCCAAGTGGAGATTAATTTTGTCCCTCAGAATTTTTTCCAATAATTTCCCCACCACAGATGTTAGACTCACTGGCCTGTAATTCCCTGGTTTATCCCTGCTACCCTTCTTGAATAATGGTACTACGTTAGCTGTTCTCCAGTCCTCTGGTACATCCCCTGTGGCCAGAGAGGTTCTGAAAATTAGTGTCAGAGCCCCTGCAATCTCCTCCCTTGCCTCCCACAGCAGCCTGGGATACATCTCGTCCGGGCCTGGGGATTTATCCACTTTTTGGCCCGCTAAAACCGCTAGCACCTCCTCCCTCTCGATGCTAATATGTTCGAGTATGTCACAGCCCCCTTGCCCGATTTCTATGTCTGCATCGTCTTTCTCCATAGTGAACACAGATGCAAAAAATTCATTTAAAACCCCGCCTACATCCTCTGGCTCTACACACAGATTGCCACTTTGGTCCCTAATGGGCCCTACCCTTTCCCTGGTTATCCTCTTGCCCTTAATATACTTATAAAACATCTTAGGATTTTCCTTTATTTTGCTCGCCAGTGTTATTTCATGGCCCCTCCTCGCCCTCCTAATTTCTTTTTTAAGTATGCCCCTGCACTTTTTATACTCCTCTAGGGCTTCTTCTGTCTTTAGTCTTTTGTAACTGCCAAAAGCCCCCCTTTTATTTCTAATGCATTTTTGTATATCCCTTGTCATCCAAGGTTCCCTTTGCTTGTTGGTCCCACCCTTGACCTTTACAGGAACATGTTGGCGTTGTACTCTCTCTATTTCCCTTCTGAAAGTCTCCCACTGTTTTGATGTGGATTTTCCTATAAGCAGCTGCTCCCAGTCCACTTTGGCCAGATCCTGCCTTATCATATTAAAATCGGCCTTCCCCCAATTTAGAACCCTTATTTCCGGGCCGTCTTTGTCTTTTTCCATGACCACCTTAAATCTCACCGAATTATGGTCACTGTCGCCAAAATGCTCTCCTACTGACACTTCCACCACTTGCCCGGCTACATTCCCCAGAAGTAGGTCCAGTATCGCCCCCTCTCTTGTAGGACTTTCTACATGTTGGCTCAAAAAGCTCTCCTGGATGCACTTTAAGAATTCTGCACCCTCTAAGCCTTTCACACTCTGACTGTCCCAATTTATATTGGGGAAGTTGAAATCCCCCACTATTATTACCCTATTATTTTCGCACTTCTCTGAGATTTGCCTACATATCTGTTCCTCTATCTCCCCCTGACTGTTTGGGGGCCTATAGTACACTCCCAGCAAAGTGCTTGCCCCCTTTTTGTTTTTAAGTTCTACCCATATGGCCTCATTAGAGGAACCCGCTAATATATCATCCCTCCTTACAGCAGTAATTGACTCCTTAATTAATATTGCAACACCCCCTCCCCTTTTACACCCCCCTCTGTCTCGCCTGAAGATTCTATACCCCGGAATATTGAGCTGCCAGTCCTGACCCTCCCTCAACCATGTCTCCGTGATAGCAACAATATCGTACTCCCATGTGTTCAACAACAACTTCAGTTCATCCACCTTATTTGCAAGACTCCTTGCATTAAAATAAATGCCTTCCAGCCCTGCCATATTCTCTTTTGCCTTCACATATTTGCTCTGCCTTCCCAGCTGACTTGTTTTTCCCTCTGTATTTGGCCGTAAATCACCCCCTACTATAGCTCCACTCTGTACCCCAACCCCCTGCCAAGTTAGTTTAAACCCTCCCCAGCAGTGCTAGCAAACCTCCCCGCAAGGATATTGGTTCCCCCCTGGTTCAGGTGTAAACCGTCCGACTTGTACAAGTCCCACCTTTCCCAGAAGCAGACCCAGTGATCCAGGAAACTAAAGCCCTCCCCCCTGCACCATCCCTTTAGCCACGCATTCATCTGTTCTATCTTCCTATTCCTATACTTACTAGCACATGGCACCGGGAGTAATCCAGAGATTACAACCTTTGAGGTCCTGCTCCTTAATCCTTCACCTAGCTCCCTAAATTCTTGCTGCAGGACCTCATCCCTCTTTTTACCTATGTCGTTGGTACCAATGTGGACCACGACCACTGGCTGTTCTCCCTCCCCCTCCAGAATGCCCTGCAGCCGCTCAGTGACATCCTTGACCCTGGCACCAGGGAGGCAACAAACCATCCTGGATTCACGTCTACGGCCACAGAAACGCCTATCTGTTCCCCTTACTATAGAATCCCCTACCACTATTGCTCTCCCACTCTTTTTCCCCCCTTCCTGGGCAGCAGGAGCACCCCCAGTGCCAGGAAGTTGGCCGCTGCTGCCTTCCCCTGGTGAGTCATCCCCCTCAACAGTATCCAAAGCGGTATACTTGTTTGAAAGGGGGATGTCCGCAGGGGTTCCCTGCACTACCTGCCTGCCTTTGTTGCTCCGCCTGATGGTCACCCCCTGTGCTGCCCTACCCTGAGGCGTGCACAACTCGCTAAACGTGTTATCCACGAGCCTTTCAGCATCGCGCATGCTCCAAAATTCATCCACCCGCAGCTCGAGCGCCGCAATGCGGTCTACAAGTAGCTGCAGCTGGATGCATTTCCTGCACACATGGTCATCAGGGACACTGGCAGCATCCCTGACTTCCCACATAGAGCAGGAGGAGCAGAGCACGGGTCTGAACTCTCCTGCCATGACTTACCCCTTTAATTACTTTAAAAATTTATTCAATACCCCAGTTACAGGTATGCTCTAGGGCACTTTATTTACCAACTATCCCCACTACACCACAGAAATTTAACACCACAGAATTCAAGCTTGTATTGAAAAAAGAGAAATACTCACCAACCAATCACCTACCTGCTCCCTGGTGACGTCACACACTGACGTGTCTTGAGGATTTTCTGATTGATTGTCCTTGAATCTGAGTTGTTGCCTCAGATGATGGTTTCTCAGCCATGTGATCAGGTTGTTCAACAGTATCAGTCTTTTGACCTGCTGTGTGATCAGGTTGTTCAACAGTATCAGTCTTTTGACTTGCTGTGGTTGGTCCCATGAGAACATCTCGACGATTTCTTCACAGAACAGCACCCTCATCTGTTTGAATGTTGTATGATCTTGGTTGAACTTCACTCAGGACAGTTCCCTTCTGAGTCCATATGTTTGTTTTGTCTTTGAACCTTACTTCGTCACCAGTGTGGAGTTCAGGTAGGTTTTGTGTTCCTCTGTCATAGTAGTACTTTTGCTTTTCTTTCTGTTGTTCTTTGAACTTGCTCACTTTCTCCCCCTCTTTTGTTTTCAGGAGGTTCTCCGGGATGGGTAGGTTTGACCTTAGCAGACGTCCCATAAGGAGTTGGGCTGGTGACATACCACACTCGAGCGGCGTTGTGCGGTATACAAGCATGCTTTGGTAGAAGTCAGTTCCACTGTCTTTTGCCTTGTACATCAGTCTTTTCACTGTCTGGACCGATTTTTCCACTAGTCCATTGGACTGTGGAAAGTGAGGACTTGACGTTGTGTGGACAAAGCCCCACTCTTTGGCAAAGTGTCGGAAACTTGCATTGTAAAACTGGGGTCCGTTGTCTGTGAAGACCTCGCTTGCCACGCCATGTCTGGAGAATATGGCTTTCATACATCTTATCACAGCATCTGCAGTGGTGGTGTACAGTCTACAAACCTCTGGATACAGGGAGTAATAGTCTGTGACTACAAGATAGTCCTTCCCTTGACATACGAATAGGTCAGCGCCTACCTTCTGGTAAGGTCTGTCTGGCACTGGGTGTGGCTTTAGTGGTTCTACCGGATTGCTTGCTCGATATTTCAGGCATATTGTGCAGTTTGACACCTCATTTGTCACATCTTGGTTGATTCGTGGCCAGCACATCACCTCTCGTGCTCTTTTCTTACACTTTTCGATTCCCAGATGTCCTCCATGGATCCTTTTTAGCATCTCTCTTCTCAGACTCTTTGGGATAACTACTTTACTTCCTTTGTAGATGATGTCTTCGACCACTGATAGTTCCTCCCTGCAGTTCCAGCACTCTGCCATGTCAGGTGAGCAATCTTGCTTCATGTTGGGCCATCCATCCAAGATGCTTTTCCTCAGTCGTCTCATTGTTTCATCTTTGTTTGTCTCAGTCTTTATGAGCTCCATTTTTGCATCTGCTATGGGCAGTGCACTTGTGATCATGTCCACGTAGGCGTTCACTTTTTCATCCATTTTGGTGTTTGCGGGCTCACTTGGATCAACAGCTCTGGACAACGTGTCTGCTGTATACATCAGCTTACCCGGTGTGTACGCAACATTCAGTGTATAGCGTTGCAGCCTGATCATCATTCTTTGTATTCTAAGCGGACAGCTATTTAGTGGCTTTTGGAACAATGCAATCAAGGGCTTATGGTCAGTCTCTACACTGATTGCTTGTCCTGCCACAAACTGGTGAAATCTTTCACAGGCGTATGTGATGCTGAGCAGCTCCTTTTCTATTTGAGCATATCACGTCGCCGCGTCTGTCATTGAGCGCGATGCATATGAAATAGGTTGCCAGTAGTCATATTTTTGCAGAAGAACGGCACCGAGCCCACTCTGTGATGCATCTGATGATATCTTTATGGGTCTCGCTGGGTCATAAAACCTCAGAACTGGTTCCTCTGTGAGCAGTTTCTTTAGATCGCTCCATGACTTCTCATGCTCATGCTTCCATTCCCATTCTATGTTCTTTTCAGTTAGTCTTCTCAGTGGCGCCATCTTTTCTGAGAGGTTGGATATGAATTTACCCATGTAGTTGATCATTCCATTAAACCTCTGCACGTCCTTTTTGCATTGTGGCTTTGGCATATTCTCAATGGCGGACACCTTTCTGGGATCTGGTCTGATGCCCTCACTGCTAAGGATATCTCCCACGAATGTCAGTTCTGTCACCCCGAGCTGGCATTTCTCTCTATTCAGCTTCAAGTTTGTTTTCCTTGTTGCTTCTAGCACTTTTTTCAGTCTCTCGTCATGCTCAGTTCTCGTGGTTCCCCATACTATGATGTCATCCATTGATGTATCAACTCCCTCCAGGTGCTCATAGATCATATGGATAGTTTTGTGATACACTTCAGGAGCTGAGGCAATGCCAAATGGTAACCTTAGGAATCTGTATCTGCCAAATGGACTGTTGAACATGCACAGTCTTGAACTTGCCTCGTCCAATTTCATCTGCCAAAATCCTGATGATGCATCTAACTTGCTGAAATACTTTGCATTTGCAAACTGTGACATGATTTCCTCACGTGTAGGAAGCTTGAAGTGCTCTCTCTTTATTGCTCTGTTTAGATCTCTTGGATCCAGGCAAATTCTGAGCTTTCCATTCTTTTTGTCCACAACGACGAGGGAACTCACCCACTCAGTTGGTTCACCTATCTTCTGAATCACTTTCAGGCTTTCCATCCTGTCCAACTCTGCCTTCAGTTGCTTTTGAAGAGCAAACGGAACTTTTCTGCATGGATGTATGACCGTTGGCATACTTTTATCTACTCTGATCGTGTGTTCTCCTGGAAGGCAGCCTAGACCCTTAAGTAGGTCGTTGTACTCTTTCATGAGTTCATCATAGACTGTCTCTCCTTTGCTTTCCACAACGAGGACTCTCTTTACCAGGTTCAGTCTCTCACAGGCTCTTAAACCTAGTATGGCTTGCACCTCCTTTGGCACCACGATTAATGTTAGCGTGTGCTTTCTGTCTTTGTGTGTTACTTTGACAATGCATCTTCCTTTCACTGGTATATCAGTACCTGAGTATCCTGTCACTTTCACTTTTATTCCATGTATCTTTGGTCTGGGTCTAATTTTCTTAAAATCAGTCTCTGATATCACATTAACTTCTGCTCCAGTATCCAATTTAAATGGAATATGTATGTCATTCACTTTTAGTGTCAACATCCAGTCTCTTTTTTGTTTTCAGACACAACATCTACATAGAACTTCTCTATGTCGCTTTCATCTACTGCATGGACCTTGCTTTGTTGCATTTGGTTCTTACAGCAACGGGCATAATGGCTGTTCTTGTTGCAACTATTGCATGTTTTACCATATGCTGGACACTTTCTTGGTGGATGCTGTGTACCGCATCGACTACATGACTTTCGATTGCCCCTTTCATTTTTGTTCACTGGCCCGCCCCTTTTTTCACATTGGCGCTCTTTTTGTTGAACGGTTTGTGTCCGTTCTTACTCACTGCATCCACGTTGCAGCTACTGTCACTGAACAGCTCCTTTGCCTGCAACTTCACAGTCTCTGTAGCCCTACACAGTGCTATGGCTTTTCCCAGGTCTAGATCTTGCTCTCTTAGCAGTCTTTCCCTTAGACCATTATCTGGAATACCACACACCAGTCTGTCTTTTATCAGCGAGTCTGTCAGTCCCCCAAATTCACATGTTTTGCTTCGGTTTCTCAGTTCAGTCACATACTGATCAATAGTCTCACCCGTTTTCTGAACACATGTGAAAAATCTGTGCCTCTCAAACATCACGTTACATTTAGGTATGCAGTAGGCCTCAAACTGTTCCATTATTTTATCT
The DNA here is from genome assembly GCF_052327205.1 of Somniosus microcephalus. Lineage (NCBI taxonomy): Eukaryota > Metazoa > Chordata > Chondrichthyes > Squaliformes > Somniosidae > Somniosus > Somniosus microcephalus. Next base: position 176,378,381 of record NW_028225179.1, read on the forward strand.
AGCTTCATTTTGTCTCCATCACCAGCGAATGTGAAGTTATTATACACCTCCAGCACTTCATCACCCATGACATGTAAGAACACTGACGATTTCTTTTTATCACTTTTCTCATCAGCTCCGATTGCCGTTAAATACAACCCCACACGTTGTTTGAACCTCCTCCAACTTTCAGCCACATTACCTGTCAACTGAAGCTTCGCCGGTGGGTGTAAACCTTCCATTTTTTCACTTCGTTAGCTGTTCTCCAATGCTAAGTAATGATGTTCTCTTTTGGCTTGCTAATCTGTGGAGAGCTGATTTAATTCAGATTTTTACTCTCCATCTCTTTCAATCACTTCTGACACCATGTATTGATTTGTATTTGTGGGTTCAATGACGAGACATTTATGAAAGAGAATGTCTTTTAATCTAAAGTCTGTTCAGCTCTGTTAACAGCATTACAGGAGACTCCATGCTAGTGATCCCTCTAAAACGAAACTAAAACTAAACTGCTTGTCTCTGTCACATGCCCTCTGCTGGTCAGGCATAAGTAATCAATCAGGCAACTATGCTGGTAAGGCATCATAATCAAACAGGCAAATACCATCACTATTTGCTGATAACATTACACCGCCTACTTTATACCCGAGCCGATCGTCCCTTCCATTTATTTCATGGAAAAGAAAATTGTAGAGGAGTATATTGAAACATAGAAACATAGAAGATAGGAGCAGGAGTAGGCCATTCGGCCCCTCGAGCCTGCGCCGCCATTTAATGAGATCATGGCTGATTATCTAAATTCAGTACCCAGTCCCTGCCTTCACCCCATATCCCTTGATCCTTTAGCCTTAAGAAATATATCTAACTCCTTCTGGAATATATTTAATGAATTGGCCTCAACTGCCTTCTGTGGTAGGGAATTCCACAGGTTCACCACTCTCTGGGTGAAGAAATTCCTCTTCATTTCAGTCCTAAATGGCTTTCCCCTTATCCTTAGACTGTGACCCCTGGTTCTGGACTCCCCCGCCATCAGGAACATCCTTCCTGCATCTAGTCTGCCTAGTCCTGTTAGAATTTTATAAGTTTCAATGAAATCCCCTCTCATTCTTCTAAACTCTAGCGAATGCAAGTCCAATCGACCCAATCTCTCTTCATACATCCTTCCTGCCATCCCAAGTATCAGTATGATGAATATTCACTGCACTCCCTCCATGACAAGAACATCCTTCCTCAGATAAGTCGACCAAAACTGCACACAATACTCAAGGTGTGGTCTCACCAAGGCCCTGTACAACTGCAGCAAGACATCCTTGCTCCTGTACTCGAATCCTCTCGTTATGAAGGCCAACATACCATTTGCCTTCTTAACCGCCTGCTGCACCTGCATGCTTACCTTCAGCAACTGCTGCACAAGGACACCCAGGTCTCGTTGCACTTCCCATTTTCCCAATCTATTGCCGTTCAGCTAATAATCCGCCTTCATGTTTTTGCCACCAAAGTGGATAACCTCGCATTTATCCACATTATACTGCATCTGCCATGCCTCTGCCAAATCACCCAACCTGTCCAAATCATACTGGAGTTTCTGTGCATCTTCCTCACAGCACCAAGGCTGTTCAATCAAATTGAGCGGTCAATTTGACAGCATTCGCTTTACGCCATCGCCCAAAGTTTAAAACGAACTCTCTTGGCTGTTGGCACAGTAACAGTTAGCACACTGCCTGCTATTCAAGCACTGTTACAATGAAAGAGTTAATAACTGCTGCACAATGACAGCCAGAGGAATAACGTACAAAGGGGATAAGTGTCGCTTTGGGTGATGGTATGAAACGGGCGTTCTCGATTCCGCAGCCCATTGTAGATCTGTGTGCAGGATGACTGAATCGAAATCAAGCATTTTACAAGGTCAGCCAAAGTCAAAACCACCCCCAAACCCCTTTAAGTAGGAGTAGGACATTTCAGACTGAGATGAGGAGAAATTTCTTCACTCAGAGGGTGGTGAACCTGTGGAATTCTCTACCACAGAAGGCTGTGGATGCCAAGTCACTGAATATATTTAAGAAGGAGATAGATAGATTTCTAGACACAAAAGGCATCAAGGGGTATGGGGAGAGAGCAGGAATATGGTATTGAGATAGAGGGGTCGATTTTCAGTGTGCCATGAGGCGGGCTTTTAGGCGTGCGGGGGGCTAAAATCCCAAATTCGGGGGTCCCGACACCGTCCTGCCCAAAACCCGCCTCCATGTAAGTTTCAAAGGAGGTGGGTACCCGCCCCGCACTGGGACCCGCCGACCCAAGGCGGGAAGGGATTAGTGCCAATTAACTGCCTGTTAACAGGTAGTTAACAGGCAGTTTTTAGCCTAATCCCTATTTTGAAGGATGTCGTGTGGGATTCCCGACGGCTCCAAACCACGGCAGGTTAGAGGAGTCAGGCCGTCGGGTTGAAGGTCTTGGAGGGGTCGAGATGTCGGTGTTCAGGTGAGTGATGGGTGCATGAGTGCAAAGGTAAGTGTGTTTGGTGTGCCTAATGTGTGTAAAGAAGTTTAAATTACCTGTACTTATTTTACAGCCTTCCTTCCTCTAGGCTTTGGGAGTCCATCATTCAGCCGGCATAGAAAGCAGATTGGCTGCGATCTGCCAAAAGTGACAGCCTGCAGCTTTCAGTGCCGGCGAGATTTCTAACTGAGTCTGCGTAGAAGGACTCGGGTTAGAAGTAAGACTGTCAGTGTTTGACAGCTTCAAACAGCTGTGAAACACTGATATTTCATCTGTCAACACGTCTTGACAGATGAAATTTCAGTCTGTGATGTCACCTGTTGCCGGGTGGCCCTTAATTGGCCTGCTGAGCCCGCTGGACGGGTTCAACAAGGTCAATCAAGTGAAAATCGCGTGGATTGGCCGCATCTCGATAGAGGCGGGACTACAACCTGAAAGTTGTAGTCCCACCTCCTTCCCGACTTCTGAATGAAAATCCAGCCCAGAGGATCAGCCATGATCATATTGAATGGCGGAGCAGGCTCAAAGGGCCCAATGGCCTACTACTGCTCCGAATTTTCTATGTTTCTATGTTTCGAAGTATTTTCCATAATATTGTCAACCGCACTTTCAAGGGAATAACAACAGAAAATGCTGGAAACACTCAGCAGGCCAGGGCAGCATCCATGGAGAGAGAAACAGAGTTAATATTTCAGGTCTGTGACCCTTCGTCAGAACTGGAAAAGTTAGGGATGTAACAGGTTTGAAGCAGGTGCAGAGGCAGGGAAAGGGGAGGGGAGAGGGGAGGAAGGAACTAAAGGGACAGTCTGTGCTAGGATTGAACTCAGGAGAGATTAAATGTTGCAAATGGGGATGGCAGAATCATCAACAGGTGCCTCCTGAAAAAATGGGGGCAGTGGTTATGGTCTGAAATTGTTGAACTCAGTGTTGAGTCCAGAAGGTTGTAAAGTGCCCAATCGAAAGATGAGGTGCTGTTCCTCGAGCTTACGTTGAGCTTCATTGGAACAGTGTACGAGGCCGAGGTCAGAGAGGTCACAGTGGGAGTGGAGTGGAGAATTAAAGTGACAGGCGACCGGAAGCTCGGGGTCACCTCTTTCAAGGATATGTGCGTTGATTTGCATTTGAGATTAGAATGTTGTGCTAATAGACAGCAGTTCGGTTTTCCCCCTGGTACCAATGGACTTCACTACACAGCCAGAATATGGGAGGACCTTGAGGTTGATTTTACTGCGTTGGGCTAGAAATTCGCCTGGGGTGGTGGCGCCAAGCGGGCGGTATCGGATCGGCCGCCTGTTATATGCAGCGCCTGTTAGTTCATTCCATTGCAGTCAATGTAACTGAATAGCAGGAGCTGCGTATAACGGACAGCCGGTCCGATACTGCCCGCTTGGCGCCACCGCCCGACTCGAATTTCTACGCTAAAGGATCTTCAGCCACAGATTCTTGCAAGCACTACACTTTTGCTAGAGTCTTATTTTTTTTAAGTGTCCTGTGACTACAGGCTGTAGCGTCTTTTCTCTGAACATTGAACCTTTGCAAAATATGTTTATATTACCTTCTTCTTCTTCTTAGGCAGTCCCTCGGAACCGAGGATGACTTGCTTCCACATTAAAAATGAGTTCACAGGTGACTGATGAGTCCGATGCTGGACCTACAGTCTCTGTCACAGGTGGGGCAGACAGTGGTTGAAGGGGCGGGTGGGTGGGGTGCTTGGGTTGATGTGCGCTCCTTCCGTTGTTTGCACTTGGCTTCTGCTTGCTCCTGGCGAAGAGACTCGAGGTGTTCGGCGCCTTTCCGGATGCTTCTCCTCCACTTTGTGCGGTCTTGAGCCAGGGATTCCCAGGTGTCGGTGGGGATGTTGCACTTTTTCAAGGAGGCTTTGAAAGTGTCCTTGAAGCATTTCCTCTGCCCACCTGGGGCTCTCTTGCCGTGTCGGAGCTCCGAGTAGAGCGCATGTTTTGGGAGTCTTGTATCGGGCATGCGGACAGTGTGACCCGTCCATCGGAGCTGATCGAGCGCCATAAAAGCTTCGATGCTGGGGATGTTGGCCTGAGCGAGGACACTGACATTGGTGCGCCTATCCTGCCAATGGATTTGCAGGATCTTGCGGAAGCAGCGTTGGTGGCACCTCTCCGGTGCTTTGAGGTGCCTGCTGGACACGGTATTGCCAATGGAGGTCAGCTGTACAATTCGAAACGTGTTCCCACGGGGCCGCAATTGCACGACACCCAGCTGCAATTGGGGGTCATTTAAACCAATCTTCACTGGACAGTACAACTAGGGCGGGGTGTAAACCCAGCATTGCACCCAATCCCGTCAGTTTCCTGATGGGCAGCTCACCTTAAAAATTGCCCCAAATCCTTTCCTGAAGGTGCACAATGGGCCCGCCTTTCATGCCCTGGGTGAGATCAGCATTTGCCTCACAGGAACAGGAGGCGGCCATTCAGCCCCTCGAACCTGTTCCGCCATTCAGTGAGATCCCAGCTGATCTGTGTCTTAACTCCATCCACCCGCCTTGGTTCCGTAACCCTTAATACCCTTGCCTAATAAAAATTTATCGACCTCAGTTTTGTCCCCCCACCAACAACTTATATGAGGGAAAGAATTCCAGATTTCCATGACCCTTTGTGTGAAGAAGTGCTGTACTGACACATTTACGCTGATATGCGCCCAAGCAATTTCATTGCGGCTCAACAGAGATAATGGCCCATAATTTCCGTTGCCTACAGTTATGTATGAGCTGTGTACTCACCTGTAGGGACCTGGCAAATGCCGGTTTCAGGCGTGCGAAGCGTATGCGCTGAAAACCGGTATTTCCGATCTGTCAAGCATGCTCTTGACAGATCGGACGCCAGTCCTGGAGAAGGGCCTCTGCGAGGGGGAGAGTTCTGCTTTCTGGAGACCTTCCGCCCGCAGTAAACCCTTAGAAATCTTACGACTGGTAAAAGCAGGTGTAAGGCCTACTTTTGCCAGCATAAGAGTTTAAAAAAAGTTTTAAAAATATTTTTTTTTCACTCATTTATAATTTTAAAATACTTTTCAAAAAGGTAAGTTTATTTTTATCCCCGTAAAAAACTCTAATTTTCTTTTTAAAAAATTTAATTTTTGTTTAAAATATTTCACTTAATATCATTTTAACTCATTTTAAAAACGTGATGGTTTTTTAAAATTTATTTAATGTTTTGACATCTTTTTTCAGTGATACCCATTCATGTTTTTGACCGGTCTAAGCTGTCAAAAATATGAAGGGGGATCCCCTTCTCCCATTGGCTCACCTGGCCCAGGTGATCCCAGGGACGCTTGCAAACCACCTGCGCCCCTGGGATACCTGGGATACCTGGGATACCTGGGATACGTGGGATACGTGGGCCTCTGCGCGCGCGCACCAGGAGAGGCCCAGGAGCGGAAATGTCCGGACCTCTGGAGCCCTCAGGTAAGGACGTAGATTTTTTTCCGATAGGAGGCCTCCGCACACAGGAAGCCTCCGGTCGGAAAATGCTTCAAACGAAAGAAAAAGTGAAGACATGAGGAGCTGCTACCAATTCGGAATGCTGGGGGTGATTGTCACTTTTGCTGCTGACGGTAAACTGGCGCTTGCGGATCGCCCACCTGTCATCCAACACGCCCAACTTTTTTTTCCTTTACACTTGACTTCGCCGACAGAGTAAACTGCTGCTGCTGTTGCAGAGAACTATGGGCGTCGACATTCAACTTCTGCGGTGTGCGAAAAGGGCGGCAGTGGTTCACACAGCCATTGCACTCCCCTTTCACTGATCCTTTCCATGGACTTCAATGGAAAGAAACACCGGGCGAGCTGTGCAGCGGACGGCCGATCTGTTACCGCATGTCTCCTGCGTCCCCCACCAGTTTAACTTTCACCCATGGTGAGAACTTGTAAAAATCAACATTTCATTGTGCAGTACACACGTCTGCTGCATATATGACAAATAAAATTGAAGTGAATTGAAGTGAATTGAAGTGAATTGAATTGAATTGAATCCCAGGGTCGCGGATGCTCCGTCCCTACCTCAATCCAGGTTCACTCGGGAGCTGCGGTTTTGGAGGTGGAGTCAGTCTGATGTTAGTCTTCCTCTCTGAGATAGTGAACTCCAACCATAGCAAATGCTTCTAACAGACTCGACACTGGGCGTGGTGCCAAGATGAAGGTATACATAATTTACTGGGGACTCAATCTAGTCTGAGAAGTCTTTATGGTACAGAATGGGGATGTCCACTGCTAGACTTTAATGTAGGCAAGGGTCAGAGTAGAAACAAAAACAGGAAATGCTGGGAATACGCAACAGGCCAGGCAGCATCCGTGGAGAGAGAAACAGAGTTAACAGTTCAGCTCGATGACCCTTCGTCAGAACTGGAAAAAGTTAGAGATGTAACAGGTTTGAAGCAGGTGCAGAGGTAGGGATATGGGGTGGAGGGGAGGAAGGAATTGAAGGGAGAGTCTGTGATAGGGTGGAAGGCAGGAGAGATTAAATGTTGCAAATGGGCCATAGAACATATATATCAGAAACACTGCCTACGGAGGGCACGGTCCATCATCAAAGACCCTACCCACCCCAGCCACAGTCTGTTCGCCCTCCTACCATCTGGAAGACGCTACAGATGCATTCGCACCCGTACGACCAGATTTAGGAACAGCTTCTTTCCCAGGGCTGTCATCCTACTGAACTCCACAAATAAACACTAAAGCCTGCACATCTGCCGATGCACTTTATTACAGTCATATTTATGCTAATATATATGTACAAATGTATGTTGAAATGTTTAAGTGTCCTAATCCAAATTGTACACTCTCGGGAGCCGCAAGCCTACATTTCGTTGCACTGCACTTGTGCACTAACAATGACAATAAAAGTTGATTTGATTTGATTGATTTGGCAGAATCATCAACAGCTGCCTCCTGAAAAAATGGGGGGGTTATAGTCTGAAATTGTTGAACTCAGTGTTTAGTCCAGAAGGCTGTAAAGTGCCTAATTGAAAGATGAGTTGCTGTTCTTCGAGCTTACGTTGAGCTTCATTGGAGCAGTGTAAGAGGCCAAGGACGGAGAGGTCAGAGTGGGAGTGCAGCGGAGGATTAAAGTGACAGGCGACCGGAAGCTCGGGGTCACCTCTTTCAAGGGTAATTCCCAAATTATACTGGTAATTTTGCATTGATGCAGACTTGGAAACGCTGTTCTCTAAAGGTACCGTTACATTATAATTGCAGTCTCATATTCTCTGCAGTTTGCAGTACAGAACATGTTGCTGAACGACACCTTTATTCACCACTTGCTCTGCCTCTATTTGCATTTCAGTAAGCAACTATACCGATAGCAGGCTAAGGCAATGCTGCATGGATGGAATAACCGCCATTCCAATGAAACGCACCTGTGAAGATCGGGCCAAGAGAGTCAAAGACATGGAATGTAGAAAGGTTTTTCTCACTTGCTGCGACTATGGCGTCGAACTGAGGATTAAGCAGTCAATGAAGCTCGATGCAGTGGGAAGAAGTAAGTGTTTACTGACTGGGCCAAGGTTGGGGACCGTCCATACTTAGCTTGATGAACTAATACCTGTGCAAGTTTTCGACAGAGGTAACTGTTAAATCTGTGAGTTGTTCAAGTAATTAATACTCAGACTTAATCAGTAACAATAAAACAGGTCTTTACTGGTTGGAGGTAGGGACTATACATAGGTCTTTACTTCATGCCCACAGGCGGGAACTGAGGGGAAATCAGTACCCACAGTACTATTTATACCCCTATGGCCAGGAGTGGTACTGCGTATCACTACGCCCAACAAGTAGTGCAGTCCTGTCCATAGGTTCAAAGTAGCACACATATTACATACACAACATTCCTCCCTTCCTAGCTTTACAGTCATCTCCCCATTTAACATAACGTAATAACATATATACATATATAACTTCAGGTTCACATAACAGAATAACATAGATACATAGATAACTTCATGTCAAAACAGATCACAGATTCAGTCTCTGCGGAAAACAGTTCACAGATTCAATCTCTGTGGTGGAGTCGGTTCACGTTGCTGGAGTGACTCATTCAATAGTCCTTCCATGGATTTAACAGTTTGAACTTCCGAACTGAATTGGCTCCGTTCGGAGGGACCACGTGTGTGATCTGGTAGAGGTGATAATGGTTCAGATGGGTCATCTTCTGTTTTTACTTTTCCTTTTCTGCTTCTTGGAGACTCTCTGGGCTCCATTGTCAGCTGCCACAGCTGCCAGCTGCATGCGCAGTTCCTCCTTCTCTTCCTCCTGTTTCCGTCGTAGAGCCAGCTTCTCCCGATGTTCCGTAGACTTTTGGTGCTCCTCCATGATTTCTGCACTTTGGGAGTCGAAGTTACAAGCTGGGCAGGACAGGACATCGTAATATTCGGTGTCGTCCACCAGGTCATAGTAATATTCGGTGTCGTCCTGAGCGAGACCAGTGAGAGAGTCGTCTATTTCCTCCATACCCAGCTGGACGTTAGCCAGCTCTTGTTCCAAATCCAGACATCTTTCCTGAAGAGACTTCTTCATGTGTACCTCTGCATCCAGCTTTTTCTGGGCTTTCAGCAAGTCGTTTACTAGTGACCTCATTTGTGATTTTAATACTTCAACTTCCTTTGGAGATTGATTGATCGGACTATGCAATCCCTCTACCGGAGCAGCTCTTTCAGCGGTCTGTTGTTCTACGTTGACGTGAGTCAGCGTACTTTTGGCATCCAAGGGCTGCTCTGTTGCAGTCATCTCAGTCTGTGTTGCCACCTCAGCTCTTCCAATAACCTTTGAGAGCTCCGAACCCCTTTCGTTTGAATATTGAAGTTCGTGTTCAAGTTTTTCCCATTTCAGAGTCCTGTCCTTCAGCATATGCAGGAGTTGGCTGACCGTTAACTCCTCTGACATCAGACGTTTTGTGTGCTCCTGTTCCATTTTCTCCATCAGCTGCTTCTGTTGTCTTTCCAGATTCTCCAACTCTATATCAAAGAACTCTTTCGTTGCATTCAACTCTTGCTCACAACGGCGAAGCATTTGTTCTAATTGCTCTTGTAGTTTGAAATGGAGTTGAGTTCGAGCCCGGTGTCCCTCAGAAATGGGCACATCAGTAGACTTGCCAGACTCAGAATCCACAGTTAAACTATGTTGTTGTTGCTCAGTGGAATTCTGTGCTGAAACTTTGTCTTTTGCACCTGAGTTGGGCTTACCATCATCCGTTCCAGAGTCTGGGCCGACTATCTTCACCGAGTTCTCACTCGTTATTGTTTGTAGGAAATGCCAGTCCATATTCATTTTCCTAATCCACTCCCGTCCTAGTAGTGGAGGACCTCCTTCAGATATCACATATAAGTCCATTATTTGACTGTCTTCGCCCTTGTGGACCACTGCAACCTCTATTTTCCCGATGGGGTACACTCTTTGCCCCGTGTATGTTTCCAATATAATCCCCGTATCCTGTAGGGGAATATGTTGGAATAACTTTCCGTAATCTTTCTTATTTATGACCGTCAATGCCGATCCAGTGTCCAATTCCAGTTTTACTTGGACTCCTTCTATCTGAAGAGTGACCCAAATTGTCTGGAGGTCTGCAGCCTTACCAGCGTTGAGTACTCTTAAGCTAGCCAGTTCATTACAGCTTAAGCTAGCCAGTTCATTACTGCTAGCGTCTGAATCGGACTCCTGTTCGGTCACCTTGTGTACCTTTGCGTATTTTCCTTGCGGTGACTTCTTGTTGCTGGTCTTCTTCGCTGACCTGCATACTCTAGCTATATGTCCAAGCCTACCACAAGTTCTACATTCTTGGTTTTTAAACCAACACTGGTTCTGATCATGCGTTGTCTTTCCACAACGATAACATTTGCCAGAACTCACACCCAATTTGTGTGCACTGAGCTCCGGTGACCGTAGCTGCATTACTGCCGTGCCTCTCGCTGCGGCTTCGTGTGCTGCTGCCATAGTGACCGCCTTCTCAAGCGTCAGCTCATTCTCCTCGAGCAGTCGCTTTTGTGTATCCTGTTTAAATAAACCACACACAAATTTGTCTCGAAGTGCCTCTGTCAGTCCCGTTCCAAACTGGCAATATTTCGCTAATTTACGCAATTCCAGCAAATATTCAGCATTGCTTTCATGCTGTAGCTGCCTTCTGTCGTAAAATTTAAATCGTTCCGCTAGCATCAGCGGCGTGGGGTTTAGATGATCTTTCAGGACAGTAACAATCTCATCGAACGTCTTATCCGCCGGTTCATCTGGTGATAACAGGTGTTTCAATTGCCCGTATGTCTTCGCACCCATTAAATTTAATAATGTTAGAGCTTTATCTTGGTCACGAATTTTATTGGCCTTACAATAATTTTTTACTCTTTCAACATATATGGCCCAATCTTCGAGGTCACTATCAAAGGTGCTAATATTCCCGTGTTTAGGCATTGTAGATTTGCAATTTCTCAGATTTTATTTTCTTTACTGCTATCCAAGATGACGGCTTCCCGCTCTTGCCGTCGTCCTCCGCCCACAAAATGGCGGTTTTCCCGCGCTTGGCGGTCTTCACCCGTCCCCCAACGCCGTCTCCCTTCAGCCCCCGAGTGCGGCCCTTATCTTCGCCGCGATCGCCCGAGTGCGGCCCTTATCAGCGGATGCGATCGCTGGATCGCGAAGCGGCTCTCGGCTCTTATCAGGAGATGCGATCGCTCTGTTGAAACGCCTCCCGCTCGAAGCGGCTCTCGCGCCCTATTCCTCCTGCTCCCCCAGCCCCGTTCGTGCGGCCAACGCGGTCGACTGCCTGTCGCGTCGCTGCCCGGCTCAGACAACGGCTTACCCACCACCAAGCTGGAGAAGAAGCTGACGGTCGCCGATGGAGGCTCCGAGGTCAGGATGTCTTCCAGTGGGGTGGAGAGGGTGGAAACCTCTCTGCAACGTCCTGGCTGTGGACGAAGCTGCCGTGGAGTGACTGCCGCAGGGTCCAAATCAGACTCGTCGCCAGTGTTAAATCTGTGAGTTGTTCAAGTAATTAATACTCAGACTTAATCAGTAACAATAAAACAGGTCTTTACTGGTTGGAGGTAGGGACTATACATAGGTCTTTACTTCATGCCCACAGGCGGGAACTGAGGGGAGATCAGTACCCACAGTACTATTTATACCCCTATGGCCAGGAGTGGTACTGCGTATCACTACGCCCAACAAGTAGTGCAGTCCTGTCCATAGGTTCAAAGTAGCACACATATTACATACACAACAGTAACCTCTCAGAAACACCAATGAAACAAATCGATTACAACTCGAACAGTTCATGCTTGTCCTTGGAGTCTTTGGGGTACACTTTCCACGGGGGGGGAAAGGGGGCCCCCTCGACCACCCGCCCGCCACAACATTAGCGTAAACACTGAGCATCCATAGCCCTTTGGGGCAGAGAATTCCAAAGATTCACAACCCTCTGAGTGAAGAAATTCCTCCTCGTCTCTGTCTTAAAAGACCAACCCCTTATCCTAAGACTATGCCCCCTAGTTCTAGACACTCCAGCCAGGGCAAACAACCTCTCAGCATCTACCCTGTCAATCCCTTTTAGAATCTTGTATGTTTCAATGAGATCACCTTTCATTCTTCTAAACTCCAGAGAGTATAGGCCCAATCTACACAATCTCTCATCATAGGACAACCCTCTCATCCCAGGAATCAATCTAGGGAACCTTCGTTGCACCGCCTCCAAGGCAAGTATATCCTTCCTTAGATAAGGAGACCAAAACTGTGCACAGTACTCCAGGGGTGGTCTCGCCAAGGCCCTGTACAATTGTAGCAAGACTTCCTTACTCTTATACTCCAACCCCCTTGCACTAAATCCCCTTGTATAGCAGACTGCCGGCCAATAAGATGCCGCCCGTTTTACATTACCACTTAAACTAATTTCTACCCATTTAATTATATTTACTCATCCTTGCATCCTATTTGATTAAGTCAAAAAGGACTTAATGTGTGCACTTTACATCTCTTTTACATCTCTCTCGATTTTTGTTGCCATTGAAGTCAATTTAAAAAACCGGGAGAGATGAAAACTAGGCTGCCAATTGGCTATCACCTGTTTTATACAATCGCACAAAGTCAAAGTTATCCCCCAGTCTGTGAACTGCTGGGGTACAATTTCTATGGTTTCCAGGGGTCACTTCTGCTATGTGCATTTTCCCCAAAGAATTATTTAACTATATTTTTTTTATTCGTTCCTGGAATGTGGGCGTCACTGGCAAGGCCGGCATTTATTGCCCATCCCTAGTTGCCCTTGAGAAGGTGGTGGTGAGCCACCTTCTTGAACCGTTGCAGTCCATATGGTGAAGGTACTCCCACAGTGCTGTTAGGGAGGGAGTTCCAGGATTTTGACCCAGCGACGATGAAGGAACAGCGATATATTTCCAAGTCAGGATGGTGTGTGATTTGGAGGGCAACTTGGAGGTGGTGGTGTTCCCATGCGCCTGCTGCCCTTGTCCTTCTAGGTGGAAGAGGTCGCGGGTTTGGGAGGTGCTGCCGAAGAAGCCTTGGAGAGTTGTTGCAGTGCATCTTGTAGATGGTACACACTGCAGCCACAGTACACTGGTGGTGGAGGGAGTGAATGTTTAAGGTGGTGGATGGTGTGCCAATCAAGCGAGCTGCTTTGTCTTGGATGGTGTTGAGCTTCTTGAGTGTTGTTGGAGCTGCACTCATCCAGGCAAAAATTTGTACAATTGCCCATTATTTAAAGACAAATAAAAATAACGGGGCGTGCAGTTAGACATGACCAGGGGGGTACAATGCAGGTGCTATTGCATCGGTCACCTATCCGCCAAATATTGAGTTCCATTGACTGAATATCGGGTGTGCCGTATAATGCTCGGCAAATGCAATTCTGCCTGTTTTGTGTCCCTGCCCATGTCCAGTATCACCCACATTACGTTTGGACCATTTTCAGGAATTTGAAATCGGCCCAATAAACCTTTTATTCTTCTTTAGCGGCGGGGAAGGACGCTGGTGACTTTTTCGACGAGACCCCTCCCCGTATTCGCAGCAACTTTCCGCAGAGCTGGCAATGGAGGACGTATTCTAATTTACCTGCGGGGGAGAACAAGTAAGGTTAATTACTTCTACGTCACAACGTGCCGGACATCTCATGCGCAACGAGGGTTGTTTTAACTTCGATTGATCGTATATAATAAAAGATATCGATTATGGAGGAAGTGCAGCGAAGATTCACCAGGCTGATACCTGGGATGGCAGGAATGACGTATGAGGAGAGATTGGGTCGATTAGGCTTATATTCGCTGGAGTTTAGAAGAATGAGAGGGGATCTCATTGAAACATTAAATTCTAACAGGACTAGACAGACTAGATGCAGGGAGGATGTTCCCAATGGCGGGGGAGTCCAGAACCAGATATCACAGTCTAAGGATAAGGGGTAGGCCATTTAGGACAGAGATGAGGAGGAATTTCTTCACCCAGAGAGTGGTGAACCTGTGGAATTCTCTACCACAGAAAGTAGTTGAGGTCAATTCATTAAATATATTCAAGAAGGAGTTGGATATATTTCTTAAGGCTAAAGGGATCAAGGGGTATGGGGAGAAAGCAGGGACCGGGTACTGAATTTGGATGATCAGCTATGATCTCATTAAATGGCGGAGCGGGCTCGAGGGGCCGAATGGCCTACTCCTGCTCCTATCCTCTATGTTTCTATCCCCCGCAACCTGTGCAGTTTTTGACACTATCAGCGAAGTAGGAACAGGAGACGGTCATTCAGCATCCTGGAGCCTGCTCCGCCATTCAGTTAGATCATGGCTGATCTGTATCTTAACTACTTCTACCCGACTTGGTTCCGTAACCCTCAATACCCTTGACTAACAAACAATTGATCAATTTGATATTTTTAATTGACCTTGCCTCAACAGCTTTCTGAGGAGTGTGTTCCAGATTTCCACTACATTCTGTGTGAAGACATGCTTCCTGACATCAACGCTGATGGCCAAACTCTAATTTTAAGGTTATGTCCCCTCATTCCTCAGAAAGGATACACTTGCCATAGAGGGGGTGCAGCGAAGGTTCACCAGGCTGATTCTTGGGATGGCAGGGCTGCCGTATGAGGAGAGATTGGCTTGACTAGGCCTGTATTCACTAGAGTTTAGAAGAATGAGAGGGGATCTCATTGAAACATATAAAATTCTGACAGGGCTAGAGAGACTGGATGCAGGGAGGCTGTTTCCCCTGGCTGGGGGGTCGAGAACAAGGGGTCACAGTCTCAGGATGCGGGGTAGGATATTTAGGACTGAGATGAGGAGAAATTTCTTCACTCAGAGGGTGGTGAACCTGTGGAATTCTCTACCACAGAAGGCTGTGGAGGCCAAGTCACTGAATATATTGAAGAAGGAGATAGATAGATTTCTAGACACAAAAGGCATTAAGGGGTATGGGGAGAGAGGGGGAATATGGTACAGGTAGATTACCTTTTATCCGAACTTCCGAAAACCGAAACCCTCTAAAAACCGAAGGTTTTTTCGTTCAGCGTAAGTCGTGCGCACGACATGACCAGAGTGGCGCATGACCCCGACCCCCGCCGATGACCCCCCGCGGACCCCCCCGCGGACCCCCGCCGACCCCCCCGCCGACCCCGACCCCCGCCGACCCCCCCCGCCGACCCCCCGCCGACCCCCCCGCGGACCCCCCCGCCGACCCCGACTCCCGCCGATCCCCCCGCCGACCCCCCGCCGACCCCCCCGCGGACCCCCGCCGACCCCGACTCCCGCCGACCCCCCGCCGACACCCCCGCCGACCCCGATGAACCCCACCCCCGACCCCCCGCCGACCCCCGCCGACCCCCCCGCCGACCCTGACCCCCGCCGACCCACCCCCGACAAATTTCCCAGTCTTATAAAATACCTTCCGAAATCCGAAATTTTCCGAAACCCGAAACACGGCTGGTCCCGAGGTTTTCGGATAAAGGATAGTCTACCTGTATTGCGATAGAGGATCAGCCATGATCACATTGAATGGCGGAGCAGGCTCGAAGGGCCGAATGGCCGACACCTGCTCCTATTTTTCTATGTTTCTATGTTTCGGACTCCCCCCAAACCAGAGGAAATAGTTTCTCCCTATCTATCCTATCAACTCCTTTAATCATCCTTTAAACACCTCAATTATTTCGCTCCTTAATCTTCTTTACTCGAGGGACTACAAGCCTAGTCTATGCAACCTGTCCTCATAATTTAACCCTTTTAGCCCCAGGATTATTCTGATGAATCTGCGCTGCCCCCACTCCAAGGCCAATATATCCTTCCTGAGGTGCAGGGCCCAGAACTGAACGCACTGCTCCAGATGGGGTCTAACCAGAGCTTTATATAACTGCAGCATAACTTCCAGCCCTTTGAATTCCAGCCCCTCTTGAATTATTTTTGTAGCATTCTACTAGCTTTTTCGTGATTTCTGTACTTGGGCCTCGAAATCTCTCCACCCCTTCACTGTTCCCAGCTTCTCACCATTCAGAAAATATTCTAATCAATCGTTCTTGGGTCCAAAGTGGATGACCTCACCATTCCCCATATTGAACTCCATCTGCCACAGTATCGCCCTCTCGCTTTACCGATCAATGTCTCGTTGGAAGATTCTGCTCCCAACTGCACTATTTACTGTCCCGCCTAACTTGTTGCCGTCAGAAAACTTGGATATACGGCACTTTATTCCTTCATCTAGGTCATTTTAAATATCGTGCAAAACTGAGGCTCCAGAACAGATCACTAGTTACATCCTGCCAATTGGAGTACATCCCCATTATCTCTACTCTCTGTCTCTGACCACCTAACCAATTCCCTGCCCATATCAATAGGTTGCCTCCATTTCCAAGTGCTCTCATTTTTGTTAACCGTCTCTGTAGTGTATGTACCTTTAAGAGAGAACTACTTTTACAGCTCCTGTATACTGTAGTACCGGCAGTGACCACACCTGTATATAAGCCCTGAGCAGGCATCTGTACTGTTAATCTTTAGACTACCCTCATCCAGTAAACACCTGTTGATTGTTGATCTGCAGTCTCCACCTATTTATTGAAGAACACCATACCTTAAGATTCACGGATTTAATAGTGGTGACGAGGTCGATTCGAACCTACCTGCAACTCTGCATTTCCTCCCAAGGATTCGCTCCTGGAGGACAGTGGAAGAAGTCGAGGCCAGAAGCACGGTCGTCGACCACGAGCAGCCGCCCAGTCATCCGGCAGAGAGTGAGCATCACAGGGGAGGCTGTTGAGAGCTGGGCTTGGTTCTCCAGCCACGACGCTTCAGCAACAGGCTGACAACAGGTACAGCGCAGACCCTTCCCGGACAGCGACGGCTGGAGCCGACCAACGGCACAGAAAAGGCCGAGCAGCGTCGACGGGGTAAGAGAGAGGGTAAAGCGCACAGGGCGCAGCCGGGGGTTGTAGACCGAGCGGCGTCAACGGAAAACAAAAAGAGAGAGAGGGTAAAGCACAGCCGGGGTTCAGGACCGAACGGCGGCAACGAGAGAGGCGCGCAGGAAAATGCGCAGAGCGCAGCCAGTGCTCAAAGGCTGAGCAGCGTCCGTGGAAAAAAAAAGTGAGAGCGCGGGAGACGACATTTAAGCCACAGCGGAGAAGAAAGGAGAGCGCAGGAGACGCCATTTTTGGAGCCGCAGCGGAGAATAAGGGAGAGCGCGGGAAGAAAAGGAAGTGCGGGAGACGCCATTTTGAGGCAGCGGAGAAGAAGGGAGAACATGGGAGACGCCATTTTTAGCCAGTCTAACCACAGCCAGGGATGCCGAAGAGTGGCAGTGTCACAGCGTTCGACAATGAAGTCAAAGATTGGGCAACATATGTAGAACGTATTGAAGTGTACTGCAAGGCGAATGAAGTGCCAGATGCCAGGAAAGCACTGGTGCTGTTGAATTCCATGGGTGCAAAAACATATGGCTTACTGCGAAACCTAGTAACCCCAGAGAAGCCAGTGGATAAGGACTTTGAAAGCATAGTGGCAATCCTACAGGACCACTTAAACCCCACACCGCTGCTGATAGCACAAAGATTTAAGTTTCATAAAAGGAACAAGCATAAAGACGAAAGTAATGCTGAGTATCTAATGGAACTGTGCAAGCTATCGAAACACTGCCAGTTTGGAACGGGACTAGCAGATACATTATGGGACAAGTTTGTGTGTGGGCTTCAAAGTGAAGGAACCCAGAAACGGCTTCTATCAGAAAAGGATCTTACGCTGGAAAAGGCTTTCAGCATGGCAGTATCACACGAAGTAGCTGCACAGGGCGCTGCAGAGATACAACGGAGACCGCAAGAATATGGCACAAATGAAATGTTATATGGAGCAGTGAAGTGATATCGCTGCAGCAGAACAACACATGACCAGAAGGATTGTTAGTTCAAGGACCAAGTGTGCAGACAGTGTGGAAAAGCAGGACACATAGCAAGAGTCTGCAGGTCGGGAAAGAAAACCAGCAGCAAGAAATCTCCACAGGAAAAGTACAAAAAGGTACATAAGGTGATGGAGAGTAGCTCAGACGAACAGAAAAGTGATACAGACTCCGGAAGCAAGGAGCTGGGTTGTCTGAAACTACATAACGTAATCAAAATGAAGGATCACCAAACTATCTGGGTCACGCTCAAGATAGACGGAGTCCAAGTGAAAATGGAATTGGACACAGGATCAGCCCTAACAGTCATAAACCGAAGGGACTACAAGCGGCTATTCTCACATATACCCTTGAGAGATACAGAGATTGTCTTGAAGACGTACATGGGGCAAAAAGTCTACCCCAAAGGAAAAATAAGGGTAAACATGATATACAACGGCAAGGAAAGACCAAAAATGGACCTATATGTATTGCCAGATGGAGGGCCACCACTACTAGGATGTGAATGGATCCGGAAGATACAGTTAGATTGGCATTCCATACAAGCACTGACGGTAGATGCCAAAAAGGATGACGACGTCACACATGGACGACTGTCAAAAATGCTAACTGACGCACAAGAAGTGTTCCAGGAGGGACTCGGAACACTAAAAGACATAACAGCGACGATCAAAATAGAGGAAAATGCAAGCCCAAAGTTTCGTAAGGCCAGACCGGTGCCTTATGCGATCCGCCCAGCCGTCGAAGCAGATCGGGAAGGTTTGGAACGTTCAGGAGTACTGTCCAAAGTGGACTGGAGCGAGTGGGCTACACCCATCGTTCCTGTAATGAAGAGGTCGTTGAGTAATACGCCTGGGGAACCAAAGAAGGTTCGCATCTGTGGGGTCTTTAAGGTGACAGTGAACCCAATCCTTCACACTGTACAATATCCGCTTCCGCGGATTGAAGATATTTTCGCCTCGCTATCTGGAGGGAAACGCTTCACTAAGATTGATCTGGCCCAGGCATACCTGCAAATGGAGGTAGACGAAGCCTCGAAACAGTACCTCACAATCAACACTCATAAAGGTCTCTACCAATACAACCGGCTGGTGTTCGGGGTAGCATCAGCTCCGGCTATTTGGCAAAGGGCAATGGAACAAATCCTGCAAGGGATTCCAGGGACCCAGTGTTATTTGGACGACATCCTGGTCACGGGCGAAAATGACAGTGATCACCTCGCCAACCTGGAGCAGGTGCTCACTAGATTGAAGGAATATGGGCTCCGAGCTAATCGCCACAAATGCGAGTTTTTCCAGGATCAGATCTCGTATTGTGGCCACGTTAGTGACAAAGAGAGGTTACATAAGTCCCCTGAAAAGATTGAGGTAGTAGTCAATGCTCCAGCACCGGAAAATGTGTTATAACTGAGGTCGTTCCTCGGGCTGGTGAACTACTACCATAAGTTCTTGCCGAATTTGTCTACAGTATTACACCCACTGAACACCCTACTGCAAACGGGGGTACCATGGAAGTGGAATGACGAATGTAAACGAGCTTTCCAGAAGTGCAAAGAATTGATCACATCAAAAGAGGTGTTGGCCCATTTCAACCCAGCACTACCAATTCGGTTGGCGTGTGATGCATCACCCTATGGTATTGGAGCGGTGCTGTCTCACAAATTCCCAGACGGGTTGGAGAGGCCAGTAGCCTTTGTGTCTCAGTCACTAACCTCAGCCAAGCGCAACTACGCCCAGATTGACAGGGAGGCCCTCGGCCTAGTATGGGGAGTAAAAAAGTTCAACCACTATCTGCATGGGCAGAAGTTCACCCTGCTGACTGACCACCAACCACTTGTCTCCATCTTTAATCCAAAGAAGGGCATTCCGGTGATGACTGCGCAACGGCTACAAAGATGGTCCATTTTTCTAGGGGCGAACCAATATGAAATAGAGTATAAGGGCACGAAACAGCATGGGAACGCTGATGGGCTACCACGCCTGCCACTGCCTACTGCGGAGGAAGCACCAGCAGTGGACCCTGTCGAAGTATTTTATTTGTCGATAATTGAACGCTTGCCAGTAACTAACGCGGATATAGAGAAGGAGACCCGAAATGATCCGACACTGTCTCGGTTATATGAGTTGACGGTGAAGGGATGGCCAACACATGGCGACTCACTGTTGCCAGCATTCTCATCCAGAAGAGAACAGCTGTCAGTATGCCAGGGGACAGTGATGTGTGGATCCCGAGTGGTAATTCCACCCAAGTTAAGGGAGAGAGTGCTCAATGAGCTTCACGAAGGCCATCTGGGAGGGGTGAAAATGAAATGCCTTGCTAGGGCTTATGTGTGGTGGCCGGGAATCGATCAACAAATCGAGGACCTAACAAAGAGCTGCTCAGGATCCCAGAATGTCCAAAATGCACCACCACATGCCCCTCTACACCCATGGGAGTGGCCCTCATCTCCATGGCAACGGGTGCATATTGACTTTTCTGGTCCATTCATGGACTCAATGTTTTTAATAGCCGTGGATGCGCACTCGAAGTGGCCTGAGGTGATCAAAATATCCTCCACCACCACGGAGAAAACTATTGCAGTCCTACGGACCATTTTTGCCAGGAACGGCTTGCCAGAGCAGATTTGCTCTGATAACGGACCACAGTTTTTGTCCGAAGAGTTTCGAAGATTTATGAAAAGGAATGGGGTAAGGCATTACACATCCGCCCCCTATCATCCAGCCACAAATGGATTGGCTGAGAGGTTCGTACAAACCTTTAAAAAAGCAGTAAAGGCCATGTGCGATGACGACATTCCACTGGAGCATAAGGTGGACAATTTCCTGTTAGCCTACAGAAATGCGACACATGCAGTCACCAACCAGGCCCGGCTATGATGTTCTTTAACCAAAGGTTGAGATCTCGCCTGGATTTGCTAAGACCAAATGTACGAAGAGATGTTGAGAATAAGCAATTCCAGCACATCAATGAGAAGCTGACAAGGAGCTTCAATGTAGGGCAACCAGTCTTGGCCCGCGACTACCGAACAGAGGAATGGCAACCAGGAACGATATGCACACGGCAGGGGCCACTAATGTACACAGTGGATGTTGGGGAGAACATTGTGAGATGCCTTGCTGACCAGATCCTAGAGTCACAGGAACGAGTCAACCCCATGTCTCGGCCATACGTACCTGGTGAGGAACCCGACGTACAGGTCGCATCTACCTCAGAAACAATAGCATTGGAAGCTGATGAATCAACTGACGACAGGTTGTTAGAATCGCCTCCGCACCAAGAGCGAGACACTCGGGAAAGGCGTTATCCAGAAAGAATCAGGAAGCCTCCCCAAAGACTGAATTTATAAATGGACTAATTCCACTTAATGTTGCATGTTAAAAGTGTTAATTGTAATTAGTTTGATATTTAATTGTTAAATGAGTGTTATGGTACTGTTAATCTAAAAGTGGAGGAATTGTAGTGTATGTACCTTTAAGGGGGAGAACTACTTTTTACAGCTCCTGTATCCTGTAGTACCAGCAGTGACCACACCTGTATATAAACCCTGAGTAGTGCTCTGTACAGTCAGTTGCAGTTTGAACCCTCATTCAGTAAACTCCTGTTGATCGTTCCCTGCAGTCTTTGTCTGATTATTGAAGGACACCACATTAAAATACCCGGATCTAACACTCCTCCTCCTCCTCATTCTGCCCTGTGCGGATTCAGCCTCCCCATGTACGCTGATGATACCCAACTCTACCTCTAATCTACCACCTCTCATCCCCGTCCTCTGCCTCTGTGCTGTTAGGTTACTTTGTCCCACGTTCATTTTGGATGAGCCCCAATATCTTCCTGCCAAACACTGGGAAGACAAAAGCTGTAACCTTTGGTTACCCACACCCAGCAAAATATGTTCCCTAATCACCGACACCGCCCCCATCCATATACAAGATTATGCTTGAACTGTATAAAACACTGGTTAGGCAGTTAGGCCACAGCTAGAGTACTGCTTGCAGTTCTGGTCACCACGTCACAGGAAGGATGTGATTGCACTAGAGAGGGTGCAGAGGAGATTTACGAGGATGTTGCCTGGGCTGGGGAATGTTAGCTATGAGGAAAGATTGGATAGGCTGGAGTTGTTTTCTTTGGAACAGAGGAGGCTGAGGGGAGACTTAATTGAGGTGTATAAAATTATGGGGGGCCTAGATAGAGTGGATAGGAAGGACCTATTTCCCTTAGCAGAAAGGTCAGTAACCAGGGGTCATAGATTGAACGTAATTGGGGGAAGGTTTAGAGAGGATTTGAGGAGAAATTTCTTCACCCAGAGGTTGGTGGGGGTCTGGAACTCACTGCCTGAAAGGGTGGTAGAGGCAGAAACCCTCATCACATTTAAGAAGTACTTGGATATGCACTTGAAGTGCCGTAACCTACAAGGCTACAGACCAAGTGCTGGAAAGTGGGATTAGGGTGGATCGCTCTTTGTCGGCCGGCAAAAAATTGCTACGATCTATTAAGGATTCAAAAGAAGGGCCCAGTAAGTTCTTCTGAGTCGATGTACGACTCGTGTTAGGAACACGTAAACTTACCCTACATTAACTTGAGGTCATCCAAAACTCAGCTGCCCGTGTCCTAACCAAGACCCGTTTACCCATCACCCCTGTGCTCGCTGACCTAAATACTTAATTGGAGGAAGGCCAGTTTCAGTGGGATGAGAACGGATCTGGCCCGGGTAAATTGGATAGCTCTTACCCTATTACATATTTTTTCTTGTAATTTTTCCACTCCTTTCCCCCCCCCCCGCCCTTTCCTTTTGTTTCTCTCTCACACCTGGCAGCTATCTCTTGTCCTGCCAGTACACTTTACACCTAATCTCAGCCTATTACCATCTCGTCTAGCTCTTTTGTTTCTTTCACTTCTTTTGTCCAATCGCAGCCCTGCCTTCGATCTGGTTTCTTTTCTTTCCAGTTTTGAAGAAGGGTTCGACCAGAAACGTCAACTCAAATTTCTCTCCACGGATGTTGCCTGACCTGCTGAGTTTTTCCAGCATTTTCTGTTGTTAAATTGGAATCAAAGATTGGCAGACAAAACTGTAGTGGAACAATGGGCTGCCTTTAAAGAGGAAATAGTTCAGGTACAGTCGAGGTACCTTCCCACTAAGGGGAAAGGTAGGGCAATGAAAGCCAGAGCTCCCTGGATGATGAAAGAGATAGAGAGTACGATGAAGCAGAAAAAGAGCACGTATGACAGATGTCAGTTCGAGAATACATCTGAGAATCAGGCTAAATATAGAAAGCTCAGAGGAGAAGTGGAAAATAAAATAAGAGGGGCAAAGAGAGAGTATGAGAATAGAATGGCAATTAACATAAAAGAGAATCCAAAAGACTTCTATAGGCATATAAATAGTAAACAGGTAGTAAGAGGAGGGGTGAGGCTGATTAGGGACCAAAAAGGAGACCTATGCATGCAGCCAGAGGGTATGGCTGAGGTGCGAAATGAATACTTTGCACCTGTCTTCACTGAGGAAGAAGATGCTGCCATAGACATAGTAAAGGAGAAGGTAGAGAAGATACTGGAGAGGATAATAATTGATAAAGATAAGGTACAAAAAAGGCTGGCTTTACCTTTTTTTTATTCGTTTATGGGATGTGGGCGTCGCTGGCAAGGCCAGCATTTATTGCCCATCCCTAGTTGCCCTTGAAAAGGTGGTGGTGAGCCGTCTTCTTGAACCGCTGTAGATAAGTCACCAGGACTGAATGGAACGCTGAGGGAAGTGAAGGAAGATATTGCGGAGGTACTGGCCATAATCTTCCAATCCTCCTTAAAAACAGGGATGGTGCCAGAGGACTGGAGAATTGCAAATGTCACACCCTTGTTCAAAAAAGGATATAAAGATAAACCCAGCAACTATAGGCCAGTCAGTTTAACCTCAGTAGTGGGGAAGCTTTTAGAAACAATAATCAGGGACAAAATTAACAGTC
Source organism: Somniosus microcephalus (assembly GCF_052327205.1). Taxonomy (NCBI): domain Eukaryota; kingdom Metazoa; phylum Chordata; class Chondrichthyes; order Squaliformes; family Somniosidae; genus Somniosus; species Somniosus microcephalus. Next base: position 176,402,189 of record NW_028225179.1, read on the forward strand.
ACTTGGACAAATGTGGATTAATTAAGGAAAGCCAGCACGGATTTGTTAAAGGCAAATCGTGTTTAACCAACTTGATCGAGTTTTTTGATGAGGTAACAGAGAGGGTTGATGAGGGCAATGCGGTTGATGTGGTGTACATGGATTTCCAAAAGGTGTTCGACAAAGTGCCACATAATAGGCTTGCCAACAAAGTTGAAGCCCATGGAATAAAAGGGACAGTGGCAGCATGGATACGAAATTGGCTAAGTGATAGGAAACAGAAAGTAGTGGTGAATGGCTGTTTTTCAGACTGGAGGAAGGTATACAGTGGTGTTCCCCAGGGGACGGCACTCGGACCACTGCTTTTCTTGATATATATTAATGACTTGGACGTGGGTGTACAGGGCACAATTTCAAAATTTGCAGATGACACAAAACTAGGAAGTATGGTGAACAGTGAGGAGGAGAGTGATAGACTTCAAGAGGACATAGACTGGTGGAATGGGCGGGCACGTGGCAGATGAAATTTAATGCAGAAAAGTGTGAAGTGATACATTTTGGTAGAAAGAATGAGAGGACATATAAACTAAAGGGTACAATCCTAAAGGGGGTGCATGAACAGAGAGACCTAGGGGTATATGTGCACAAATTGTTGAAGGTGGCAGAGCAGGTTGAGAAAGTAGTTAAAAAAGCTTACTGGATCCTGGGCTTCATGAATAGAGGTATAGAGTACATAAGTGTGGAAATTACGATGATCCTTTATAAAACACTGGTTCAGCTTCAACTGGAGTACTGTGTCCAATTCTGGGTACCGCACTTTAGGAAGGATGTGAAGGCCTTAGAGAAGGTGCAGAAAAGATTTACAAGAATGGTTCCAGGGATGAGGGACTGAAGTTATGTGGATAGACTAGAGAAGCTGGGGTTGTTCTCCTTCGAGCAGAGAAATTGAGAGGAGATTTGATAGAGGTGTTCAAAATCATGAGGGGTCTATACAGAGTAGATAGAGAGAAACTGTTCCCATTGGCGGAAGGGTCGAGAACCAGAGGACACAGATTTAAGGTGATTGACAAAAGAACCAAAGGCGACATGAGGAAAAACTTTTTTACGCAGCGAGTGGTTAGAATCTAGAATGCAGTGCCTGAGAGGGTGGTGGAGGCAGACTCAGTCGTGGCATTCAAAATGGAATTGAATAAGTACCTGAAGGAAAAACATTTGCAGGGCTATGGGGAAAGGGCGGGGGAGTGAGACTAGCTGAGGTGCTCTTGCAGAGAGCTGGAACGGGCTCAACGGGCCAAATGGTCGTCCTCCGTGCTCTATGATTCTATATTGGGTCCCAGTTAAGCAACACCTCAATTTCAAAATCCTCAAAGTTGTTTTCAAATCTCTCGATGGCCTCGCCCCTCCCTATCTCTGTAATCTCCTCCAGCCCCACAACCCCCCCGAGATATCTGCGCTCCTCTAATTCCTCTAATTCTGCCCTCTTGATTATAATCGTTCCACCATCGGTGGCCGTGCCTTCTGTTGCCTGGGCCCTAAGCTCTGGAATTCCCTGCCTAAACCTCTCCGCCTCCCTACCTGTCTCTCCTCCTTTAAGGCGCCCCTTGAAACCTGCCTCTCTGACCAAGCGTTTGGTCACCTGCCCTAATTTCTCCTTATGTGGCTTGGTGTCAAATTTTTTGTCTTAAAATACTCCTGTGAACCACCTTGGGACATTTTACTACATTAAAGGTGCTATATAAATACAAGTTGTTGTTGTTATAATACCATGTACAAAGCACTACAAAGGGACCTGGGTGTCCTTGTACACCAGTCACTGAAAGCAAGCATGCAGGTGCAGCAAGCAGTTAGGAAGGTAAATGGTATGTTGGCCTTCATTGCAAGAGATTTCAGTACAGGAACAAGGATGTCTTACTACAGTTATACAGGGCCTTGGTGAGACCACACCGGGAGTATTGTGTGCAGTTTTGGTCTCCTTACCTAAGGAAGGATATACTTGCCATAGAGGGAGTGCAGCGAAGGTTCACCAGACTGATTCCTGGGATGGCAGGGCTGTCGTATGAGGGGAGATTGGGTCGACTAGGCCTGTATTCACTAAAGTTTAGAAGAATGAGAGGGGATCTCATTGAAACGTATAAAATTCTGACAGGGCTAGACAGACTGGATGCAGGGAGGATGTTGCCCCTGGCTGGGGGGTCTAGAACGAGGGGTCACAGTCTCAGGATACGGGGTAGAACATTTAGGACTGAGATGAGGAGAAATTTCTTCACTCAGAGGGTGGTGAACCTGTGGAATTCTCTACCACAGAAGACTGTGGAGGCCAAGTCACTGAATATATTTAAGAAGGAGATAGATAGATTTCTAGACACAAAAGGCATCAAGGGGTATGGGGAGAGAGCGGAAATATGGTATTGAGATAGAGGATCAGCCATGATCATATTGAATGGTGGAGCAGGCTCGAAGGGCCGAATGGCCGACTCCTGCTCCTATGTTTCTATGTTTTTCTATGTTTCACTGCTGTGCAACTGCAGTTCTAGTGTCAGGATGTTCACAACAAACAGCAACAATCAGCATTTATACAGTGCTTTTACCATCCCACATCAAGCATTTATATTCTTATTTGATTCTAGGCTTCCAGTAAACATTCCTGATTCCATAACAACTTGGGAAATCCAGGCGGTTGGCATGTTTGAGAATAAAGGTAACGAGCTTTCCTGGTCTGACATCTCTTTGTGAAATGATCGTAGCATTATATTACTTTGTTCACTATTATAATAGAGAACTCTGCTCAATTCATCTCCGCATTGTGCACAGCAATGTCATAAATTCCATGGCGAGCCCTTTATTATTTGGAAACATTTTATGGCCAGGATTTTCCTTATCTTGGCGGGTCCAGTGTGGCCAGTGTCTGTGGCGGCCTCACTGGCAGCTCCATCCTGCTGTTGAAAATGAACTTACCTTAACGGGGTCTATTAAGCCCACCCAAAGCTTTACCCGGTCCAATGAGATGGAGCGGTTCTGGTGACATCACTCATGAAGCATTTTAAGCCGGGATCCTTAAAGGGACCCTGGCCACATTAAATGTTAAGTTTAATCTAACACAGTGGGTGTTGAATCTTTACTGTACAATAATATGATAAGTTATATATGAGTGACAAAGAAATATTTAAATAATATTATCATTAAGTAATATGACTCCATCTACAAATACGATCAAGAACATAATTTAAAGAAGTACATTAATTGGGAATTTATTGGTGCTTTTGCCACAAATCTATTTGTATCAGTAACTGGTATAAATAAAAGATGTGTGTGCAGGTAACATATAAAATTAAGCAGATTTTAAATGTAATTGTAAAGGGGTGCATTTACAATCTTGTGCAAGTTCAGCGGAAGAGCTGCGGAATCCCTGACAAACAGTGTAATTCGTGCTTACAATGTGTTTCTGGGTTTTCTGCAACTCTTCCGTTGCAGTTAACAATGGACAAGTGAGAGAACCTCTGCAGAAATGCACCCTAAAGTCTCAGACTGAAAAATGTAATTAGTCATATTCAGGGACTGAAAGCAAATTGTATCAGTGGAATGAGTAATGAGAATGAAATTGTTATGGTTGATGACTTGATTTAACATGTAACTGAACAATCACAGCATACTGTGAGAAAAATCTGACCAGAAACAACACAAAAATGTATTTAAATGGTAGATTGTCATTTTGTATAGTGCAGATCAATTCATTGCAATTACTATGATAGCAAAATACTGCAGATGCTGGAAATCCAAAATAACAACAGAAAATGCTGGAAAAACTCAGCAGGCCAGGCAACATCCGTGGAGAGAAATTAGAGTTGACGTTTCGGGTCGAAACCCTTTTTCAAAACTGGAAAGGAAATAAAATAGATTGAAGGCAGGGCTGCGATATAACAAAAGAAGTAAAAGAGACATTAAGAGGTATTCAAAACCAGACGAGATGGTAATAGGACAGTGGAGACAAAAGACGGCTGAGGTTAGGTGTGAAGTGTACTGGCAGGATGAGAAACAGCTGCCATGTGGGAGAGCGAGAGAAAAAAAAGGAAAGGGGGGGGAAGGGAAGACCCAAAACAAAGGGGTGGAAAAAAATATAAGTAAAAATGTAATCGGGGCCGAGGTTATGAACTGAAATTGTTGAACTCGATATTGAGTCCGGAAGGCTGCAAAGTGCCTAATCGGAAGATGAGGTGCTGTTCCTCGAGTTTACATTGCAATTACTGTTGAGTTGGAAGGCAACAGCCGAGAATGGCGAGCGAAAAATGTATTTCCCTCACCATTTACATCCCTTCAGGAATTTCTGAATTAACATTTACCAGTAGCTTTTTAAGCAGAACAGAATCTCCATCAATCTGTTAGCTGATGTAATCAACATGTTTTTATTTTGGTTTCGAGCAATCAGCTGGAGCAATGGCCGGGGAACTCCCGCCTCAGGTTGACAGATGTGGTTCCCGAGCTGTGTGAATCCCGTGGCCATGCAGGGAAATTTAAGAAGCAGGGGGAAAAGGCTCTTAAGTGCCAAAAAGTACCTCATAATGATCTGTATTGGGCCCCCGTTACTTCGGGTCGGGTTGGCTCCACGGTGACAAACGCGCATGAAGGAAAGTTGCGGGGAAGCGAGATGACAGCGGGTTCCCGACCCGCTGTGAAAAAAATAACCTTCCCACCCGACCCGCCACCGATTGCGCCCACTACCTCCCTGGAAAATTCAGCCCTTTATGTTAATTTAATTTATGTGTGAAGAAACAGTGATAGACAAGGCTTTAGGGGTAGTAACTGGTCTTGGGCAGTAAGATAAAACCTGCAATAACATATCGGCAGCCCGCTTGACACTCCGCCCGATTTTTTTCTTTTACTAATTTTTATGTGAGGTTGAATACAAGTCAACTCCAGTTTGTGCATCTGCAGCCTTAGGCATTTGGGGGTGAATATCGGAGGCACATTTTGAAAATCCTCCACTAAATTTTTTTCAGAATGCACAAAGTATGCAGGGGCCAAATTAAGGTGCTGCAAAATTAATTTATTTCACCAAGGGTTGCCTTCTGAAGCATAACTTTCCAACCAGAGCTTGCGTAAGACCTATGCAATTCTTGTCAGTTCATTTTATATGCCTGTGGTATTAGCTAACCTGTTTCGCTATGATCTTTTCAAAATACGGTTGAATATAATTGTTTTTACGTAAGGTTATTGTGTTGCGGAACCGAAGAAGATGAGAGTCTTCAGACCTTTTTTTGTATCATTGAGGCTACCATATTCCATGAAAAGAAACGAACAATTGGAAGTGAGAGCGATATTGTACAATTACCTCCCCGGTGACATCGAGGTAAGATGTGAACTAAAAATATTAGCATTGGTGAGCTAATCCCACAGATAAAGATATAATGGACGGGACAGACAATTGGTTGCAAAACCGAAAGTATTCCATAATCCCATAACATTGGCAGACAGCACACATGACAGTGCACCGATTCCTAGACATGTCTCTAACTACAGAAACATGGGAAGAAATCTGGTTACAGTGTCAGCTGTGGCTCAGTGGGTAGCACACTCGCCTCTGAGTTAGAAGGTTCGGGGTTCAAAGTCCCACTCCAGTGACTTGAGCACATCAATCCAGGCTGACACTCCAGTGCAGTGCTGAGGGAGTGCTGCACTGTCGGAGGTGCCTTCTTTCGGATGAGACGTTAAACCGAGGCACCCGTCTGCTCTTTCAAGTCGACGTAAAAGATCCCATGGCACTATTTCGAAGAAGAGCTGGTGAGTTACCTCGGTTGTGTGCAAGAGAGATCTGAAACTAATTCGTGTATCATTTTAGAACATAAGAAATAGGAGCAGGAGTAGGTCATTTGACCCTTCGAGCCTGCTCCGCCATTCAATGAAATCATGACTGATCTTCTACCTCAACTCCACCTTCCCGCATTATCCCCATGTTGTTTAATTCCCTTCATTCCCAAAAAATCTATCGATCTCTATCTTGAATATACTCAACGACTGAGCCTCCACAGCCCTCTGGGGTACAGAATTCGAAAGATTCACCACCCTCTGAGTGAAGAAATTTCCCCTCATCTCAGTCCTAAATGGCCGACCCCTTATTCTGACACTGTGACCCCTGGTTCTAGACTCCCCAGCCAGGAGAATCATTTTCCCAGCATTAACCCTGTCAGGCCCTTTAAGAATGTTATATGTTTCAATTAGATCACCACTCATTCTTCTAATTTAACACTACCTGCGGGAAGCTCGTGGGATCGGGTGGAATGCTGGGCTTACACCTCGAAGTTAAAATTGCCCCCTTGACGTTTATTCAGATTGCTTGGGAAAGTATATTTAAATTAATTTGTGGGTTGAGCCATTCTTTTTGTGCTTATAACGCTTTATTTGAACAACCAAACTTTAGAATTTGGGTTGTAATGTGGTCGAAATATATCACTGAACAGTCAATTTGAGTTAACAAGCAGTTTACTTTCCTAGGGTGATGTTATGTTTAGTGGCAAACATTGCAGACAATGAGTATCTCCAACAAGCGAGAGTCCAACCACTGCCACTTGACATTCAATGGCACTACCATCGCCAAATCCCCCACCATCAACATCCTGGGGGGTCACCATTGACCAGAAACTTAACTGGACCAACCACATAAATACTGTGGCTGCAAGAGCAGATCAGAGGCTGGGTATTCTGCAGTGAGTGACTCACCTCCTGACTCCCCAAATCCTTTCCTCCATCGACCAAGCACAAGTCAGTAGTGTGATGGAATGCTCTGCACTACTCAAGAAGCTCGACACCATCCAGGACAAAGCAGCCCGCTTGATTGGCACCCCATCCACCACCTTAAACATTCACTCCCTCCACTACCAGCGTACCGTGACTGCAGTGTGTACCATCTACAAGATGCACTGCAGCAACTCGCCAAGGCTTCTTAGACAGCACCTCCCAAACCCACGGCCTCTACCACCTAGAAGAACAAGGGCAGCAGGCGCATGGGAACACCACCACCGCCAAGTTCCCCTCCAAGTCACACACACCATCCTGACATGAAATTATATCGGCCGTTCTTTCATCGTCGCTGGGTCAAAATCCTGGAACTCCCTCCCTAACAGCACTGTGGGAGAACCATCACCACACGGACTGCAGTGGTTAAAGAAGGTGGCTCACCACCACCTTCTCAAGGGCAATTAGGGATGGGCAATAAATGCTGGCCTTGCCAGCGACAGCCACATCTCATGAACAAATTTTTTAAAAAGATACCGAGGGTAAAATTTAACTTCACCCGGGCCCCAAAATGGCGGTAGTGGATGGTCCGCACGTAATACATCCTGCCAGTATTTCTTTCCATACCCTTCAATAGAAAAGAAATTATGGCAGCATTGATAACGGGCAGCCAATCCACTACTACTCATTTTGCACCCCCGTGGAAGTTCAATTTCACCCTACTGATTTTAGAACCAACAGACATCCTAGGATTTCGGCTGAACTGACAGGTTATTGCCTTTATTATTGACCTTGAATTTGCGCTCGGAGGCGTACCAGAGGAATACCCCTCCGAACCGGAAAATAAAATCTGAACGTACCTGGTGTCTCCGGAGCTTCGGACTCTTCAGGTCCTGGGCCTGCAGACACACGCCTGCGTAAAGACCCACGGATCCCAGGGGCTCAGGCAGTTCACAAGCGTCCCTGGGATCACATGGGCCTGGTCAAGCAATCAAAAAGAGGGGATTCCTGTGGTGCTTATGGAGATTCCATTTACATACAGATTCCCCATAAGCATGATAGAAATCACCAAATAAACAAGAATTCGCACCACTTAAATAGAATTAAATATTCCCACGTGCAAAATTAATTAAAAGACCCGTTAATTAAGCATTTAAGATAATTACATTTTTTGAAAAATACATTTTTACATTTTAAAAAGGGCCAAAATTTACCTCAACTCATTTTAAATGTATGTGTATGTTTACACCATTTTTAAAAAGTTGGCCTGTATTTTCCGATCGCAGGCTTCCCACGGGCAGAGGCCTGCGATCTGGAAAAATCTACACCCTTACCTGAGGGCTCCCGAGACGCACACGCTTCTGCTCCTGGGCCTCACCAAACTCCAAGTGCGCAGGCCCCAGGTATCCCAGAGGCGCAGGTAGTTCACAGCATCCCTGGGATCACGTGGGCCATGGGGAGCCAATCACAGAAGGGAATGTCCCTTCATACACTTGACAGATAGACCTGTCAAATATATGAATGGAGATCACCCCAAAAACATAGTCAAACTTTAAATAAATGTTTAAAAAATCACATTTTTAAAATGACTTGAAATTACAATAAATTAAGTATTTAAACATTTTTTAATTTTACGGGGCTAAAAATAAACTTACCTTTTTTAAAAATATTTTTAAATGATAAAACTGTGAGATTTTTTTTTTTTTTTTACTTTTTTCAACTCTTATGCAGGTAAAAACAGGCCTTACGCCTCTGCTTTTACCAGGCGTAAGATTTCTAAGGGTTTTATGCGGGCAGAGGGTCTCCAGAAAGCGGAACTCTCCCCCCACAGAGGCCCTTCTCCAGGGCAGCCGGAGGATCTGCCAAGAGCATTCTTGACAGATCGGAAATGTCGGTTTTCAGTGTATGCGCAGTGCATGCCTGAAACCGGCATTTCCGATGTCCCTACGGGTGGGTACACAGCGCGTACACACCTGTAAGGATCGGAATATCTGGGCCGTTACTTTAACATTTATTTTAACCCTCACACTGGTTAGAGGAGGATTTATGCCTGCTTTCGCCAGATGTAAGGGTTTCGTGGGCATGTGCTGGGCAGTAACAGCCCAAATCTGCACCAGCGAAAGTGATTTTATAGCGGATGCGGTGAATCTCTTCCAGCAAAACGTGACACATCGCAGGTTCCGGGTTTTAGTGCTTGCCGATACCCGGAACCTGTGGGGCCATTCTGAAAGCTTCCAACAGCGTACTCTGTGTGTACGCCTTCGGAAGCGCCTTTATTTCAGGCCCACTGTTTGTTGCTCTCTGTTTTCCACCCGAACGTAACTCAGTACAATTGTTCAGCAACATGGAGACTAGATTTTTGCCTTCCTCACTTGGGCATTAATCATCGTTGGGTGGTTTTTGTGGCCCACCCACAGCAAACTGACCGGATCAGTTTTACATCCCGTGAGACTTGGACGGGTGCGAAACGGGCGGCAAATCTGATCCCGTCAGTTTTTTGGCCAGCCAGTTTGTTACGGTTGCCCCAGCAGGGAAGATCGCAATCTGATAACAGAGAGTACTGCACTGTGGGATGTGCCCAACTTCAGATTACGCGTTAAACCGAGGCCCCTGTCTGCCTTCCCAGGTGGATGGAAAAGATCCCACGGCACTATTTTGAAGAAGAACAGGGAAGCTCACCCACTTATTCTGGCCAATGTTTTGGTCTCCATATTTAAGGAAGGATAAACTTGCATTGGAGGCAGTGCAGAGACGGTTCATGAGGTTAATTCCTGAGATGAAGGGGTTGACATATGATGAAAGGTTGAGCAGGTTGGGCCTATACTCATTGGAGTTTAGAAGAATGAGAGGTGATCCTATTGAAACATATAAGCTTCTGAGGGGGTTGGACAGGGTAGATGCTGAGAAGATGTTTCCCCTCGTGGGGGTATCTAGAACTAGGGGGCAAATTTTCAGAATAAGGGGTCGCCCAATTAAGACGGAGATGACGAGGAATTTCTTCTCTGAGTGTTGTGAATCTTTGGAATACTCTACCCCAGAGAGCTGTGGAGGCTGGGTCATTGAATATATTTAAGGTGGAGATAGACAGATATTCGAACTACAGGGGAGTCAAGGGGTATGGGGAGAGAGCGGGAAAATGACTTTGAGGCCAAGATTGGATCAGCCATGATCTTATTAAATGACGGAGCAGGCTCGAGGGGACAATTGGCCTACTCCTGCTCCAGTTTCTTATGTTCTTATGTTCTTATCCCTCAGCCAACATCACTAAAATAGATGGTTATTGTCTCATTGCTGTTTGTGGAACTTTGCTGTGCGCAAATTGACTGCTGGTTTGCTACACTACAATGTAGGAATTAACGAATTCCTACGAATAATGGAGATCGACACAAGAGCACAATCAAACAGGTCTTTACTCAACGGAGATGCCACGCGGACTCCTGGGCAGTCCCGTGGTTTGCGACGTGATGTCATCGCGTTTGCCCGCGTTTTCCCGCGCTCTTAAAGAGGCCACGCCCTGTACATACAAACTCTATATACAAGACACAGTAATACCTAACACAATGGTGCAGGTTTAGACAGGTGTTAGAACATCATTAAAGAGAATTATATACAGTTAGCCAGAGTCATTCAGTGGTTCTGCCACATGCGCCCCCCCAGAATTCGCTTTAACGGACAAAGTCAAACAGTGAGGGGGTCTGACGAGCTTGTCAGAACGACTCCTGTACTCTCGAGGCGGAGGCTGCAGAGCGGCTGGCGGTCTGGCGGGCGGTCGCACTTGGTCTGCCATAATGACGATGGATGGCCGACCCCGTCTCGGCAGTTGTGCTGTCTCGACGGGGCGGTCGAGGTCCAAATGTGCTGGCTTTAAGCGGTCGACCGAAATGTGGTCCAGTTTACCTCCGACATCTACCGTGAAGGTTTTGTCCCCTGCTTCCAACACGCGGAAGGGACCGGTATATGGGGCCTTGAGCGGATCCCTATGTGCGTCATGGCGAATAAAAACGTATTCAGCCTTGTGAAGCTCCATGGGAACGTGTGACCTCTGCAGCCCGTGGTGCGAAGTGGGCACCGGTGCAAAACATCTGGCCGCCTCTTGGTGACGAGCAAGCTGGGCAGACGTGGACTGGGCTCCGTTGATGTTGGTAGGAAGTCCCCTGGGACTCGCAGCGGCTGACCATACACAAGCTCCGCTGATGAAGAGTGAAGGTCTTCTTTGGGGGCCGTGTGAAGACCAACAGGACCCACGGTAGCTTGTCTGCCCATCCAGCATCCTGGAGGCTGGCCCTCAGGGTGGCCTTCATTGACCGGTGGAAGCGTTCGCAGAGGCCATTTGCCTGTGGGTGGTAGGCTGTGGTGTGGTGTAATTTGACACCGAGTCCTTGGGCCACTGCATTCCTGAGTTTGGAGGAAAACTGCAGTCCCCTGTCCGACGAAATATCTGCGGGCACTCCGAAACGGGCAATCCAGGAGGAAATGAACGCCCTGGCCACGTCCGCCGAAGTAGTGGATGAGAGAGGGGCCGCCTCCGGCCATCTGGTGGTGCGGTCAACCATGGTCAGGATGTGTGAAAAACCATGGGAGGGTGGGAGTGGTCCTACCAGGTCCATGTTGACATGGTCAAAACGTCGCTCCGGAACTGTGAAGGCGGCCAGCGGAGCTTTGATGTGGCGCTGTATCTTGGCCTTTTGGCAGACCACGCAGGTGTTGGCCCAGTCGCGGACATCTTTATGCATGCCATGCCATACAAATTTCGCTGACATCAGTTTCTGAGAGGCCTTCATTCCAGGGTGTGACAACCCATGTATGGCGTCGAACACATTGCGGCGCCAGACGACCGGCACGACAGGGCGAGGATCCTGTACGGAGACGTCACACAACAGCATGGTACCTGCCGAATGGAACTTGACGTCGGCCAACTGGAGGCCAGTGATGGCCGTTCTGTAAGCTTGGACTTCCGGGTCTGAGGCTTGGTCCGCTGCCATGAGGGCGTAGTCAATGCCCAAATGAACCGTATTGACGAACGCGCGGGAGAGGCAGTCTGCCACCAGGTTGTCCTTACTGGCCACGTGCCGTATATCCGTGGTGAATTCGGATATGTAGGTCAGTTGACGCTGCTGTCGGGCTGACCACGGTTCGGCTGTCTTGGACATTCCAAAGGTCAGCGGCTTATGGTCCACAAAGGCGGTGAAAGGACGTCCTTCCAGAAGGAACCGAAAATGGCAGATGGCCAGAAAAAGGGTGAGCAACTCCCAGTCGAACGTGCTCTATGCTCTCTCGTTCTTCCGTAGCTGATGGCTGAAGAATGCCAATGGCTGCCACGTCCCGTTCACCCACTGCTGTTGCACGGCACCGACTGCATAGTCCGACGCGTCGGTGGTGAGGGCGATGGTGGCTCCGCCAGCATAGTCGCGTTGGCTAAGGCGCTTTTGGTGTCGGCGAACGCTCGGGCCATGTCATCCGTCCAGTCTACCGGGTTCTTGCCATTCTTGCCCTTGAGGGCCTCGTACAGGGGCTGCAAGAGTAGTGCTGCCTTAGGCACGAAACGGTGGTAAAAGTTTACCATGCCTAGGAATTCCTGCAGGGCCTTTATGTTCTGCGGGCGTGGAAAGGATGTCACCGCCTCTACCTTCGAAGGTAAAGGAACCGCTCCCTCTGAGGTGATGCGATGCCCCAGGAAGTCAATTTGGTGCAGGCCAAACTGACACTTGGCTAGGTTGATAATCAGGCCGTGTTGGCTGAGGCATCGAAAAAGGGTGTGTAGGGGACAGATATGTTCTTCCTTAGTAGGACTGGCAATTAGAATATCGTCCAGGTAGATGAAGAGGAACTTGAGGTCCCGCAGCACGGAGTCCATCAGTCGTTGGAAAGCCTGGGCGGCGTTCTTTAACCCAAACGGCATTCATAAAAACTCGAAGAGGCCGAATGGGGTGATGACTGCGGTTTTCTGGACGTCTTGTGGATGAACTGGGACCTAGTGGTAGCCCCGGACGAGGTCGACTTTAGAGAACACGGTGTTCCCTGTCAAATGGGCAGAGAAATCCTGGATATGGGGGATCAGGTACCGATTGGGAGTGGTGGCATCGTTTATGCGTCGATAGTCGCCGCATGGCCGCCATCCGCCGCCAGGCTTTGGGACGATATGGAGGGCTGAAGACCAGGGACTATTCGACCGGCGAATAATCCCTAACCATTCCATGGTTGCGAACTCCGCCTTTGCGACCGCCAGCTTGCCAGGTTCCAGGCACCGAGCCCGCGCGTAGACCGGGGGGCCGTTGGTGGTGATGTGGTGTTACACCATGTTTCATGGCTTCGGAGGAGAACGTGGGTCTTGTCAGGTCAGGGAACTCGCCGAGCAGGCGAGCGAACTCATCAGGAGTCGAGAACGCACAGGAGACGGTGTGTGACGTAGTGTTACTGCGGTAACACGGAAGAGAATTAAAAGTTGCTGCGTTGATCAGCCGCCGGTTCCTGACGTTGACCAGGAGGCTGTTGGCGCACAGGAAATCCGCGCCGAGGAGGGGCTGGGAAACTTTGGCCGTAAAAAAATCCCAGTGAAAACGATGCCCCCCGAGGCACACCTCCACTCGCCGTCTGCCGAAGGTCCGAATTGCTCCGCCATTGGCCGCCTCAAGGGTGGGGCCGTGATTCCCCGTCTGCAAATCGAGGGCGGACGCGGGTAAAATGCTGCACTGCGCTCCGGTGTCGCACAGAAAACGACGACCGGAGAGAGTATCGGTGATGAACAGCAATTTTCCCGTGTTGCCGATCGCCATCGCGGCCGCGCGGTGCCCGTTAGACCCGTTCCTTGGTGGTCGCAGTGTCAGTTGTAGTTTTTCTTGAGGAAAACTGCAGGGAGGGCGGCAACGCGTCGCTTTCGTGCCGAACTGCACGTGGTAGAAACACAGTCCAGCAGGCTGACGAGCTGGGGCGGCGCCTGCGGGGGATGGGTGCCTCGCGGCGGCACAGTACTGTCGAGTTACGGCAAAAATTTTGTCAGCCTCCGCAGCAAGTGTTGCGCAGTCTTCAATTTCAGATCTGGCCAGGGCAGCTTGTACCTGTTCAGGCAGTTGGCTGAGGAAAATCTCGCGGAATAGGAAACATTCCCGTTCTGAGCCCAGGAGTGCGAGCATTTGGCTCATCAACTCTGAAGGCTTGGAGTCCCCGTGCCCGGGCATAGCGAGTAATCGACGGGCGCGCTCTGATTTCGTGAGCCCGAAAACCTGCAGTAACCGCGCTTTGAGGGTTTCATACTTGCGCTCCGTTGGGGGGTTTTCGAGGAGGCTGACGATCCGAGAGGCGGTAGAGCTGTCGAGTGCGGAGACCACATAAAGGTACTTGGTTTGATCCGCATCGATGTTCCTCAGGCGAACTGGGCCTCAACCTCAATAAACCACTTGCTGCTCCCAGAACTGCGGTAGCTTCAGCGAAACGGCGTTTGCTTCCATGCTGTGCTCTTCTTTTGTGAAAACGTTCACAAAAACAGGGGTCACCAATGTAGGAATTAACGAATTCCTATGAATAACGGAGATCGACACAAGAGAACAATCAAACAGGTCTTTACTCAACAGAGATGCCACGAGGAATCCTGGGCAGTCCCGTGGTTTGCGACGTGACGTCATCGCGTTTGCCCGCGTTTTCCCACGTACTTAAAGGGGCCAAGCCCCGTACATGCAAACGCTATATACAAGACACAGTAATGCCTAACACAATGGTACAGGTTTAGACTGGTGTTAGAACATCGTTAAAGAGAATTATATACAGTTAGCCAGAGTCATTCAGTGGTTCTGCCACAACAACAGTGACTGCACTCCAAAAGTACTTCATTGGGTGTAAAGCACTTTGGGATGTCTTGAGGCCGTGAAAGGCACTATACAAATGCAAGTCTTTCTTTTCTTTAGCTGGCGGTTTCAGGCCCGTAATGTAGATCCCGGATAATAGTGTAAATTCAACCTTTTCAAAGGTTTCAAAGTGTAATCTCCTTCTTAGGCAGTCCCTCGGAACCGAGGATGACTTGCTTCCACACTAAAAATGAGTTCTCAGGTGACTGATGAGTCCAATGCGGGACCTACAGTCTCTGTCACAGGGGCAGACGGTGGTTGAAGGGGTGGGTGGGTGGGGTGCTTGGGTTGATGTGCACTCCTTGCGCTGCCTGCGCTTGGCTTCCGCTTGCTCCCGGCGAAGAGACTCGAGGTGTTCGCCGCCTTCCCAGATGCTTCTCCTCCACATTGTGCAGTCTTGGGCCAGGGATTCCCAGGTGTCGGTGGGGATGTTGCACTTTTTCAAGGAGGCTTTGAGGGTGTCCTTGAAGCGTTTCCTCTGCCCACCTGGGGCTCTCTTGCCGTGTCAGAGCTCCGAGTAGAGCGCTTGTTTTGGGAGTCTCGTATCGGGCATGCAGACAACGTGACCCGTCCATCGGAGCTGATCGAGCGTGGTCAAAGCTTCGATGCTGGGGATGTTGGCCTGAGCGAGAACACTGACGTTGGTGCAGCTATCCTGCCAATGGATTTGCAGGATCTAGCAAAGTGTAATAGGGTCAAAGGCAACGCTAGAGTTTTGCCAGCAAAGCGGGTACAATTGCAAATTTAAGGAAACATCATTAGCCAATCGGTTGGCAGTATTAACAGAAAAGGCAGCTGATGATTTGCATTGACATTGAATTAAACGTGAGCTGTAAACTTGAGAGTCTTAACTTGGATTTAAACCCGGGAAGCAACATTGGGTGCTGGAATTCTCAGTCTGAAAGGGCTTTCCAAGCCCAAGTGGCCTGGGGAGCGATTGGTTCTCAGTTCCTTGGCAACAGTGTAATTGCTGCCATATATCTGCTAGCTTAGAAAATGCATTAATTGATTTCGCTTCACCTGTCATCCGTATTAATCGTACAACCATTTATATTCCATCCAGGTTCAAATATATATGAAGCCGGTCGATGTCCTTTGCAGTCCTGCTACAGGCGAGAAACACGCAAGAACTGTGACGGTTAGAGCAAACTCGGCCTATCCCATATACTTCTCTGTGGTCCCACTAATCATTGGGAATATTCCCATCACTGTGGTTGCGATTAGCAAGACTGATCCAATAGGTGATGCCATTACAAGAAACCTTAAAGTGCTGGTAAGTGGATATTATTAAATGTATATTACTTTCCTCTGGCGTATATCTATTAATCACTGAGACTCCTCTGTAGGGCACACAATTCCTTTCTAAGTATGTTATGTTCTGTCGTCTGGGGTTTTTGATCACACTTTTCTGACAACATTTACTATTGTAAGTTGCTATATCGGCCCATATTTTTGCGACCCCCACAGGTGCGAACGAGGTGCGTACGCGCCCGTAGGGGCTGCGCAAATTCCGGGTTTAGGCATGCGGAGCACACACGCTGAAAACCCGGAACTTGCGATCGGTAAAGAATCCTCTTGACAGATCCAACGCATGCCCAAGAACAGTGCCTCTGCGGGTGGAGAGTTGAGCTATTTGCTCACCTTCCACCTGCTGAAAGGCCGTAGAATTCTTACCCCTGATAAAGGCAGGCGTATGGCCTGCTTCTACCAGCATAAGAGTTTAAAAAAATAGAAAAATAAGATTTTATCACTCACTTATAAATCAAAAACCCTGTCCAATAAGGTAAGTTTATATTAAACCCCGTTAAAAGATACAAAAAAAAATTCAAAAAATTTAATTTTTGTTTAACATATTTAATTAATTTCCATGTTAATTAATTTTATATATGTAATGGTTTTTATTTATTTATTTCAGTGTGTTGGTGCATTTATGTAGTCATCCCCATTCATACTTTGGACAGTTAAGTGCGTACGGAACTGACAAAAGTATGAAGGTGGAATTCCCTTCTTCCATTGGTTGAGCTGGCCCACGTGATCCCAGGGGCGCTTGCGAACCGCCTGCGCCCCTGGGATACGTGGGCCTCTGCGCACTTCCAAGAGGCGAGGCCCCGGATCGGAAGCCTCTGTATCTCCGGGACCAGCAGGTAGGGTCGTAGATGTTTTCGCTGATTGGAGGCATCCATCCGCAGGAAGCCTCCAATCGGAAATTCAGGGGCCATGACCTTTTCCCATTAGACTTTGCCATGCCTCTTCGCATAATGTCGTTGCAGGCTCTAGTCACTGGGCTACTTTGCGGAGTGGGTTTCAGGTCAATTTTCAACAAAATTGCAGAGCAGGTGACCTGACACCATCCAGCGCAATGCGGGTTTAATAGCCCACCCGATTTTAATAGCCCACCCGAATATTGGGCGGGGTGTGAATCTAGCATTACACCCGATCCCCTGGGTTCCCTGGATTCCCTGCCAAGTTAGATTAAAGTCACACCCAAAAAAGACAAGCCCGTGTCCTATGTCACTGCCCTGGCTGTTTTCTAGCTATGTGAGGCTAAATTTACCCCAACTCCGCTCCCATTGACTCACAAGGTACTTACACAGTCCTCTATCTAAAGACTCTATTGAGAACCAAGAGAAATGAAATTTTGAGCCACTATGTAGTTCACCTCCAATTTGTTGGACACCAAACAACTTACTTGATCTTAATTAACAAAACGATAGCATCTAAATGTTGTTGCCCTACGGTGCATGCATGTTCTCTCAATGGTAGTTTGTTTTAAAAAAATGCTTTTTTACTGCAGATAACAGCACAATTTGAAAGTAAATATATTTAATTAATTTAGCAATTCTTACAGAATGTATGGGCACGATCTTGCCAGCCCTGGGGAGGTGGGACTGCCGGGAAAATAGCAGAATCTGGGGGCGGGTGCCCATCCCGCCTCCATGCCATCTTGCCAGGAGGCAGGTAGCTGACTCGCGCTGGGTCCCATCTCCTTGGAGGCGGGAAGGGGATTAGTGCCAGGTAGTTAACAGGCAGATAAGAGGATTATCCCCATTTTGCCCTCAAGTGCGGGCTTCCCGATGGCTCCGAAACCCGCCAGGGTCACCGAGGTGAGCTTTGGGTCTGCGGGGATCGGTAGGGTGCAAAAGTGTGCTGTGAAGGTAAGTGATGGGTGCAAGTGTGGAGAGGTGAGTATCTGTGGTAAGTGGAAAGTCTTAAAAAAAGTGTACTTACCTTTGTTTCTTCCTGCAGGCTTCAATCGTTGGGAATGTGGAGAGTCTCGCACCTCCACGGTAGAGATGACAGATGGCTACTGCATTCTCCAATGCAACAACCATCTAATTTCTGCAAAAGAAAGGTTTGATGAGGTCTTGAATTCAAGAATTTATCAAGCTACAGAGAATGTCAGTGTTTGACAGCTTCACAGAGCTGTCAAACGATGGCAATTCATCTGTCAAAAATTTTTGACAGATGAAACATCATACACTGACGTTCTCTGTAACTGACTTTCCCTTAATTGGCCTGCTAAGGCCGCTGGGCGGGCTTGACAAGGTCAATCAAGGGAAAATAGCGTGGGTTGGCCGGAAGTTGATGGGGGCGGGACTAAAACCCGACAAGTGGGAGTCCCGCCTCCAAAAGCTCCCCATTGGCAAAATCCAGCCCATATGTTACAGTTTTCTAGTTCTCAAAGTATATGTTAGAAAATTGGATGTAGCATTCGATTCAAAAATAAGTTGATGAGGTGAAGTTGGACACGGTTGGGGATGCTTTTTTCCCTTTAAATCACACGCCTGATATTTAGTTCCGTCGAAGTCAACCGTTGACTATCAGGTGAAGCTTATAACGGGTGACTGATGCGATACTGTCTGTCTTGCTGCCCCGACCATGTCCAATTTCACCTCTGATATGCTGAAGAATAGGTGATCATCCGTCTAAAAATACAGTAAGGATAAAGAGCGAGAAACCATTGGTGTGAAAAATGAGCGTGCAATTTCTCACTATTCCCCCTCTCCCAAAGTCTGCAGTACGATTGATGGTGAAGAGTGGCCAACTCGTTATTTTATTCGCCGTAAATCGTTTCTCACATTTTACCTGTGTGCCTCTTGACTTGCTCATGTAGGGAGAAGACATCCTGAAGACCGAAGCCAACAGCATTTCCATTAATCCACATGGTGAGTATTAGGGTGTATTTAGAAACGTTGGGACAGGCGATTTTAACCCTTCCCGATCAGCAGAAACCGGGCGTGCGAGCAGTTAAGATCACCCTGGCTCTTATCTGTCCGAAAGCCGCCATGATCCCAAAATCCCGCAATTTTACCCTGCTCTCCTGAATAAGCAGCAAGGACAGGCGGCCGGAGCCAACAGGGCCCTTCTTTACATACGCCTGTTGCGGCCCCGGTGACATCATTGAGACCCGACTGTAATTTTAACTTGGGCCTGAGCGGGGAAGCCACCTGGAGTTAAAATCAGGGCCGACGAAGTTTATGTCACACACTCGCAGAAATCTACCCTGTCGCTGGCATGATTGGCTCTGTAATATAGTCTCGAACCAGGGGCCACAGCCTCAGGATAAAGGGTCGGCCATTCAGGACTGAGATGAGAAGAAATGTCTTCACACAGAGGCTGGTGAATCTTTGGAATTCTCTACCCCAGAGGGTGGTGGAGGTTCAGTCATTGGGTATATTCAAAACAGAAGTTGATAGATTTCTGACTAGTAAGGGCATCAAGGGATATAGCGATGGGGCCGGTGAATGGAGTTGAGGCAGAAGCTCAGCCATGACCTCATTGAATGGCGGAGCAGGCTCAAAGGGCCAAATGGCCTGCTCCTGCTCCTATTTCTTATGTTCTTATGATCTTAAAATAGAAGCTTAAACAACTGATTGCCATTGAACAGATATTAGGCATGCATCATGTGTAGTAAGATGCATTGTTTTCCTCTTCGTGAAGTTGTCTGTTTTGTTTTTATTAGCGAGGAGCTCCTATCAGATTTTTGAAGAAATACCTTCGAACATGGTGCCAGACACCGACTCCTACCTTTACGTTCGGGCAAGAGGTAACCAATACCTTTCTGTTGGAGGAGGAAATGTGACATCAGTTATCATTTGTGAGGTGCTCCGATGATTCTCAATGAAAGTTTGATCCGTTTTCCTTTAACTTTAGTTCCTAGTTGTAATTCTAATGTCCCAAAAAAATCATCATAATTTGCCGTTGTGCTGCGAGTGATATCTGATCATCAGTTGTTGGCTCAACAATTGGCGATCGCAGGTTTTCCTTTCTTTCTTCCTATCTAGAGATAGAATGAGCCGCAGAAACTCCCCCTAGAGTCAAATAAAGGGACGATTTCAACCCTACTCACTCAGCAGAAACCGGGCGGGTGGGCAGTTAAGATCGCCCTGGCTCTTACCTGTCCAAAAGCTGCCATGATTCCAATATCCCGCAATTTTAACCTGCTCTCCTGAGCAGGCAGCAAGGACAGGCGCCCGGAGCCAACAGGGTCCTTCTTTACATATGCATGTTGCGACCTGATGCCATCATTGAGACCCAACTGTAATTTTAACTCGGGCCTGAGCGGGGAATCCACCTGGAGTTAAAGTCGGGGCCACAAGTTCCACGTGGGGAAGATTTATTCTCTGTGCTTGCTGTAACAGAACGATAAAATATTTGCAATGAACGTGGAAAAGTTTTTGGTACATCTACGCACAGAGACATTGGGCTGGATTTTGACAGCCCTGGGGAGGGCGGGTCTGCCGGGAAAATGGCAGAATCTGGGGATGGGTGCCCATCCCTCCCCCAACCCACCTCCGTGCCATCTTGCCAGGAGGCGGGTAGCCGTCCCGTGCCGGGTCCCGTCTCCTTGGAGCCGGGAAGGGATTACAGCCACTTAACTGCCTGTTAACAGGTAGGTAACAGGTAGATAAGAGGATTATCCCTATTTTGCCCTCACAAGTGCGGGCTTCCCGAAAGCTCCGAACCCCGCCAGGGTCACCGAGGCGAGTTCTGGGTCTGCAGGGGTCGGAGGGGTGCAAAAGTATGGTGTGAAGGTAAGTGATGGGTGCAAGTGTGGAGAGGTGAGTATCTGAGGTATGTGCAAAGTGTTAGAAAAAGTTAGATGAAACGTCATAGGCTGACATTCTCTGTAACCGGCTTCCCCTTAACTGGCCTGCTAAACCCGCTGGGCGGGCTGAACAATGTCAATCAAGGGAAAATAGGGTGGGTTGACCAGAATTTGATGGGGGCGGGACTGAAACCCGACAAGTGGGAGTCCCGCCTCCAAAAGCTCCCCATTGGCAAAATCCAGCCCAATCTCTCCTAAATCTGAATCTTTCCATCAGTTTTGTTTATCTATTAATGTTAATAATTTTGCTATATTAAATAGGCTGTAGCATTAGGAATTTCAAACCGAAGCGCAACCCATTTTGTTCCGATCGGCGTGAAGAATTGCTGCAGTTGAAGGAAAATAAACTTGCCACCTCAGATATCAAACTCTTTCTACGTCCCATAAATACTGAGCACATGCATCATTATTAACTTCAACCAGAATCGCCCGTGGTTATTCCACTACCGAGATGAAATTGGGAGATTTCGGTGTGGAGGGGTGGGGTGGTGGAGGGAGCGAAGAGGGTGGATTTTCTTCGTGGCTACTGGGAGTTTCCGAGCTTCCCCCAGCCTGATCGGCCAATTGGATACTAGGCCTGCTGAGAAACACGAAGGGAAGTTAGTCCATTCCCGAGGGGCTGGATTACTTTGCAGAAGCTACAAGGCTGAACGGCTCTGCCATGCTATTCCCCTGAGCCCCTTCCTGTCTTCCTCTGCCCTATCGGAGTGGGAAGGAGCCTCCCTAACATCCCAGTCCTCCGTGAGGATGGGTGCCACTGGTGGAACCTCACCAGGTACCATTCCCCCACCCTTCCGCCGCCACGTTATTGGCACCTTTCGAGCAATTTGAAATAGGGTGGTGCCCCTCGGAGTCAGCAGACTCGGGCTTCACTCTCCCCACATCTCCACCAGTGGAATGTGTCAGTAGAATTTTAACTCCTCAGTGTGGGCCAGTAGTTTAAAAGCAAAACTCCGCCCCCACCAACTCAGGGTGGGAGGAGTCCCCGGTAGAGGCTGGGGAGCTTCCTGAAAATATTTTAATAACTCCCAGACTGCAAGAGAGTCCACAGTGGAATGCCTTTATGGTGCGTAGTTTCACCAGGTTGGAAATGATCTCCAGACCGGCCAAAATAGAAAACCTCAGTCAAGTTGCTGTTCTTATATTAGTTTAGATGGATGACCATCAAAAGACCACAGACATTTCAAAGCCTAGAAACGAGTCTCGGCTGGTGGTGCAAAACAGGTGGTATCGGATCAGCTTCCCGTTACTCAGTTCAATTGGAAATAACTGAATAAATATCAGGCGCTGCGTATAATGGGCGGGTGATCCGATACTGCCTGTTTAGCGCAACCGCCCGAGACGTATTTCATAGGATTACATTACATTGGATATATATGGCAAAGAAACAGGCCGTTCGGCCCATCCAGTCCATGCCAGCGTTTATGCTCCACTCGAGCCTCCTCCCGTGTTTCCTCATCTAAATCTATCAGCATAATCCTCTATTCCCTTCTCCCTCATATGCTTGTCCAGCCTTCCCTTAAATGCATCGATACTATTCGCTTCAACCACTCCCTGTGGCAGCAAGTTCCACATTCTCACCACTCTCTGGGTAAAGAAGTTTCTTCTGAATTCCCGATTGGATTTCTTGGTGACTATCTTATATTGATGGGCTTTAGTTATACTCTTCCCCACAAGTGGAAACACTCTCTCTGTATCCACTCTATCAAAACCTTTCATAATTTTAAAGACCTCTATTTGGTCACCCCGCAGCCTTCTTTTTTCAAGAGAAAAGAGACCCAGCCTACTCATTCTTTCCTGATATGTATAACCTCGCATTTCTGGTATCATCCTTGTAAATCTTCTCTGCACCCTCTCCAGTGCCTCTATATCCTTTTTATAATATGGTGACCAGAACTGTACACAGTACTCCAAGTGTGGTCTAACCAAGGTTCGATACAGGTTTAGCATAACTTCCCTACTTTGCAATTCCAACCCTCTAGAAATAAACCCTAGTGCTCGGTTTGCTTTTTTCATGGCCTTGCTAACGTGTGTCGCAACTTTTAGTGATTTGTGTATTTGTACTCCGAGATCCCTTTGTTCCTCTATTCCACCTAGACTCGCACCCTCCAAGTGATAAGTG
This sequence comes from Somniosus microcephalus, assembly GCF_052327205.1. Taxonomy (NCBI): domain Eukaryota; kingdom Metazoa; phylum Chordata; class Chondrichthyes; order Squaliformes; family Somniosidae; genus Somniosus; species Somniosus microcephalus. The sequence continues at coordinate 176,424,963 of NW_028225179.1, forward strand.
ACCTCCCTATTCTTCCTCTCAAAATGTAATACCTCACATTTATCTGTGTTGAACTTAATTTGCCAATTATATGCCCATTCTGCAAGTATATCAATGTACTCCGAACCACAAGAAAACTACACACCTACCTGATGGGCCTGGATCCACGGAGACTCGCGCTCCTGGGCCTCTACACGTAGGCCTGTGCAGAGACCCACCTATCCCAGGGACGCACGTGGTTCGCAAGCACCCCTGGGATCATGTGGGCTGGCCCAACCAATCAGAAAGGGGGATTCCATTATGCTTATGGGGATGCCATTTACAAATGGAATCTCTATGAGCATGAATAGGAATCGCCCAAAAATACATGCACACAACCTTGAAATAAAAAAAATTACATGTTTAAAATGAATTAAAATACAATTTCATTAAACATTTGAAACAAAAATGTAATTTTATGAAAAATAAATGTTAACGTTTTAAAGAAGCTAAAAATAACCCATAACTAATGTTAACGGTGTTTAAATAATTTAAAAAAATTATTTTAATATTTATTTAAACTATTACGCCTGCTTTTACCATATGTAAGAGTTTCACGGGCATTCGCTGGGCAAATAGCCCAACTCTCCGCCCGCGAATGTCCTTTTCCCAGGGATGCAGAGGATCTGTCAAGAAGATTCTTGACAGATCACAATTTCTGGGTTATTCGGGCATGCACATCGCATGCGTAAACCCGGAACTTGCGGGGCACTTACGGCCACGTACGCACCTCGTACGTGGCCATAGGCCCTGGGAAATCCGGGCCAATATCTCGATGCCAGAAAAAGCAATAATCCTGAGGATTGGGAGCAGTTTAGGATTCAACAAAGGAGGACAAAGGGATTAATTAAGAAAGGGAAAATAGAATATGAGAGTAAGCTTGCACGGAACATAAAAACTGACTGTAAAAGCTTTTATAGATATGTGAAGAGAAAAAGATTGGTGAAGTCAAGCGTAGGTCCCTTGCAGTCAGAATCAGGGGAATTTATAATGGGGAACAAAGAAATGGCTGACCAACTAAATACATATTTTGGTTCTGTCTTCACAAAGGAGGACACAAATAACCTCCCAGAAATAACACAGAACATAGGGTCTGATGAAAGGGTGGAACTGAAAGAAATCAGTATTTGTAGGGAGATGGTGTTAGGAAAATTGATGGGACTGAAGGCCGATAAATCCCCAGGGCCTGATAATCTACATCCCAGGGTGCTTAAGGAAGTGGCCCTAGAAATAGTAGATGCATTGCTGGTCATCTTCCAGAACTCGATAGACTCTGGAACAGTACCCATGGATTGGAGGGTAGCTAATGTTACCCCACTATTCAAAAAAGGTGGTAGAGAAAAAGTGGGGAATTATAGACCGGTAAGCCTGACATCGGTAGTGGGGAAAATGCTGGAGTCCATTATAAAAGATGTAATAGCAGAGCACTTGGAAAGCAGTGACAGGATCGGACAAAGTCAACATGGATTTACAAAAGGTAAATCATGCTTGACTAATCTACTGGAATTTTTTGAGAATGTAACTGGTAAAATAGATAAGGGAGAACCAGTGGATGTGGTGTATTTGGACTTTCAGAAGGCTTTCGATAAGGTCCCACATAAGAGATTAGCGTGCAAAATTAAGGCACATGGGATTGGGGGCAAGGTATTGACTTGGATAGAGAACTGGTTGGCAGACAGAAAGCAAAGAGTTGGAATAAACGGGTCGTTTTCCGACTAGCAGGCAGTGACTAGTGGGGTACCACAAGGATAGGTCCTAGGACCCCAGCTGTTCACAATATATATTAATGATCTGGACGAGGGAATTGGATGTAATATCTCCAAATTTGCAGATGACACAAAGCTGGGTCGGAGGGTATGCTGTGAGGAGGGTGTTGTGAAACTCCAGTACGATTTGGACAGGTTGGGTGATTGGGCAGAAACATGGCAAATGCACTATAATGTGGATAAATTTGAGGGTATCCACTTTGGTGGCAAAAACAGGAAGGCAGATTATTATTTGAATGGCAATAGATTGGGACAAGGGGGAGTGCAAAGAGACCTGGGTGTTCTTGTGCACCAGTCACTGAAGGTAAGCATGCAGGTGCAGCAGGCGGTTAAGAAGGCAAATGGTATGTTGGCCTTCGTAGCAAGAGGGTTCGAGTACAGGAACAAGGATGTCTTGCTTCAGTTGTACAGGGCCTTGGTGAGACCGCACCTTGAGTATTGTGTGCAGTTTTGGTCGCCTTACCTGAGGAAGGACGTTCTTGCCATGGAAGGAGTGCCACGAAAATTCACCAGGCTGATACCTGGGATGGCAGGAATGACGTATGAGGAGAGATTGTGTCGATTGGGCTTATACTCACTGGAGTTTAGAAGATTGAGAGGGGATCTCATCGAAACCTATAAAATTCTGTCAGGCCTGGACAGACTAGATGCAGGAAGGATGTTTATGATGGCCGGGGAGTCCCGAACCAGGGGTCATAGCCTAAGGATAAGGGGTAAGCCATTTAGGACTGAAATGAGGAGGAATTTCTTCACCCAGAGAGTGGTGAACCTGTGGAATTCTCTGCCACAGAGGGCGGTGGAGGCCAGTTCATTAAATATATTCAAGAAAGAGTTGGATATATTTCTTAAGGCTAAAGGGATCAAGGGATATGGGGAGAAGGCAGGGACAGGGTACTGAATTTGGATGATCAGCCATGATCTCATTGAACGGCAGAGCAGGCTCGAAGGGCCGAATGGCCTACTCCTGCTCCTATCTTCTATGTTTCTATGTTTCTATGCTCTGGCTGCAGTTGTTGAAAACTACAATTGTGACAAATTTCGAACACTTGCCGAATCCGTTCTTCAAACAATTCCTAGTTGTCGGGCATAATTTAAAATAAAAATGTATTTCACTGGCGTAAAAAATATATATTTATATATTTTTATTCATTCATGGGATGTGGGCGTCACTGGAAAGGCAGGCAATTAGTGCCCATCCCCAGTTGCCCTTGAGAAGGTGGAGGTGAGCCGCCTTGAACCACTGCAGTCCGTGTGGTGAAGGTACTCGCAGAGTGCTGTTAGGGAGGGAGTTCCAGGATTTTGACCCAGCGACGATGAAGGATCGGCGATATAATTCCACGTCCGAATGGTGTGTGACTTGGAGGGGAACTTGCAGGTGGTGGTGTTCCCATGCGCCTGCTGCCCTTGTCCTTCTAGGTGGAAGAGGTCGCGGGTTTGGGAGGTGCTGCCGAAGGAGCCTTGACGAGTTGCTGCAGTGCATCTTGTAGATGGTACACACTGCAGCCACGGTGCGCCGGTGGTGGAGGGAGTGAATGTTTAATGTGGTGAATGGGGTGCCAATCAAGCAGGCTGCTTTGTCCTGAATGGTGTCGAGCTCCTTGAGTCTTGTCGGAGCTGCACTCATCCAGGCAAGTGGAGAGTATTCCATCGCACTACTGACTTGTGCCTAGTGGATTCCATTCTTTGACTCTTTATCGGTGCCTTTTTTTAGGTGAAGTGATGGGAGAAACGGTGCAGAACTGCCTAACGCTGGAAGGAATTGACCGGCTCATTCAATTGCCAAGAGGGTGCGCCGAGCAAACATCAGTTCTAATGGCACCGACCGTGTTTGCTGTTAAGTATCTAGACAAAAGCGACCAATGGCTTTGTCTGAAAGCTGAACGAAAAGATGAAGCGATCCAACATATTGCAACAGGTGGAGTATGCATATTCATCATTCAGATGCAATGAAACATTTATTTTTCATTTTAATAAGAATCGGCACAAGGGTCACCCTTATTTTTTGGTGGCAATTATATATAATCACAGAGTCACAGCACAGAAGGGGGTCATTCGGCCCATCCTGCTTGTGCCAGCCCATTGAAAGAGCTAGAGGATTGGTCCCAGCCCCCTGCTCTTTCCCTATTGCCCGATAATATTCTCCACTCCAAGTATTTGTCCAATTCCCTTTTGAAAGTTATTATTGAATCTGCTTCCACCGCCCTTTCAGGCTGTGCATTCCAGACCATAAAAACTCGCTGCATATTTTTGGTCACCTTATTTAAGGAGGGCCATAATTGCAGTTCAGAGACGGTTGACTCGGTTGATTCCTGAGATGAGGGTCTTATCTTATGAGGAAAGGTTGAGCAGGTCGGGCCGCTCCTCATTGGAGTTTAGAAGAATGAGAGGTGATCTCACTGAATCATATCAGATTCTGAGGGAGCTCGACAGGGCGGATGCTGAGAGGATGTTTCCCCTCGTGGGGGAATCTGGAACAAGGGGGGCATAGTTTCAGGATAAGGGGCCACCCATTTAAGATGAAGATGAGGAGGTATTTCTTCTCTGAGGGTCATGAATCTTTGGAATTCTCTGCCCCAGAGAGCTGTGGAGGTGGAGTCATTGAATATATTCAAGGCCGAGATTGACAGACATTTGAGCTACAGGGGGCTCAAGGGTTGTGGGGAGCGGGCAGGAAAGTGGAGTTGAGGCAGAAGATCAGCCATGGTCTCATTGAATGGTGGAGCAGGCTCGAGGGGCCGAATGGCCTACTCCTGCCCCTATTTCTTATGTTCTTATGGCACCTCTGGTTCTTTTACCAATTTAATTAAATCTGTGTCCTCTGGTTAACGACCCTCCTGCCACTGGTAACAGTTTCTCCTTATTTCCTCTATCAAAACCCATTGTGATTTTGAACCCCTCTATAATATCTCCCTTTAACCTTCTCTGCACTAAGGAGAACAATCCCAGTTTCTCTACTCTCTCCAGTCTTTCATCCTTGGTCCCATTCTAACAAATCTCATCTGCACCCTCTCCAAGGTCTTGACATCTTACTAAAGTGCGGTGCCCAGAACTGGCCACATTACCCCAGCTGGGGACTAACTAGCATGAACCATTTTTCTGGCAATTGACTTGGGGTGTTAAGCCAATAAAAGTGGAAATGAGAGGTATGCGTATCCGTGCCACCGACCTGTAAAAGTATCTCTACATTTATCCTTCGCGTCAATGAATCAGACGGAAAGTCTGTTTGCATTTTGTCCGTGCCTTCGTAGTGCCTTCAGGAATTACATGGGCAGGGTTATCCACTCGGGCTTGTCAACCAGCACCTTTCCACATCTTAAAATGAATGGCTAGGACAGACGCGGAAAGCCGCAATCAAGCAACCTCAGTTGAATCTTCCGATAAAGGTTGCCATTTTCGGCTTACATATTCCCCTACGACATCCTTATACTCGATCAGCTTGTTAGAGTCCTTCCTTGAGACTGCGATGCCAATCCTTTTCTCCTCTTGATCTCACCGGACAATATTAGAACCTGGAATACGAGTTTGTCAATCCTCTCCAAAAGTAAGCCGCATTGATTTTAGAGTTAGTACTGGGCTAAAAATTTGGTGCATTTGCGCCACCGGGGGGGTGCTAACAGGGTGCAAACAATGTTTCACCCAGGCGCAGCGCTGCTAACGACTGCCGCTAAATCCAGCAGGGGTTTAGCGCCGGCGGTAACCGGTAGCGCCCCGCTCCGCTGCTCAGGCGATGACGATGTCATCACCGTGCGCAGCTCCCCGTTTTCGCTCCGCCTGCAAAAACTGGCCCGCGGCCCCTAAATCTGCGCCGGGCGATGACAGCAACCAATTCAGGGGGCGGGATCGGAGTGGCAGGAGGCTCACGGGGGCGCTAAGTAAAGGAAAGGTCACGGGCACAGGGGAGAAAAAAAATCGGCCGACTTACGGGTCGCGGCCTGTTGCATCGTTGAACGCAGGGTCCGTACCGCGATCTGGCAGCACGGCGCTCCTCTTGTGTGCCGGGCTGCTGGCACGGCTACCCGCTCCCCGGTGGGCCAAGTAGGGCCCCGCAGAGTTGTGGGCTTGGGCCCTCCCCTTTAATGAGGGGAGGAGCCCTTCCATGCGGCAGCGCTACGTGGCCCAGTGCGTAGCGCTGCAGAACGCACCGCTCCGATATTCGGGGTTACCGCTCTTGCTTTAGCGCTCCACCTCCCTCTTGGGGCGCTACACCTGAAGTTCGCGCTCGCCGGCGCTATTTTTCGCTGGGTGCTAAATTTAGAGCCCAGGCGATGTCAGCGGCCCAACGCGGTTGCGAGCGAATTTTTGCCCCAGTATGTCATACCCCTCCAGAGTTAATAATGCTTCTAACTCTCCAGGTTTGTTTGGAGTGCTCAGTGCATTCTCGTACACACCATTCAATCCTGACTCCAGTTTATGACAACATTACTCTCTTTACTTCCTCCTCCTTGTTTATCTTTTTAAAATTACGTTCCTGTTTATGTTCCTGTGTCAGCTGTGGCTCAGTGAGTAGCACTCTCGCTCCTGATTCAGAAGTTTGTTGGTTCTAGTCCCACTCCAGAGACTTGAGCACAAAAATGTAGGCTGACACTCCAGTGCAGTGCTGAGGGAGCGCTGCACGGTCGGAGGTGCCATCTTTCGGATGAGGCGTTAAACCGAGGCCCCGTCTGCTCTCTCAGGTGGACGTAAAAGATCCCACAGCACTATTTTGAAGAAGAGCAGGGGAGTTATTCCCGGTGCCCTGGACAATAATTATCCCTCAATCATCAACATCACAAAAACAGATTATCCGGTCATTATCATATTGCTGTGTGTGGGAGCTTGCTGTGTGCAAATTGGTTGCCCTGTTTCCCACATTACAACAGTGACTACACTTCAAAAAGTACTTCATTGGCTGTAAAGTGCTTTGGGACCTCCAGTGGTCGTGAAAGGCGCTGTAGAAATGCTTTCTTTATCTATTTTTCATTTCTTGCTTTTATTTTTACTGTCTCTTTCTGTTTCTTCATCTGTTATTCTGTCCTCTGCCAGGTTAGTTTAAAGCCTACACCACTGTGCTAAGTAGTGTCCCATGGAGAACCTTGGCTCCACCCTTATTAAGTCGAAGCCTGCCCACCCTGGACAGGCCACCGCTGTCCCAGATCTCATCCCAAATTCCCCAGGGGCCAGAGCACCTCCTGTTACGCCCGTGTAATAATAAGAAAAGGACTGCAGAGAACGGTACAACAGGTGTTTACTCAACGTGGTTCAAACTGCAACTGAAACAACAGATTACTACTCAGCGTTATATACAGGTGTGGTCACTGCTGGTACTACAGTATACATGAGCTGTAGAAAGTAGTTTCCCCCTTAAAGGTACATACATCACAATTCCTCCCCTTTTAGATTAACAGTACCATAACACTCATTTAACAATTAAATATCAAACTAATTACAATTAACACTTTTAACATGCAACATTAGCTGAAAATAGTCTATTTATAAATTCAGTCTTTGGGGAGGCTTCCTGATCCTTTCTGGATAGCGCCTTTCCCGAGTGTCTTGCTCTTGGTGCGGAGGCGATTCTGGCCCCCTGTCGTCGGTTGGTTCATCGGCTTCCGATGCTACTGTTTCTGGGGTAGATGCGACCTGTACGTCGGGTTCATCACCAGGTACGTATGGGCGAGGCATGGGGTTGACTTGTTCTTGTGACTCTAGGATCTGGTCAGCATGGCATCTCACGATGCTCTCCCCAACGTCCACTGTGTACATTAGTGGGCCCTGCCGTGTGCATATCGTTCCTGGCTGCCATTTTTCTGTTCGGTAGTCGCGGGCCAAGACTGGTTGCCCTACATTGAAGCTCCTTGTTGGCTTCTCATGGATGTGCTGGAATTGCTTACTCTCAACATCTCTTCGTACGTTTGATCTGAGCAAATCCAGGCGAGACCTTAACTTTTGGTTAAAGAACATCATGGCTGGGGCCTGGTTGGTGACTGCATGTGTCGCATTCCGGTAGGCGAACAGGAAATTGTCCTCCTTGTGCTGCAGCGGAATGTTGTCATTGTACATAGCTTTTATTGCCTTCTTAAAGGTTTGTACGAACCTCTCAGCCAATCCATTTGTGGCTGGATGATACGGGGCGGATGTGCAATGCCGTACCCCATTCTTTTTCAAGAACCTCCGGAACTCTTCGGACACAAACTGTGGTCGGTTGTCGGAGCAAATCTGTTCTGGCAAGCCATTCCTGGCAAAAATGGTCCGTAGGACTGCAATAGTTTTCTCCGTGGTGGTGGAGGACATTTTGATGACCTCAGGCCATTTCGAGTGCGCATCCACGGCTATTAAAAACATTGAGTCCATGAATGGACCAGCAAAATCAATATGCACCCGTTGCCATGAAGATGAGGGCCACTCCAATGGGTGTAGAGGGGCCTGTGGTGGTGCATTTTGGACTTTCTGGCATCCTGAGCAGCTCTTGGTCGGGTCCTTGATTTGTTTATCGATTCCCGGCCACCACACATAAGCCCTGGCTAGGCTTTTCATTTTTACCCCTCCCAGATGACCCTCATGAAGCTCATTGAGCACTCTCTCCCTTAACTTGGGTGGAATTACCACTCGGGATCCACACATCAAGGTCCCCCGGCACACTGACAGTTGTTCTCTCCTTGTCGAGAATGCTGGCAACAGTGAGTCACCATATGCTGGCCATCCCTTCACCGTCAAATCATATACCCAAGACAGTGTTGGGTCATTTCGGGTTTCCTTTTCGAAACAAGCATTAGTTACCGGTAGGTATTCAACTATAGTCGAATGGAATATTTCGACAGGGTCCACTGCTGGTGCTTCCTCCGCAGTATGCAGTGGCAGGCGTGATAGCCCATCAGCATTTCCATGCTGTTTCGTGCCCTTATATTCAATTTCATAGTGGTGCGCCCCTAGAAAAAGTGACCATCTTTGTAGTCGTTGCGCAGTCATCACCGGAACGCCCTTCTTCGGATTAAAAATGGAGACAAGAGGCTGGTGATCAGTCAGCAAGGTGAATTTCTGCCCGTGCAGATAGTGATTGAACTTTTTCACTCCCCGCACTAGGCTGAGTGCCTCCCTGTCAATCTGGGCATAGTTACGCTCGGCTGAGGTTAGTGATCGTGATGCAAAGGCTATTGGCCTCTCTGAGCCGTCCGAGAATTTGTGCGACAGCACCGCTCCAATGCCGTAGGGTGATGCATCACAAGCCAACCGAATTGGTAACGCTGGGTTGTAATGGGCCAATACCTCTTTCGATGTGATTAGTGTTTTGCTCTTCTGGAAAGCTCGTCTACATTCATCATTCCACTTCCATGGCACCCCAGTTTGCAGTAGGGTGTTCTGTGAGTGTAGTATTGTAGACAAATTTGGCAAGAACTTATGGTAGTAGTTTACCAGCCCGAGGAACGACCTCAGTTGTGACACATTTTCCGGTGCTGGAGCCTTGACTACTGCCTCAATCTTCTCTGGGGACTTATGTAACCCCTCTTTATCAATAACGTGGCCACAATACGAGATCTGTTTTCTAAAAAACTCGCATTTGGGGCGGTTAGCTTGGAGCCCATATTCCTGCAATCTAGTGAGCACCTGCTCCAGGTTGGCAAGGTGATCACTGTCATTTTCGCCCGTGACCAGGATGTCGTCCAAATAACACTGGGTCCCTGGGATCCCTTGCAGGACTTGTTCCATTGCCCTCTGCCAAATAGCCGGAGCTGATGCTACCCCGAATACCAGCCGGTTGTATTGGTAGAGACCTTTATGGGTGTTGATTGTGAGGTATTTTTTTGATGCTTCTTCTACCTCCATTTGCAGATACGCCTGGGCCAGGTCAATCTTAGTGAAGCATTTCCCTCCAGATAGCGAGGCGAAAATATCTTCAATCCGCGGAAGTGGATATTGTACGGTGTGAAGGATCGGGTTCACTGTTACCTTAAAGTCGCCACAGATGCGAACCTTCCTTGGTTCCCCAGACGTGCTGCTCAACGACTTTTTCATCACAGGGACGATGGGTGTAGCCCACTCGCTCCAGTCTACCTTGGACAGTACACCTGAACGTTCCAGATTCTCCAGCTCTGCTTCGATGGCTGGGCGGATCGCATAAGGTACCGGTCTGGCCTTAAAAAATTTTGGGCTTGCGTTTTCTTCAATTTTAAGCGTCGCTGTCATGCCTTTTAGTGTTCCGAGTCCTTGCTGGAACACTTCTTTCGCGTCAGTTAGGATCTTTGACAGTCGCCCAGGTGTGACGTCATCATCCTTTTTGTCAGCCACAATCAGTGCCTGTATGGAATGCCAATCCAGTTGTATTTTCCGGATCCATTCACGTCCCAGTAATGGTGGTCCTCCATCTTGCAATACATACAGGTCTAGTTTTGGTGTTTCCTTACCGTTATATATAACGGTCACCCTTATTTTTCCTTTGGGGTAGACTTTTTGACCCGTGTACATCTTCAAAATAATTTTTTTGTCTCTCAAGTGTATGTGTGAGAATAGCCGCTCGTAGTCCCGTCGGTTTATGACTGTTAGAGCTGATCCTGTGTCCAATTCCATCTTTACCTGGACTCCTGCTATTTTGAGAGTGCCCCAAATGGTTCGGTGATCCTCCATTGTGATCACATTATGTAGTTTCAGACAACTCAGTTCCCTGCTTTCGGAGTCGTTATCACTCTTTTGTTCGTCTGAACTATTCTCCGTTATCTTACGTACCTTCTTGTACTTCCCTTTGGTCGGTTTCTTATTGCTGGTTTTCTTTCCCGACCTGCAGACTCGTGCTATGTGTCCTACTTTTCCACACTGTCTGCACACTTTGTCCTTGAACCAGCAATCATTCTGGTCGTGTGTTGTTCTGCCGCAGCGATAGCGCTTCACTGTTCCGTATGACATTTCATTTGTGCCATATTCTTGTGGTCTCCATTGTATCTCTGCAGCGCCCCGTGCTGCTGCTTCGTGTGATACTGCAATGCTGAAAGCTTTGCCCAGCGTAAGATCCTTTTCTGATAGAAGCCGTTTCTGGGTTCCTTCACTTTGAAGCCCACACACAAACTTGTCACTTAAAGCATCTGCTAGTCCCGTTCCAAACTGGCAGTGTTTCGATAGCTTGTGCAGTTCCGTTAAATACTCAGCATTACTTTCATCTTTATGCTGGTTCCTTTTGTGAAACTTAAATCTTTCTGCTACCAGCAGCGGTGTGGGGTTTAAGTGGTCCTGTAGGATTGACACTATGTTTTCAAAATCCTTTTCTACTGGCTTCTCTGGGGTTACTAGGTTTCATAGTAAGCCATATGTTTTTGCACCCATTGAATTCAACAATACCAGCACTTTCTTGTCATCTGGCACTTCATTCACCTTGCAATATACCTCTATGCGTTCGACATATGTCGCCCAATCTTCGACCTCATTGTCGAACGCTGTGATACTGCCACTCTTCGGCATTTTTGGGTGTGGTTCGACTGGCTTAAAATGGCGTCTCCCGCGCTTTCCTTTCTTCCCCGCTGCAGCTTAAAATGGCATCTCCTGCGCTGCTGCCAACGCCGCTCTCGGCGGTCCTCGTGGCAAATGGCGACGCCCTGTGGGTTTTGTGCGCTGCTCCTGCGCTGCTGCCAACGCCGCTCTCTGCGGTCCTCGTGGCAATGGCAGCGCCTCGCGTTTTCCTGCACGCCTCTCTCCCCCGTTGACGCTGCTCGGCCCTTGAACACCGGCTGTGCTCTGCTCTCTCTCGCCTCTCTCCCCCATTGACGCCGCTCGGTCCTGAACACCAGCTGTGACCTGTGCGCTCTGCCCTCTCTCTCTCCCCCATCAACGCTGCTCGGCCGTTTTCTGTGCCGCTCGGTCGGGCTCTAGCCCGTCGCTGTCCGGGAAGGGTCTGCGCAGTACCTGTTGCCAGCCCATTTCGCTGGACCACCATGACTGGAAAGCCAAGCCTGGCTCTCGACAGCCTCCCCTGCGATGCTCAAATCTCCGCTGGATGACTGGTCGGTTGCCCGTGGTTGACGCCCGTGCTTCTGGACTCGACCTTCTTCCACTGTTCTCCAGGAGCGAATCCCTGGGAGGTGATGCAGAGTTGCAGGTAGGTTCGAACTTGCTCGTCGCCACTGTTACGTCCGTGTAATAAAAGAATAGGACTGCAGAGAACGGTACAACAGGTGTTTACTCAACGTGGTTCAAACTGCAACTGAAACAACAGATTACTACTCAGCGTTATAGACAGATGTGGTCACTGCCAGTACTACAGTATACATGAGCTGTAGAAAGTAGTTCCCCCCTTAAAGGTACATACATTACACCTCCCTTCTAACCATCTTTGCTGCTATGCATGTCATCTCGCAGTTGCTATACTGATTAGTGTTGGACTGCTTTCTCCTTGGAATTCATCGCGTTGCCATAAACAACAGATTATGCCCACACACATCGTTGCAACAATGCAGGAGCGGATCTTTATTGAGACACATCACTCCCGATTCCCGTATGAGTACTATACAGTGATTCACTCGCACTTCTATCCCATTTTTACTTTTAGATCACTACATTCCATGAATATATACAAGTAAGAGCAGAATCGCAAACACGGACCCAGAAAAAAATGCACTTAGTCGTTTTTAATCTCATCCAATCATCTTGTTCCCATGAAATAACAACAGGAAATGCTGGAAATACTCAGCAGGCCAGGCCATGGGTACGTTGCGCTCTTGTGCTCAATCTCATTCCCTATAAACACAAGTAACCAGGCTGACATATTCCAGGCATCACAGACATGGTCGCACATTCCATCACCCTCCTTATCTGTGGCGATACATTTGCCTTAAACCCCCCTTTTAATACACGAGGGTAGAACAAATGAAAGACAGAGACAGGATGAGTTGCTCGTCCATGTGCTGGCTTTACTTGGCTGGAGCGAACTGAGCATGCTCATACTAAACCATGTGACAAACCATGTGATATTACATTACACTGCTTTCCCTTTGAAAGACAGAGGGCTGGATTTTGTCAGCCCCGAGTAGGCGGGTATGGAGGCGGGACTGCTGGTAAAGTTGCAGAAAGTGGGGGCCGATGGCAAACCCGCCCCCATCCCGCCTCCGTGCCCTTTTGCCAGGAGGCGGGAAGCCGTCCTGCCCCGGGTCCCATCTCCTGGAGGCGGGAAAGGGATTAAATCCTTTTAACTGCCTGTTAACAATTAGTAACAGGCAGAAAAAAGGATTAGTCCCATTTTACCTTTTCAGGTGAAGGCTTCCCAACCTCGGAGAACCCTGCCGGCTTGGAGGAGTTGAGTAGGAGGTCTGCATGGGTCGGAGGGGCCTGAAGGTGAGATGTAGAGGTGAATGATTGGTGCAAGTGTGGAGTGGTAAGTATGTGAGGTGAGTGTTAAGTGTTAGAAAATGTTCACTTACCTTTGTTTCTCCCTACAGCCTTCAGCCGCTGAGGCTCCGGAGTCCCCGACATCTCCATTGTAGATTTCACAGACTGGCTGTGGATCCTCCGAAACAACAGCCAGGTGATTTCTGCAAAGTTGAAAGGTTTGATGAGTCCTGAACACAAGGTCTCATCAAACTACACAGAATGGCAGTGTTTGACAGCTTCAAAGAGCTGTCAAATGCTGACATTTCTTCTTTCAAGAAGTCTTGACAGATGGCACGTCAGACGTTGACGTGCTCTGTCAGTGACTTCCCCCTAATTGGCCTGCTGAGCCCGCAAGGTCAATCAGGGGAAAATCCCGCTGGTTGGCCAGAACATGATGGAGGCAGGGCAGAGACCTGACAAGCAGCAGTCCCGCCTCCAGCACATCTCCATTCATAAAATCCAGCCCAATGTATGTATTCCCCTCTCAAATACAACAAAACTGTGGAGGAGGAATTCCTAGAGTGTTTACGGGATGGTTTCCTGGACCAATATGTCAAGGAACCAACAAGAGATCAGGCCATCTTAGACTGGGTATTATGTAACGAGAAAGGATTAATTAGCAATCTTGTTGTACGAGGCCCCTTGGGTCGGAGCGATCATAATATGATCGAATTCTTCATTAGGATGGAGAATGAAGTAGTTGACTCAGAGACTAGGGTCCTCAATTTAAATAAAGGAAACTACGATGGTCTGAGGTGTGAGTTGGGTAGGATTGATTGGGGAATGGCACTCAAAAGGTTGACGGTGGGTAGGCAATGGCAAACATTCAATGACCGAATGGATGAACTACAGAAGTTGTTCATCCCAGTTTGGCATAAAAATAAAACAAAAAAGGTGACTCAACCGTGGCTAACAAGGGAAATTAGGGATAGCATAAGTTCCAAGGGGAGGACATACAAATTGGCCAGAAAAAGCAATAATCCTGAGGATTGGGAGCAGTTTAGGATTCAACAAAGGAGGACAAAGGGATTAATTAAGAAAGGGAAAATAGAATATGAGAGTAAGCTTGCAGGGAACATAAAAACTGACTGTAAAAGCTTTTATAGATATGTAAAGAGAAAAAGATTGGTGAAGTCAAGCGTAGGTCCCTTGCAGTCAGAATCGGGGGAATTTATAATGGGGAACAAAGAAATGGCCGACCAACTAAATGCATATTTTGGTTCTGTCTTCACAACGGAGGACACAAATAACCTCCCAGAAATACCACGGAACATAGGGTCTGATGAAAGGGTGGAACTTAAAGAAATCAGTATTTGTAGGGAAATGGTGTTAGGAAAATTGATGGGACTGAAGGCCGATAAATCCCCAGGGCCTGATAATCTGCATCCCAGGGTACTTAAGGAAGTGGCCCTAGAAATAGTAGATGCATTGCTGGTCATCTTCCAGAACTCAATAGACTCTGGAACAGTACCCATGGATTGGAGGGTAGCTAATGTTACCCCACTATTCAAAAAAGGTGGCAGAGAAAAAGCGGGGAATTATAGACCGGTAAGCCTGACATCGGTAGTGGGGAAAATGCTAGAGTCCATTATAAAAGATGTAATAGCAGAGCACTTGGAAAGCAGTGACAGGATTGGACAAAGTTAACATGGATTTACAAAAGGTAAATCATGCTTGACTAATCTACTGGAATTTTTTGAGGATGTAACTGGTAAAATAGATAAGGGAGAACCAGTGGATGTGGTGTATTTGGACTTTCAGAAGGCTTTCGATAAGGTCCCGCATAAGAGGTTAGTGTGCAAAATTAAGGCACATGGGATTGGGGGCAAGGTATTGACTTGGATAGAGAACTGGTTGGCGGACAGAAAGCAGAGTTGGAATAAACGGGTCGTTTTCCGAGTGGCAGGCAGTGACTAGTGGGGTACCGCAAGGATCGGTCCTAGGAACCCAGCTGTTCACAATATATATTAATGATCTGGATGAGGGAATTGGATGTAATATCTCCAAATTTGCAGACGACACAAAGCTGTGTGGGAGGGTATGCTGTGAGGAGGATGTCGTGAAACTCCAGTACGATTTGGACAGGTTGGGTGATTGGGCAGAAACATGACAAATGCACTATAATGTGGATAAATGTGAGGTTATCCACTTTGGTGGCAAAAACAGGAAGGCAGATTATTATTTGAATGGCAATAGATTGGGAGAAGGGGAAGTGCAAAGAGACCTGGGTGTTCTTGTGCACCAGTCACTGAAGGTAAGCATGCAGGTGCAGCAGGCGGTTAAGAAGGCAAATGGTATGTTGGCCTTCGTAGCAAGAGGGTTCGAGTACAAGAACAAGGATGTCTTGCTGCAGTTGTACAGGGCCTTGGTGAGACCGCACCTTGAGTATTGTGTGCAGTTTTGGTCACCTTACCTGAGGAAGGACGTTCTTGCCATGGAGGGAGTGCAGCGAAGATTCACCAGGCTGATACCTGGGATGGCAGGAATGAAGTTTAGAAGATTGTGAAGGGATCTCATCGAAACCTATAAAATTCTGTCAGTTCTGGACAGACTAGATGCAGAAAGGATGTTTCTGATGGCCGGGGAGTCCAGAACCAGGGGTCATCGTCTAAGGATAAGGGGTAAGCCATTTAGGACTGAAATGAGGAGGAATTTCTTCACCCAGAGAGTGGTGAACCTGTGGAATTCTCTGCCACAGAGGGCGGTGGAGTCCAGTTCATTAAATATATTCAAGAAAGAGTTGGATATATTTCTTGAGGCTAAAGGGATCAAGGGATATGGGGAGAAGGCAGGGACAGGGTACTGAATTTGGATGATCAGCCATGATCTCGTTGAATGGCGGAGCAGGCTCGAAGGGCCGAATGGTCTACTCCTGCTCCTATCTTCTATGTTTCTATGTAAAACTATGGTCCCACCTTTCCCAGCATTACATGTACCACATAACAAAAACTCCTGGCTTTTTGTTTCTTTTAAATGAACTACAAATCCTACAAATGAACTACAAATCCAGTTTAATAACAGGTTTGCGGAGCCTTCCTGATCTCCTTACAGAAGGAGGTACCACCACTCTATTTCCCCACTTGATACAACCTTGCTCACCAGACAATTCAGTACGATGGTTATGGAATGGCTTCAACTCTGTGTCCACACACTGATCAGTTGATCCATTCAAGGTGTTTTCATACACTCTTTTCTGTACTGAGTCCTTTTGAGTCTCATCTGCAATCTCATTTGCATTCACGGGAAAGTCTTTGTCAACTGCACCTAGCGTGAAAATCTCACCTTCACTCCCAACACATGAGTCCTCATGTGGCAACCTAGACAAGGCATCTGCGATTGCGTTTTGCTTTGAAGTGCGATATTCAGTCGTGTAGTCATATTGTGACAACAACACTGCCCAACAATGCATTCTTGATGCGGCTATTGCAGGGATGGCAGATTTGGGTCCCAATATTGCTAGGAGCGGTTTGTGATCGATTGTCAGGGTAAACTTTCTGCCGATCAGGAACTGTTGGAATTTCTTGATTCCAAACATTTTGGCGAGTGCTTCCTTTTCAATTTGCGCGTATTCTTTCGCTCTTTGTGAGGGTTTGTCATATGAACACGATTGATTTCTCTTGGCCATCAACTATTGCGTGGCTTATGACAGCTCCCACACCGTAGCTGGAAGCATCACACGATAACGTAAGCTCACGCTCTGTGTCATAGTGCACAAGTAGAGCATCGCTAGAGAGACTTCTCTTACAAGCGTTGTAAGCTTCCTGTTGTGCTTTCATCCACTTCCACTGGACATCCTGCTTGAGGAGCTCATGCAATGGAGCTAACATGGTCGCTAACTCGGGTAAGAAACGTGCGTAGTACTGGACCATTCCAAGGAAAGACCTTAACTCAGACATGTTCTGTGGCTTTGGAGCATTGATTAACCTTTTCCTTCACTGGTTGCAAGCCATTTGCATCAACTTTCACACCAATGTACACAACCTTGGGTAGCACAAAAGCGCATTTGCTCCTTTTCAATTTGACATTGTGTGCATTCAACCTTTGAAGCACTAAATCTAACACTTCTAGATTTTCTTCCTCGCTGTTTGTTGCGATCAGCACATCGCCTTGATTGCATAAGCAATTTGGAACTCCTTGCAAAATCTTATCCATCGTAGCCCGGAAGATTTTGGGGGAGGACTTTACACCATATGACAGCTTGGTGTGTGAATACAGTCCCTTGTGTGTGTTGATGGTGAGATACTGTTGACTCTCTTTGTCAACATTCAGCTAAGCGTAAACGTGTGACAGGTCAAACTTGGAGAACACCTTTGACCCTGAGAGTGCTGCATACAAATCTTGCGATGTAGGTAACGGGTACTGTTCATCGTCAACTGCTTGGTTGATAGTAACTTTGTAGTCACCGCACAAGCGTACAGTTTTGTCTGCTTTGGGCACTACCACAATCGGGGTAGCCCATTCACTTTTGTCACTTTACACTAGCACTCCATTCTCTCTCAGCTTCACTAGCTCTTCCTCCACCTGACTTTTCAACGCATAGGGGACCGGCCTTGCCTTCCAATAGACAGGATTCGCGTTGGACTTGATGCGGATATGCACGTCATACCGAGTGATACTCTCATAACTGTCTGAGAACATGCTTTTAGACTTGTTCAGCATTGCATCGAGTCGCTTCTTTGAAGCATCTACACTGAAGATATATTTCCGGTCTAGTTTTAACTTTCTCAACCAGTCTTTGCCCATGAAGGTTAGCCTGTTGGAGCTCACTACAATAATAGGCAGCTTTACTGACTGCCCATTTGTTCACATTTCTCTAGGATTTCTCCAGAGTAGCTTTTTAACTCTATGGTACTCTTTGTAAGCAGTATTTGATTAAACTTACTCTCATGTGCCCTTACTCATGATACACATATTGGTCATTGATCAAAAGTTTTGTACGGAATTCTTTCTCACGACTGCTAGCATTGTCGCTAGTGGCATAGATACTGTAGGTGCCTAGTTCTTCAATATCAGGTGGGTTCACTTCAATATTGTGAACTCCTCCCTTTGTTGTCACTGCTTTGCTTTGCCACTAGAATGGTTCTTACTTCCTGCTTTCGATCTAGCTCTGCAAGCTGTTGAAATATGGCCTTGCTTCTGGCAGTGAAAACACTTCGCATTTCTGTATTGACAGGACTGTGGTGAGTGATTTCCATTGCAGCGCTAACAATTCACTGAACTGCTCTCACCGACATGCCTTTGACCCGGTCACACAACTTTAGATTTGGCGGTTGTTATGTTCATTAATAACTAGACATTCTTATTATGAATAGCTAACTTAGAGCTAGACATTTATTCATGCCATGTGGACTTGTAGAGGCAGCCATCTTGACTACTGCTTTCTGGGTAGCCTAGTGCATCGTGGGTAGTGTAGTCTTAAACACATTCAACTATATACACAGCAATACAGCTCTATAGCTCCACCTAGTGTACTATTCTAGAATGACATGATCATTACAGCGGTGGCTTTGTGACTCTAGATCTCAGCTGCACTAGTCACTTGAGTTGGACGGAGCTCCCCAGCATTCTTAGACACCATCTCCATAGATAGGGCAATTTTGCATGCTATGTCAAATGTTAGAAGTTCAGAGAGTTCAGTAACTTGGACTGTGTGCGCTCATCCATCAGTCCACACACAAACTTATCTCGCAGCACACAATCCAAAAATGTGCCGAAGTCACAATGCAAAGACAGGTTTTTAAGAGCTACAATGTACTCACTGATGGTTTTACTTTGTTTTTGGTTTCTGGTACTAAACTTTTCGCTCTCTGCTATTTCTAATGGCTTTGGGTCGAAATGGTCCTCGAGTTTCTCGACAATGCCTTCAAACGACGCATCCTTTGCTTTCCCTGGCGCGAGTAGGTTTATCAACATTCCATAGACATCTGGCCCAACCTCCGTTAGAAAAATAGCTTTTTTTCCGTTCGCGAATTACTCTATTTTGAGCTTGAACACTCTCATCTGCGTCTTCAGTCTCAATGACGTTACTGGCCTTAAAAAAAAAAAAATCTCCATCCGCTCAGTGTAAGAATGGGATGATTCGCGAGCTCGGTCAAGCACGCCGAGGCTTCCGCTGAATCCCGTAGGCGCGGCCATGATTGTCCCGATCCCGTCGAACAGTGACTCAGCACACTACCTGTGTACCTTTCCCACTCGCAGGTTGAACACTGCGTCCTTCCATCGTCCCTAAAAATGGCTTTACAATCCCATCCTCGTCGCCAAAAATGTAACACCTGTGGGTGGAACAAATGAAGGACAGAGACAGGATGAATTTCTCGCCCATGTGCTGGCTTTACTAGGCCAGAGCTAACTGAGCATGCCCATAATCAATCATGTGACAAACCATGTGATAATTTCAAAATTCTATAGACTCTGGAACAGTTCCCATGGATTGGAGGGTAGCTAATGTAACCCCACTATTTAAAAAAGGTGGTAGAGAGAAAACGGGGAATTATAGACCGGTAAGCCTGACATCGGTAGTGGCGGAAATGCTAGAGTCCATTATAAAAGATGTAATAGCAGAGCACTTGGAAAATAGTGACAGGATTGGACAAAGTCAACATGGATTTACAAAAGGTAAATCATGCTTGACTAATCTACTGGAATTATTTGAGGATGTAACTGGTAGAATAGATAAGGGAGAACCAGTGGATGTGGTGTATTTGGACTTTCAGAAGGCTTTCGATAAGGCCCCGCATAAGAGATTGGTGTGCAACGTTAAAGCACATGGGATTGGAGGTAAGGTACTGTCTTGGATAGAGAACTGGTTGGCAGACAGGAAGCAAAGAGTTGGAATAAACGGGTCTTTTTCCGAGTGGCAGGCAGTGACTAGTGGGGTACCGCAAGGATCAGTGCTAGGACCCCAGCTATTCACAATGTATATTAATGATCTAGACAAGGGAACTAGATGTAATATCTCCAAGTTTGCAGATGACACAAAGCTGGGTGGGCGTGTGTGCTGTGAAGAGGATGCAGAGAAACTCCAGTATGATTTGGACAGGTTGGGTGATTGGGCAGATGCATGGCAGATGCAGTATAATGTGGATAAATGCGAGGTTATCCACTTTGGTGGCAAAAACAGGAAGGCAGATTATTATCTGAATGGCAATAGACTGGGAGAAGGGGAAGTGCAACGAGACCTAGGTGTCCTTGTGCACCAGTCGCTGAAGGTAAGCATGCAGGTGCAGCAGGCAGTTAAGAAGGCAAATGGCATGTTGGCATTCATAGTGAGAGGGTTTGAGTACAGGAACAAGGATGTCTTGCTGCAGTTGTACAGGGCCTTGGTGAGACCACACCTTGAGTATTGTGTGCAGTTTTGGTCGCCTTATCTGAGGAAGGATGTGCTTGCCATGGAGGGAGTGCAGCGAAGATTCACCAGACTGATACCTGGGATGGCAGGAATGACGTATGAGGAGAGATTGAGTCGATTAGGCTTATCTTCGCTAGAGTTTAGAAGAATGAGAGGGGATCTAATTGAAACTTATAAAATTCTAATAGGACTAGACAGACTAGATGCAGGAAGGATGTTCCCAATGGCGGGGAATCCAGAACCAGGAGTCACAGTCTAAGGATAAGGGGTAAGAAATTTAGGACTGAGATGAGGAGGAATTTCTTCATCCAGAGAGTGGTGAACTTGTGGAATTCTCTACCACAGAAGGCAGTTGAGGCCAACTTATTAAATATATTCAAGAAGGAGTTAGATATATTTCTTAAGGCTAAAGGGATCAATGGGTATGGGGAGAGAGCGGGAATATGGTATTGAGATAGAGGATCAGCCATGATCATATTGAACGGCGGAGCAGGCTCGAAGGGCCGAATGGCCTTTTCCTGCTCCTATTTTTCTATGTTTCTATGTTTATCCCTCAACCAACATAACAAAAACAGATTATCTGCTCATTTTCACATTGTTGTTTGTGGGATCTTGCTGTGCGCAAATTGGCTGCCGCATTTCCCACATTACAACAGTGATGACACTTCAAAAAACGTTCATTGGCTGTAAAGCGCATTGAGACGTCCAGTGGTCGCGAAAGGCACTATATAAATGCAAGTCTTTCTTTTTATAGGAAAATGAAAAAAATTAATGTCACTCTTGTACACTGAGCGCACGCATCAAACCTGCCATTTTATTTGCAGGGTACAAAACGATACTGGAGTATAAAAAGCCGGACGGATCTTACGGAATATATTTACATCGCCCCAGCAGCACATGGTCAGTTTGAACTGGTTTGCTTTTATCATGCTTCCCCATACAATTTCTCTTTTGTGCGTTTCCCCATTCATTTGTGGTTCACCACAAGGCCTTGGAGAGGGTGCAGAAAAGATTTACAAGAATGGTTCCAGGGATGAGGGACTTCAGTTACTTGGATAGACTGGAAAAGCTGGGGTTGTTCTCCTTGGAGCAGAGAAGGTTGCAAGGAGATCTGATAGAGGTGTTCAAAATCATGAGAGGTCTGGACAGAGTAGATAGAGAGAGACTGTTCCCATTGGTGGAAGGGTTGAGAACCAGAGGACACAGATTTAAGGTGATTGGCAGAAGAACCAAAGGCGACATGAGGAAAAACTTTAGGATCTGGAATTCACTGCCTGAGAGGGTGGTGGATGCAGATTCAATCGTGGCTTTCAAAAGGGAGTTGGATAATTATCTGATGGAAAAAAATGGCAGGACTACGGGGAAAGGGCGGGGGGGTGAGACTAGCTGAAGTGCTCCTGCAGAGAGCTGGCATGGGCTCAATGGGCCGAATGGCCTCCTTCCATGCTGTAACCATTCTATGATTCTATAATATGGTCGTAGTGTGCTCCTGTTTATCCTTAAGTAAGGTAAAAATTTCATATGCCACCGAGGGAAACATAGGGTAGACACTAGCTGAATACAGTAGAGCATCTGCTGGAATTGATTTATATATATGATGAAAGGGGAACGCAAATGGTATTATCACTGATTTACACTGGTTTGTGTATGTTTCAACTAAAGCTAATTAGCATTGCTGTTCAAATGCATTATATTATCGCAAGCTTTGTTTATGATGATTGTCATCTGAGCGAACTTGCCCGCAGATTAATCGCATTAAAAATCGTTTTCAAAAAATATAAATCCACTGCCCGCTGGGATTGTTTGCGTAGAGCAATTTAGCAGAGTTAGAAACATAGAAAAATAGGAGCAGGAGTAGGCCATTCGGCCCTTCAAGCCTGCTCCGCCATTCAACATGATCCTCTATCTCAATACCATATTCCCGCTCTCTCTAGACACAAAAGGCATCAAGGGGTATGGGGAAAGAGAGGGAATATGGTATTGAGATAGAGGATCAGCCATGATCATATTGAATGGCAGAGCAGGCTCGAAGGGCCAAATGGCCTACTCCTGCTCTTATTTTTCTATGTTTCAATGTTTCCTCATATCCCTTGATTCCTTCTGTGTCTAGAAATCTATCTATCTCCTTCTTAAATATATTCAGTGACTTGGCCTCCACAGTCTTCTGTGGTAGAGAATTCCACAGGTTCACCACTCACTGAGTGAAGACATTTCTCCTCAGCTCAATGTCCTACCCCGTATCCTGAGACTGTGACCCCTGGTTCTAGACCCCCCAGCCAGGGGAAACATCCTACCTGCATCCAGTCTCTCTAGCCCTGTCAGAATTTTATACGTTTCAATGAGATCCCCTCTCATTCTTCTAAACTCTAGTGAATACAGGCCTAGTCAACCCAATCTCTCCTCATACGACAGTCCTGCCATCCCAGGAATCAGTCTGGTGAACCTTCGCTGCACTCCCTCTATGGCAAGTATATCCTTTCTTAGGTAAGGAGACCAAAACTGCATAAGCTATCCTTGCTCCTGTACTCAAATCCTCTTGCAATGACGGTCAACATACCATTTGCCTTCCTAACTGCTTGCTGCACCTGCATGTTTGCTTTCAGTGACTGGTGTACAAGGACACCCAGGTCCCTTTCTACATCAACGTTTCCTAATCGATCACCATTTAAATAATGAAAATTGTGGGTTTGGGTTTAACTGTAAATGACAATACTTGAACAAGGCAGGG
The DNA here is from genome assembly GCF_052327205.1 of Somniosus microcephalus. Classification (NCBI taxonomy): domain Eukaryota; kingdom Metazoa; phylum Chordata; class Chondrichthyes; order Squaliformes; family Somniosidae; genus Somniosus; species Somniosus microcephalus. The sequence goes on from NW_028225179.1 coordinate 176,448,148, forward strand.
TGCATGCTCATTACCGATCTATCTTTAGGATGCATTTATTGCTTCACATTTCAGGTTAACCGCATTTATTGTGAAGATACTCTCAATAGTCCGGAGTCAAATCCAGGTTACAGAAGAGCACATTCAGCAATCCGCCTTGTATTTGGTGAATGGTCAGCTGGCAACTGGAGACTTTTATGATCCTCATCCTGTGATTGACAGAAAAATGCAGGTTATGTAAACGTTTGCATTAATCAACATCTCCCGGCCTCTTTGCATGCGTTTCCCTCCTTGTTGAGGTGATCGCCCTGTTAACTTGGGCGGTAGCACAGGAATTAGACAGGCTAAGCTTGTGGGCAATAAGGTAGCAGATGGAGCATAATAAAAGAAAAAGAAAGACTTGCATTTCTATAGCACCTTTCACGGCCACAGGACGTGTCAAAGCACTTTACAGCCAATGAAGTACCTTTGGAGCGTAGTCACTGTTGTAATGTGGGAAATGTAGAGAAATGGGAGGTTATTCACTTTGGTAGGAAGAATAGAAAGCAGAATATATTTTAAATGTTGAGGAACTATTAAATGTTGGTGTTCAGAGAGATTTAGGTGTCCTCGTACAGGAAACACAGAGAGTTAGCATTTAGGTACAGCAAGCAATTAGGAAGGCAAATGGCATGTTGGCCTTTATTGCAGGGGGGTTGGAGTATCAGAGTAAGGAAGTCTTGCTACAATTGTACAGGGCCTTGGTGAGACCACACCTGGAGCACGGTGCACAGTTTTGGTCTCCTTATCTAAGGAAGGATATACTTGCCTTATGATGTTGTGGCAATGACGGAGACCTGGCTTACAAAAGGGCAGGATTGGGTATTAAATGTTCCTGGATATAAAGTGTTCAGGAAAGATAAGGAAGGAAAGATAAGAGGTGGTGTGGCAGTATTGGTTAAGGAGAATTGTACAGTGCTGGAGAGAGAGGATGTCCTGGAAGGGTCAAGGACAGAATCTATATGGCTAGAGTTAAGAAATAATAGAGGGGCCATTATACTACTGGGTGTATTCTACAGGCCACCAACTAGTGGGAAAAATATGGAGGAGCAAATTTGCAGAAAAATTACAGAGAGATGCAAGAACTATAGAGTAGTGATAATGGGGAACTTCAACTCTCCTAGTATAGACTGGGATAGTAATAGTGTTAAGGGCAGAGAGGGGGAAGAATTTCTGAGGTGTGTTCAGGGGAACGTTCTTGATCAGTACGTTTTCGGCCCAACGAGGAAGGAGGCATTGCTGGATCTGGTTCTGGGAATGAGGTAGGTCAAGTAGAGCAAGTGTCAGTAGGTGAACATTTAGGGACCAGTGATCATAGTATCATAAGGTTTTGATTAGCTACGAAAAAGGACAGGGAGCAATCTAGAGTAAGAATATATAATTGGAGGAAGGCCAATTTCAGGGGGTTGAAAACGGATCTGGCATGCAAAACTGTAATGGAACAATGGGCTGCCTTTAAAGAGGAAATAGTTCAGGAACAGCCGAGGTACATTCCCACTAGGGGAAAAGTGAGGACAACAGAAGTCAGAGCTCCCTGGATGACGAAAGGGATAGAGAGTAAGATGAAGCAGAAAAAGAGCGCGTATGACAGATGTCAGGTCGAGAATACACCAGGGAATCAGGCTAAATATAGAAAGTCCATCGCTGTGCGCCACAAGCCCTTAGTGCCCTGTCGTGGCCCTTTACCGACTGGTGGCAGAAATTTGACTGCACCCTGCGAGGCTGCTGCAGGCGATGTCAGTGCCAGCCTCGCGGGTCGCGAACCGGGCCGACCTCCACTCACAGGGTGGTATTTAAAGGGAGGTGCAGCCGCGACCTATGCTACCATTCTCTTTTTTTGGCCGACCTCCAGGTGGGCCGTGGCGTAGTCCTGGTCGCCATCGCGCAGCCCGGCACTGCGCCGCCCTGGTGGCCTAGTGTGGAGCCATCGGAGAGCCTGCAGAGTGCGCAGCGGCCCTCCGTGTTAGCTGAAGGGGAGGGGCGCTGACACGTGGCAGCGCTCCGTGGAGTCTCGGTTACCGCCCCACCAGGAAGTGGAGCGCCCGAGATTGTGCTCCACTTCCTGTGCGGGGCGGTAAGCCGAATTTAGCGGCAGGTGTGGTACTTCTGCGCCAGGCACTAAATATCTGGCCTTAACTTGGTTACCGCCCCCAAATGGGGCGTAACCTAATTTCGCGCCCATAGTTTAGCTTCGATCAACAACAACAACTTGTATTTATATAGCACCTTTAACGTAGTAAAACGTCCCAAGGCGCTGCACAGGAGTGTTATAAGATAAAAAGTTTGATACCGAGCCACATAAGGAGAAATTAGGGCAGGTGACCCGAAGCTTGGTCAAAGAGGTAGGTTTTAAGGAGTGTCTTAAAAGGAGGAAAGAGAGGTAGAGAGGCGAAGAGGTTTAGGGAGGGAATTCCAGAGCTTAGGGCCTTGGCAGCTGATGGCACGGCCACCAATGGTTGAGCGATTATAATCAGGGGTGCTCAAGAGGGCAGAATTAGAGGAGTGCAGATATCTCAGGGGGTTCTGGGGTTGGAGGAGATTACAGAGATAGGGAGGGGTGAGGCCATGGAGGGAATTGAAAACAAGGATGAGAATTTTGAAATCAATGCGCTGCTTAACCAGGAGCCAATGTAGGTCAGCGAGCACAGGGGGTGATGGGCGAACGGGATTGGTGCGAGTTAGGACACGGGCAGCTGAGTTTTGGATGACCTCAAGTTTACGTAGGGTGGAATGTGGGAGGCCAGCCAGGAGTGCGTTGGAATAGTCAAGTCTAGAGGTAACAAAGGCATGGATGAGGGTTTCAGCAGCGGATGTACTGAGGCAAGGGCGGAGTCGGGCGATGTTACGGAGGTGGGAATAGGCGGTCTTTGTTATGCTGCGGATATGTGGTTGGCAGCTCATTTCAGGGTCAAAAATATGACACCAAGGTTGTGAACAGTGTGGTTCAGCCTCAGACAGAACTTAAGGAGAGGGATGGAGTCGGTGGCTAGGGAACGGAGTTTGTGGCGGGGACCGAAAACAATGGCTTCGGCCTTCCCACTATTCAATCGGAGAAAATTTCTGCTCATCCAGAACTGGATGCCGGACAAGGCAGTCCGACAGTTTAGAGACCGTGGAGGGGTCGAGAGAAGAGGTAGTGAGGTAGAGCTGGGTGTCGTCAGCGTACATGTGGAAACTGACGCTGTGTTTTCGAAATGAGTCAGATGTTGAAGCATAATTGCAACCCAGCTCTCCAGGCGGAACGACAGTTTTACACCCCTCACGCAATACTGCTCCTATCCCTTGACTTCAATAGAGAGTAAAATTGTAAAGCGAGTGCTGCACGCAATCCCGTCAATTTACTGAGCGGTGGGTGAGCTTGAAATTGCCCCCAAATGTTCTTCTAAAGCTTCCAGGTCATGAACCCCAGAGGAGTATGGCGGCCGTTTGGTGCCACTTGTCATTTCGCTGTCCAAATTCTATGCGTTCTAGGTGGTCAACGTTTCCTTATTTCTGCACCAAACATACGAACATATGAATTAGGAGCAGGAGTCGGCCACTCGGCACCCCGAGCCTGCTCCGCCATTCAATAAGATCATGGCTGATCTGATTGCTCCACATTCCCGCCTACCCCCGATAACTTTTCACCCCCTTGCTGATCAAGAATCTATCTACCTCTGCCTTAAAAATATTCAAAGACTCTGCTTCCACCTCCCTCTGAGGAAGAGAGTTCCAAAGACTCACGACCCTCTGGGAGAAAAAATTTCTCCTCATCTCTGTCTTAAATGGGCGATCCCTTATTTTTAAACAGTGACCCCTAGTTCTAGATTCTCCCACAAGAGGAAACATCCTCTCCACATCCACCCTGTCCAGACCCCTCAGGATTTTATATGTTTCAATCAAGTCACCTCTTACTCTTCTAATCTCCAGTGGATACAAGCCTAGCCTGCCCAACCTTTCCTCATAAGACAACCTGCCCATTCCAGGTATTAGTCTAGTAAACCTTCTCTGAACTGCTTCCAATGCATTTACATCCTTCCTTAAATAAGGAGACCAATACTGTACACAGTACTCCAGATGTGGTCTCACCAATGCCCTGTATAACTGAAGCATAACCTCCTTACCTTTGTATTCAATACCCTCGCAATAAACGATAACATTCTGTTAGCTTTCCTAATTACTTGCTGCTTCAATCTCACCGCTTCAATCATCTTCATTCTGGCTGCCGCCCCTCCCACCCTTTTTGCTGGCCTGAATCAAAATTCGGTTCACGAATCTAACTTGCTGCCTGGATCGCTCTCGCAGAATATCTGCACAAATCCAACTCAAACTCTGACTCAGAAAGAGAAGCAGGATATAGTAATCTGGGATGTAATGTTTAAGTTATCCACCAGATGGAGCCAAATATTAAGGGTTCACATTCACCAGTATTTAAGATAATGGGTCATGTATTCAATGTCCTGGTACACCAGTTAATACGGTAATGTGGCATTGCATTATGGGTATGACTCAGAGGTGGATCCTCCATCTTGGCTCGTGCAGTAAGAATTATGTGCCTTGCATCCAGCTGGTAAGAGCTATATGTCTCTGCTACACCGTGTAAATAAACAGTTGGGTTTTGTTTCTAAAATCTCGCTTCTCTCAGTTTCTGACCTTACCACTCGGATATCACATATTGGCGACGAGGATCAACAGATCACATCTTGACGGAGAAAGAAAAAAAAAAGAGCACTGAATACCGGATCATGGCTGCTACGGTAGGAAAGATCTCTCCTTTTGATGTTCAGACGCAGACCTGGGATGAATACTGCGAGGTGTTGATGCATTTCTTTGAGGCAAATGATATAGATGATGTCAGAAAAAGGTGAGCTATTTTGCTCACTTCCATGGGAAGTCAGGCGTATAGTTTAATGAGAAACTTATGCAGTCCTGCAAAGCCTGGAGACAGAGCATTTGCTGACTTAGTGGCCTTGTTAAAGGACCATTTCAATCCCAGACCGAGTGAGATTGTACAGCGTTTCAAATTTAATTCATGGAACAGAAAACCGGGAGAGACTGTATTGGATTATGTAGCGGTGTTGAGAAAATTGGCACACGATTGCAATTACGGCAACAACCTGAAAGACATGCTGAGAGATAGGCTAGTTTGTGGGATAATGGATGCTTGAATGCAGCGGAGATTATTGTCCGAGACTGGGCTTACATATGAAAAAGCGTTGGAACTTGCTCAAGTCATAGAGACAGCGAACCGAGATGTAAAAGAACTACAAGGTTCAGGCTGGGCAACTACAAAGCAAGTTGGAGGTCAGGTTATTGTGCACAAGTTAAACATGCGTCAGAAACCACAACGTGAGCATGTGAAGGCATGTTATAGATGCAATGGTGATCACCTGGTGAGGGAATGCAGGTTCCTGGAGGAAAAGTGCCACAAGTGTGGGAAAAAAGGACATATAAAACGCGCATGCAGGGCAAAAACAACTGTGGAGGAATACAAACCAAAAGGAGGAGGAAAGCAAAACCTAGGCAGAGAAGTGAAAAAACAGGGAGCACATCACATCAGCGGAGAAGCTGAGAAAGAAGACGACGTGCTCATAATGCATAGCATGGTAGAGAACATTCCAAAAGTGGATCCTATCACTTTGCAGCTGACAGTAAATGACTCTAAGGTCAACTTTGAAGTGGATACAGGATGCGGTGTGACCATAATGAACAGGGAGGAGTACTCAAAATTGTGGAACCGTGCAAAAGTTCCAGAGTTAAAGTCTTGCTCTATACAGCTTAAAACATATACCGGTGAACGAGTGGTGACATTGGGTACAGCTACTGTAACTGTGCAACACAGGGACACCGTGGAACAGCTACCTGTAGTTGTAGTATTGGGTTCCGGACCAAACCTGTTAGGTCGGGGCTGGATATAAGAAGTTAAATTAGATTGGGGAGCAATAAATCAAATAGAGGGAGGCAAACAGTTGTCGTTGCAAGAAGTGTTGATTGAACATGAGAACGTGTTCAAGGAAGAACTTGGCACATTTAATGGACCCCCAGCTAAGATTTATGTAGACAAGGAGGCACTGCCAAGGTTTTTTAAACAACGACCTGTGCCGTATGCCATGAAACCAAAGGTAGAGGTTGAGCTTGATCGTCTTTTGAGAGAGAATATACTGGAACCCGTGAAATGTTCAGAATGGGCAGCTCCCATTTTACCTGTTTTAAAACCGGACACTTCGGTAAGACTCTGTGGAGATTATAAATTGACAGTCAATAGGGTGTCTAAACTAGAACAGTATCCTATTCCCAAAATAGAGGATCTCTTTGCAAACCTGGCTGGATGGAAGAAATTCACAAAGCTGGATATGAGTCATGCATACTTGCAGATTACACTAGATGAGGAATCCAAGAAGTATGTAACCATAAATACACACAAGGGTTTGTTTACCTATAACCGCTTACCATTCGGTGTCTCATCTAGTCCAGCTATTTTCCAGAGGACTATCGAGGGTGTACTGCAAGGGATCCCACATGTTTCAATCTATCTGGATGACATTCTGGTAACGGGAAGAACCGACCAGGAGCATCTGAGCACTCTGAGAGAGGTACTACAAAGATTGGATAAGGCTGGGTTCCGGCTCAAGAGGAGTAAGTGCACTTTCCTGGGGAATGAGGCCGTGTTCCTGGGACACAGAGTGGATGCCACCGGGCTCCATCCAATCAAGGAGAAGGTACAAGCACTGCAGGAGGCCCCAGCTCCTATCAATGTGACTGAGTTAAAAGCTTACCTGGGACTGCTAAAATATTATAACAGATTTTTACCAAACTTTGCAACAGTGTTAGCACCTCAAGGGTAATAATCTCATTATTACCTGAGCCATGAGCGAATTTGGCTAGGACAAATAAAATTAGAGAGTTAAATGCGTGGCTCAAAGACTGGTTTGGGAGAAATGGGTTTTGCTTCCTGGGACACTGGCACCAGTACTGGGGCAGGAGGGAGCTGTTCCATTTGGACGGGCTTCACTTGGCCAGTGCTGGGACTAGAGTCCTGGCGGATCATATAACTAGGGCTGTAGAGAGGGCTTTAAACTAAATAGTGGGGGGGAGGTTCCTATAGAGCAAATAATAAAAATGACAACAGAGAAGGTCATAGACTTAGGTAGCAGTGGGGAAATTAAAAACCAGAGCATGTCAGGAAGGGGCAGAAGGTATGGAGTAAAAGGTAAAGTAATAAAAAGGGCAAAAGCAGGAACTAAGTGTCACAAAACATATTTGAAAGTTCCCTATCTGAATGCACGTAGCATTCATAACAAAATAGACGAGTTAATGGCACAAATAACGACATATGGGTATGATCTTGTGGCCATTACAGAAACATGGCTGCAGGGTGACAATGCCTGGGAATTAAACATACCAGGTTATTTAACGATCAGGAAGGACAGGCAGGAAGGAAGGGGAGGAGGGGTGGCTATGTTAATAAAGGAAGGAATCACTGTAATACAGAGAAATGATATTGGGTCAAAAGATCAGGATAATGAAACAGTTTGGGTGGAGGTAAGGAATAATAAGGGGAAAAAAACATTAGTGGGCGTAGTCTACAGGCCTCCGAACAGTTGCAACTCTGTTGGATGGAGTATCAATCAGGAAATAGTTGAGGCTTGTAATAAGGGAACATCTATAATTATGGGGGATTTTAACTATCATATTAATTGGACAAATCAAATTGGGCAGGGCTGCCTTGAGGATGAGTTCATTGAGTGTATTAGGGATGGGTTTCTTGAGCAGTATGTAACTGAACCGACCAGGGGGAAAGCAACCTTAGATCTGGTCCTGTGTAACGAGACAGGATTAATTAAAAATGTCCTTGTAAAGGATCCCCTTGGAATGAGTGACCATAACATGATTGAATTCCATATTCAATTTGAGGGTGAGAAGGTTGGATCTCAAACAAGCATGCTAAGCTTGAATAAAGGAGACTATGAAGGTATGAGAGTGGAATTGAGTAGAGTGGATTGGGAAAATAGATTAAAGGGTAAGACGATACATGATCAGTGGTGTACATTTAAGGAGTTATTTTACAACTTCCAAAAAATATATATTCCACTGAGAAGAAAAGGGTGTAAAAGAAAAGACAGCCATCCGTGGCTAAGTAAAGACATTAAGGATAGTATTCAACTAAAAACAAGGGCATATAAGGTAGCCAAATCTAGTGGGAGGATAGAGGATTGGGAAAACTTTAAAAGACAGCAACAAATAACAAAAAGATTGATTAAGAAAGGGAAGATTATGAAAGTAAATTAGCAAAAAATATAAAAACAGATAGTAAGAGTTTTTATAGTTATATAAAAAGAAAAAGGGTGGCTAAAGTTTATGTTGGTCCCTTAGAGGATGGGACCGTGAAATTAATGGTGGGAAATATGGAGATGGCAAAAACACTGAATGAATATTTTGTATCAGTCTTTACAATAGAGGACACTAAGAATATCCCAACACTGGACAAACAGGGGGCTATGGGGGGGGAGGAGCTAAACACGATCAAAATCACTAAGGAAGTGGTACTCGGTAAAATAATGGGACTCAAGGCGGATAAATCACCTGGACCTGATGGCTTACATCCTAGGGTCTTGAGGGAAGTGGCGGTCGGGATTGTGGATGCATTGGTAATAATTTTCCAAAACTCCCTGGATTCAGCAAAGGTCCCGGCAGACTGGAAAACTGCTAATGTAACACCCTTATTTAAAAAGGGCAGTAGACAGAAGGCTGGAAACTATAGACCGGTTAGCCTAACATCTGTGGTAGGTAAAATTTTGGAGTCCATTATTAAGGAGACAGTAACAGGACATTTGGATAATCATAATTTAATAGGACAAAGTCAGCATGGTTTTATGAAGGGGAAATCATGCTTGACAAATTTGCTGGAGTTCTTTGAGGAAGTAACATATAGGGTGGATAAAGGGGAACCAGTGGACGTAGTGTATTTAGACTTCCAAAAGGCATTTGACAAGGCGCCACACAAAATATTATTGCTTAAGATAAAAAATCACGGGATTGGGGGTAATATTCTGGCATGGATAGAGAATTGGCTATCTAACAGAAGGCAGAGAGTTGGGATAAGTGGTTCATTCTCAGACTGGCAATCAGTAACTAGTGGTGTTCCGCAGGGGTCCGTGCTGGGTCCCCAACTCTTGACAATCTATATTAACGATTTGGAGTAGGGGACCGAGTGTAACATATCAAAGTTTGCAGATGATACTAAGATGGGAGGGAAAGTAGTGAGTGAGCAGGACATAAAAAACCTGCAAGGGGACATAGACAGGCTAAGTAAGTGGGCAGAGATTTGGCAGATGGAATACAATACTGGAAAGTGTGAGGTTATGCACTTGGGCAGGAAAAATCGTAGAGCAAGTTATTATCTTAATGGCAAGAAACTGGAAAGTACTGAAGTACAAAGGGATCTGGGGGTCCTGGTGCACGAAACTCAAAAGGTTAGTATGCAGGTGCAGCAAGTGATTAAGAAGGCCAATGGAATGTTGGCTTTCATTGCTAGGGGGATAGAATATAAATACAGGGAGGTATTGCTTCAGTTGTACAAGGTGAGACTGCACCTGGAATACTGCATACAGTTTTGGTGTCCATATTTAAGAAAAGACATACTTGCTCTCGAGTCAGTACAAAGAAGGTTCACTCGGTTAATCCCGGGGATGAGGGGATGGACATATGAGGAGAGGTTGAGTAGATTGGGACTCTACTCATTGGAGTTCAGAAGAATGAGAGGCGATCTTATTGAAACATATAAGATTGTGAAGGGGTTGGATCGGGTGGATGCGGGGAGGATGTTCCTGATGATGGGTGAAGCTAGAACTAGGGGGCATAGAATAAGGGGCTGCTTTTTCAAAACTGAGATGAGGAGGAACTACTTCACTCAGAGGGTGGTAGGTCCATGGAATATGCTGCCCCAAAAGGCTGTAGTAGCTACATCATTACATAAATTTAAAACAGAAATAGACAGTTTCCTAGAAGTAAAGGGAATTAAGGGTTACGGGGAGCGGGCAGGAATTTGGACATGAGTTTAGGTTTGGATCGGTCATGGCCCTGTGGGTAGCGGAGTGGGCCCAGGGGCCATGTAGCCTGATCCTGCTCCTAGTTCGTGTGTCTAATTCTGTTAGTTTCAGGAGATAGCTCTGTGATAGAGATTGGCGTTTAGGATCAGATCAACCATGATCTTATTGAATGGCGGAGCAGGCTCGAGGGGCCGATTGGCCTACTCCTGCTCCTATTTCTTATGTTCTTATGTTCAAACTTCTACACAAGGAGACACAGTGGCAGTGGGAAGTGGAACAGAGGGATTCATTTGAACAGTCCAAGAAACTGATGCTGTCCTCGGATGTGCTGGTTCACTACAATGCAGAGAAAAACATAATTCTCTCTTGTGATGCTTCACCTTACGGGGTGGGGGCGGTTCTTTCACACAGCTTGGAAGATGGCACAGAAAGACCAATAGGGTTTATGTCTCGAATTCTGACACCAGCAGAAAAAAACTATTCCCAGTTAGATAAAGAGGGGTTAGCAGTAATGTTTGGGTTACAGAGGTTTCACAAGTACATATATGGCAGGAAATTCACCATATGCACCGATCATAAACCTCTTCTATCTCTTTTTAATGAAATGAAAGCAGTGCCACAAATGGTGTCACCCCGGATCCAGAGGTGGGCAGTGACGTTGAGGGCATATGAGTATGTTGTGGTGGTACCACTGGTTGTCCCTTACATTGAGACACATAATTCCCTTTAACTTACCTTAATGTATGTTTAACTTTCCTTTTGGGGCCGTTGCCCTTTTAACTTACCTGTTGGGGCCATTGCCCCTTTAAGACGCGCCCTAGTGCGCTGACGTCACGTACAACGTGATGTGCGTGCGCCAGCACAGCCCGGACTAGCGTCTTCGGCCTCAACGGCCAGCCGACGGGAGCGACGCGATCTTCCGCTCCCGCGGCAAGCACCGGCATAGCCCGGCCTAGCATCTTCGGCCTCAATGGCCAGCCGACGGGAGTGACGCGATCTTCCGCTCCCGCGGCAAGCACCGGCACAGCCCGGCCTCCCGACTTCGGCCTCAATGGCCAGCGACGCAACGACGCACGTCACGTGACGTCCTAAGCGCGGGAAATGCGAACAACGTGATGACGCCACAACACAAATGCGATGCCGTCATCACGCTCCCCACAGGACTGTGAACTCAGTCCTCGTGGAGTCCCCGCTGGGACAAGACCTACACCACGGTGCTCCTACAGTCAGCCATCTTACCTACTATCTTACCTGCTGTAATTAGCCTGTTCCTGTAAATAAACAATTTATTTATAGTTCGCCGAAGTCAAACTCTCTTATTTAGTGGCGATCTACATGAACCGCTACATTGATGACCCAACGACGTGAGTACAGGAGTTCATCAATTCCAACGCTACAATTGGTGAACCCGTATCCGTGAACGATTGTCATGGTAGCAACGCGCAGCCTGACCCTCGTCTTCCCACAAGACGACCAACGCGCAACCGACGAACAACCACGGAACAGCAACCGCCTAACACCGATTCCACCACAAGCGACCCCGTCTTTGCGAACGTCTTCGCAATGGAAGCACAGCTTGGAGGTGAGCCCATTTTTCACGAATGATTTCACAGAGGTAGAGCATGACCAACGGCAACCGTCATCCACCAGCGCTACAATTGGTGGGTTTGTGAACGTCTTTCACAAACGAAGCACGCTATGGAAGCATCAGCTGTTCTGCTGTCGCTACCGCAATCTAGGGAGCCACGGTCTCCCTCGTGCTTTATGAAGGAAGAAGCCCTGTTCGCCGAGAACATCGATGCGGCACAGACCACGCACGTGCTCACGGTCTCCGTATTCGACTCTTCTACCGCCACACGGATCGTCCGCCTCTACATCCACAGCGACAGCAAGTATACATCTCTCCAAGCGCGGGGTACAGCATGTTCGGGCCCACAAAATCGGAGCACGCCCCGCGGGGATACCACGAGGACTCACCCCCGCAAAACACGAGGACGCACTCCTCGCGCACGAGGACACATCCCTCGTGAACACCGACGACTCCTTCTCCGCCGACGACGCACCAGCCCTTCAGCCTGCTGGTTGTGTTAAAAGGTAAGTTAAACATACATTAAGGTAAGTTAAAGGGAATTATGTGTCTCAATGTAAGGGACAACCAGTGGTACCGCCACAATGTCATTGTTTACAAGGCGGGCAAGTATCATGGGAACGCAAATGCCTTGAGCCGTCTTCCATTGCCAGGTACACCTATCCGTGCAGCTCCAGAGGACAGAGTTTTGATGTTGGAGGACACGGACACGGCAATTGTGACCGCAGAACAAGTAAGGACATGGACCTGTAAAGATCCATACTGTCTAGAGTCCGAGAATATGTGATGAGGGGTTGGCCACAGCATCCGGAAGGGACTGATTTCACACCTTACAGTGTCAGGAAGACGGAGCTGGGTGTGCAGGATGGTTGCGTGTTGTGGGGAGCACGAGTGATTATTCCACAGCCAGCACGACAGTCTATCCTAGGGCAACTACATCAGTGCCATCCTGGAGTTTCGCATATGAAAGCCTTGGCAAGGAGTTACTTGTGGTGGCCAAAGCTAGATGTGGAGATAGAAAATCTAGTCAAGACATGCAGCACTTGTCAAGTACACAGGAAGGCACCAGCAGCGGCTCCTCTCCACCCCTGGGAGTGGCCGGATAAACCATGGAGAAGATTACATGCAGATTATGCGGGTCCATTCATGGGAAAGATGTTCCTCATAATCATTGATGCCCATTCCAAATGGATGGATGTTTATCCTGTAAATTCTGCTTCATCTGCTATTACTATAGACTGCCTGTGTAGGAGTTTTAGTAATCAAGGGCTACCGGAGATCGTAGTAAGTGACAATGCCACGTGTTTTGTGAGTAGAGAGACAAAAGAGTTCATGAGAAACAATAGCATAGTGCACATGACCTCAGCTCCATATCATCCATCTTCAAAAGGACTTGCGGAGAGAGCCGTACAAACATTTAAGGAGATGATGAAAAAAAGTGCGGAAGGGAGTTTGGCAGCCAAGGTGTCACAAGTTCTGTTCAGCTACAGAATAACACCTCAATCTACCACAGGACTCTCTCCTGCTGAGCTGTTGTTAGGACGTCGACTACACTCCACTCTTGACCTGGTTCACCCAGATCTAAAAAGGAAGGCGGAAAACCGACAAATCAAACAAAAGGAGAGCCATGACAGAAGGACAAAGAGCTGCAGTTTTGGAGAAGGAGATGTGGTCCTTACCAGGAATTTCAGTTATTGTCCAAAATGGATTCCTGGCATCATAGACTCCATGACCGGTCCAGTATCATATACGGTCATGGTGGGAACTGGTCAGGTAGTACGCAGACATGTAGATCAGATACTGACCAGGCAAGGGGAAATCAAAATGGAGGTTCCAGAGGAGATGTCGGAGGACAAGTTGGCCCCCAGTTATCCAAATGCTTCGGTGGTACCACCACTACGAACAGAGCCATTTACACCTGGACTCCTTCGTCAAGAGGAAACCATCGTAGCAGAGTCAGATACTCTGAGTACTGCTCAGGAGCAGCAGGTGGCTCTACCACAACCAAGCAGGGACTTGACTGTAAGACGTTCACCAAGGGCTCACAAGCCACCAGAGAGATTGATAACGACCTGCTAGATTCGTTCAGTATGGACTATCATTAAAGGAGTTTCCTTATGGGACTTTTTAAGGATGTTGCTTAGAAATTAATGTTCAACTTAAGAGGGGAGGGATATAGTAATCTGGGATGTAATGTTTAAGTTATCCACCAGATGGAGCCAAATATTAACGGTTCACATTCACCAGTATTTAAGGTAATGGGTCATGTATTCAATGTCCTGGTACACCAGTTAATATGGTAATGTGGCATTGCATTATGGGTATGACTCAGAGGTGGATCCTCCATCTTGGCTCATGCAGTAAGAATTATGTGCCTTGCATCCAGCTGGTAAGAGCTATGTCTCTCTGCTACACCATGTAAATAAACAGTTGGGTTTTGTTCCTAATATCTCGCTTCTCTCAGTTTCTCACCTTACCACTCAGATATCACAAGAATAAATGTGATCATGGCTGGGATGCTAACATGTCCACTTCATTGACGTTTCCCAGGCACTGAGCACATGAGTTGCCCTGAAGCGAAACATCACATTGGCCACGAAAGGAGAAAATTCATTTCTCCGCAGTGGAAAAATGTGCGCTGCCAACCCAGTGTGCAATTCATTTGCCAGAAGAACAACTGCCATGGAAGGAATTCTGCGAAGATTCACAAGGCTGATCCCTGGGATGGCAGGAATGACGTATGAGGAGAGATTGGGTCGATTGGGCTTATACTCGCTGGAGTTTAGAAGAATGAGACGGGATCTCATCGAAACTTATAAAATTCTGACAGGTCTGGACAAACTAGGTGCAGGTAGAATGTTCCTGATGGAAGGAGAGTCCAGAACCAGGGGTCATAGTCTAAGGATAAGGGGTAAGCCATTTAGGACAGAGATGAAGAATTTCTTCACCCAGAGAGTGGTGAACCTATGGAATTCTCTACCACAGAAGGCGGTTGAGGCCAAGTCTTTAAATATATTCAAGAAGGAGTTCGATATATTTCTTAGAGCTAAAGGTATCAAGGGATATGGGGAGAAAGCAGGGACAGGGTACTGAGTTTGGATGATCAGCCATGATCTCATCAAATGGCGGAGCAGGCTTGAGGCACCGAATGGCCTACTCCTGCTCCTATCTTCTATGTTTCTATGTAACAGTAGCGCACTGGTGACGCAAATTTTTTTTTTTATCGAATAGTGAGAGCGACGTCTTGCCCAAACTAATTACCTCACTGTTGGTCTTTTGATTTATTTATTTTAGGGTGGAATTGGTGAACTAGAAAGCGACATTTCCATGACAGCCTTTGTTACCATAGCACTGATGCATTCCCTGCCTGCCTTTCAGCAAGATCCTGATCAAGAGCAACAAGTGGTAAGTCTCAATCATATGTGTTTATCCAAGCATTGTGTTTGTATGTTTGTCGCAGAGGTGACGATGAAGTGAATGGAAATTAAAAATCGGGAGAGAGATAAAACGGGCTGCAGACTCGCTATCGCCAGTTTCACACCATCGCTTAAAGTGAAAATTACCCCCAGAGACACAGGGTAAAATTCAACTCTGAGTGAGGCACAGAACGGGCGATAGTGGCTCTACCGCCTATTATAAATTCCGTCTGATTTTCCTTATCATTGACATCAGGTCCAGTGAACCATTTCAATATTTTAGAAACTTAGGGCTGGATTTTGCCAGCCCTGCGGAGGCGGGTGTGGAGGCGGGACTGCCGGGAAAATGGCAGAATCCTGGGGCAGGTGCCCAACCCGCCTCCGTGCCATCTTGCCGGGAGGCGGGTAGCCGTCCCGGGCCGAGTCCCATCTCCTTGGA
Organism: Somniosus microcephalus; assembly: GCF_052327205.1. Taxonomy (NCBI): domain Eukaryota; kingdom Metazoa; phylum Chordata; class Chondrichthyes; order Squaliformes; family Somniosidae; genus Somniosus; species Somniosus microcephalus. Next base: position 176,463,637 of record NW_028225179.1, read on the forward strand.
GGTGGGAAGGGATTACAGCCACTGAACTGCCTGTTAACAGGTAGTTAACAGGCAGAAAATAGGACTATCCCCATTTTACCGACACAAGTGCGGGCTTCCCGAAGGCTCCGAAACCTGCCAGGGTCACCGAGACAAGTAGTGGGTCTGCGGGGTGAAAAGGTGCGCTGTGGAGGTAGGTGATGGGTGCAAGTGTGGAGAGGTGAGTAGGTGAGGTAAGTGGAAAGTGTTCGAAAAAGTTTACTTACCTTAGTCTCTCCCTGCAGGCTTCAATCGGTGGGGATGCGGAGAGTCTCGCATTCTCCAATGCAGCAACCATCTAATTTCTGCAAAAGAAAGAGGTTTGATGAGGTCTTGAATACAATAACTCATCAAACTACAGAGAATGTCAGTGTTTGACAGCTTCACAGAGCTGTCAAATGATGACAATTCATCTGTCAGTAATTTTTGACAGATGAAACTTCATACGCTGACGTTCCTATGTCTGTATTTATATACATAAATAATCAATAACACCATAAATTGTTACACAAATTGCAAACAGCGAATTCTCTGTGATAACAGGCTACGATGCCAGAACCCAGTTTGTTATATTTTCTGTGTGACAAACGGGATCAAACTACGATTCCAGATCTCAGGCTGAATTTCTTTTCTGCACTCATTCATAAAAGAAAAATGAGATTAAACCTCTTGTAGAAGTCACTGAGATGCCTTTTTCGTGAAACATAAACCTATTTCACAATTAAAACGTCCCCTCTTACTACGAACTGTACAGAACTGAAAAGGACTTGAATATAATTCTTCAAATCATCACACTACCTGCACATTTCCCACTAACTATAATAAAATGTATGTAATCTGTGTATATAACACGTGTGAGACTTGTGTCACACACTTGTCACTAATGAAGATTTCTGGGTGGTGTAGATGTAAACAATTGAACCCACTGCTATCACTTTTGTGTACAGCGTGACACCAGCAATGTTTCGTTACCAACCTGACTCTGTGCCTTTGAGAAGGTTTCTCGGGTGACTCCTGTGAGAGAGTGATCCGAAGGTTTTAGGGGGAGAAATTCGGTATCACCCCGTTTGGGGTGCAATTATTGGCCAGGCGCAAAGTTTAGCGCCTGGCGCTAATTATCGCCACCGACTGTGAACTTGGCTTCTATCGCCCCTGGAAGTGATTGGCGCACTAAATCAGGCGCTACACACCTGTCTTAAGGCGCTAACACCGAGGAGTGAGGCGCTACCTCAGAGCGCTGGCGAAGCTCATGTGATGTCAGTCAGCAATGGAACACAGACACACTGGCGCCGGCCAGTTCTTAAAGGGGAGGGTCGATCTTGCTCTCCATCCACATCCTGCTCATTGCAGCCTTGAATCTCGGCCTGGAGAGACCTGTTCATCAAATCTGCTGGAAAGAACAATGGAGAGGCCCAGGGAAAGAGCTCAGAGTGCAGCCCCCATAGTCTCTTTTAAATCGATGCAAGGAAGGTCAAATCAAAATGAACCTACAAAGTGCTGCTCAGTACCCAAAACTCCTTCACACAGCGTTGAATCTCTCCAGAAGCCTCTCTCTCTCTCTCTGTCTCAGAATGCGTGGTGCATAAATGTCAGCAACAAAAAAAGGCAGGAAGTGGTTGCCTTTAAATTGCGCTCCCCCAGTCCCTTCCCAACTACAAAACGCTCCCCTCAACCTGTCGTTGCTAGTGGCAGGCGGTAAGGCAGGGGGCGCCACTCAATATCCGGTCCGGGGCGCTACCAGGGCGTTGCACGCTCGACTGAAGGCACAATCTGCGGGCGCAGGAGATCGTGGCGGTAGTGTTTAGCGCCGCCGCAAAATGTCTGGTCAATATCGCGAGCGGCGCAAACATCGTTCCCCCTGGGCGCTAGTTGCTTTGCGCCCCATTACTGCCCTCTTAGGGTGCTAACGGGAGGCACAAAGCAACCGAATTTTTCCCCCAAAAGGTACAATGTGTTATTCTTTAATTTGGGGAAATGCCTTCTTATCGCCAAACATTTTAATTATGTATTGAACTTAACGAGCTCTTTACCCTAATGAAACTTCAGGCACAAACAATGACTTTGTAATGAGTACAATCACTTATTAAATACTGGAAAATCAACACTAGAATCAAACAACATCTTTGTTTCATGCACGATTTAGAATTGCTTTAATACCGATTTTAAAAATGCACCTTCTGACTTCCCAAAATGCATACCCTTTTGGAAAACAAAAGTCTATCTTAGACAAATGCCTAAACGACATTTTATATGCACTTACGGTTTTTCTCAGACTTGTCGAGACCCTCTAGATATCTTGCTTGACATCGACTCCATCCCTCTCCCTGGCAAATGTCTGATGCTGAACCAGACCGTTTGCAATCTTGGTGTCCTATTTGACCCCGAGGTGAGCTTCCAACCACATATCTGTGCTATCACTAAGACCGCCCATTTCCACCTCAGTAACATCGCCCAACTCCGCCCGTTCCTCAGCACACCTGTTACTGAAACCCTCATCCATGCCTTTGTTACCTCTAGACTCGACTACTCCGATGCTCTTCTAGCCGGCCTCCCACGTTCCACCCTCCATAAACTTGAGCTCATCCAAAACTCTGCTGCCCTTGTCCTAACTCGCACCAAGTCCCATTCGCCCCTCAACCCCTGTGCTCGCTGACCTACATTGGCTCTCAGTTCAGCAAAGCCTCGATTCTAAAATTCCCATCCTTGTTTTCAAATCCCTCCAAGGCCTCGCCCCTCCCTATCTCTGTAATCTCCTCCAGCCCTACAACCCTGCAAGAACTCTGCACTCCTCCATTTCTGGCCTCTTGCACATCCCCTGTTTTAATCGCTCCACCATTGGCTTTCTGCTGCCTGAGGTATACTCTGGAATTCGCTCCCTAAACGCCGCCTCTCTACCTCGCTCTTCTCATTTAAGACGATCCTAAAAACCTACCCCTTTGACCAAGCTTTTGGTCATCTGTCCTAATATCTGCTTATGTGGCTCGGTGTCAAATATTGCCTGATTACGCTCCTGGTAAGCACCTTGGGATGTTTTACTACGTAAAGGTGCTATATAAGTGAAAGCTGCTGGTGTTGTTGAGTCGTGATTCACCACACGGTTTTCTCTTGTAGTCACGTTGGCCGTCCCAGACGTAATCTGTAAGGCTGCATCCATGCAGAATGCAGTGAGGTAGCTCGGAGCAGCAAGGAAGCGAACCCTTCCTTTACATGGTTGGGTTTGTCGTCTTTTCCCATTCAAGTTGTGAGGAGGATGCAAAGAGGCTTCAAGGGGATATAGACAGGCTAAGTGAATGGGCAAGAACATGGCAAATGGAATATAATGTGGAGAAATGTGAAGTTATCCACTTTGGTAGCAAAAATAGAAAAGCAGAGTATTTTTTAAATGGTGAGAGATTGGGAAATGTTGGTGTTCAGAGGGACCTGGGTGTCCTTGTACACGAATCATTGAAAGTTAACATGCAGGTACAGCAAGCAACTAGGAAAGCAAATGGTATATTGGCCTGTATTACAAGAGGATTTGAGTATAAAGTAAAGACGTCGTACTGCAATTATATCGGGCCCTGGTGAGACCACACCTGGAGTATTGTGTACAGTTTTGGTCTCCTTACCTAAGGAAGGATATACTTGCCATAGGGGGAGTGCAACGAAGGTTCACCAGACTGGTTCCTGGGATGGGGGGATTGTTCTATGAGGAGAGATTGAGTATTCTAGGCCTATATTCTCTAGAGTTTAGAAGAATTCGAGGTAATCTCATTGAAACATACAAAATTCTAACAGGGCTTGACAGGGTAGATGCAGGGAGGATGTTTCCCCTGGCTGGGAGTCTAGAACCAGGAGTTATAGTCTCAGAATAAGGGGACTGCCATTTAGGACTGAGATGAGGAGAAATGTCTTCACTCAGAGGGTGGTGAATCTTTGGAATTCTCTACACCAGAGGCTCAGTGGTTGAGTATATTCAAGACAGAGATCGATAGATTTTTGAATATTAAGGGAATCAAGGGATATGGGGATAGTGCAGGAAAGTGGAGATGAGGCAGAAGATCAGCCATGATCTTATTGAATGGCGGAGCAGGCTCGAGGGGCCGAATGTCCTACTCCTGCTCCTATTTATGTTCTTATTTTGAACTACACCTCTGAGAGGGGGTTTCTTGCCAGCTGTGGTTGCTTCTTCAAGTACAAACCCAGGAATGATTGACACTCCATTTGTCTTCTTTCAGTGTCTTTCCTGCAGCCAAATTAAATAAGCCACCAACCGATCTGGAGCCAGGTTGTGTGGCAAGTTGCTATGGCGATCCATTCTTCTCTGTGTGGTCTTTACCAAGGTGTCACATAATAGCCCTATTTTCCTTCAGCCTGCTGGGGCCGAATTTCCATTAATTAAACTTGCCTTCAATCATTTATATTTTTCCGGCAAGATGTCGTGAGATAAATATGAAATAATGGTTGTTGTAGCAAGTTTTTCTAGATTGACAGAGGCCCGCCACAACCTCTGAGACTTGTCTCAGATTCAGAAAAATTACAGGATTCTCTCTCATTTTACGTTTCTTTGTGACATCGGTGTGACAGATGCTGTCCAACGTTTTATATAAATTGGCAGATCTCCCGCGCCATTGCTCATTGTAAATGAGACTTTTTTCATTCGTTCGCGGGATGTGGGCGCTGCTGGCAAGCCCAGCATTTATTGCCCATCCCTAATTGCCCTTGAGAAGGTGGTGGTGAGCCACCTTCTTGAACTGCTGCAGTCCGTGTGGCGAAGGTACTCCCACAGTGCTGTTAGGGAGGGAGTTCCAGGATTTTGACAGCGACGATGAAGGAATGGCGATATATTTCCAAGTCAGGATGGTGTGTGACTTGGAGGGGAACTTGGAGGTGGTGGTGTTCCCATGCGCCTGCTGCCCTTGTCCTTCTAGGTGGAAGAGGTCGCGGGTTTGGGAGGTGCTGCCGAAGAAGCCTTGGCGAGTTGCTGCAGTGCATCTTGTAGATGGTTCCCACTGTAGCCACGGTACACCGGTGGTGGAGGGAGTGAATGTTTAAGGTGGTGGATGGGGTGCCAAACAAACGGGCTGCTTTGTCCTGGATGGTGTCGAGCTTCTTGAGTGTTGTTGGAGCTGCACTCATCCAGGCAGGTGGAGAGTATTCCATCACACTCCTTACTTGTGACTTGTAGATGGTGGAAAGGCTTTGGGGAGTCAGGAGGTGAGACACTCGCTGCATTGGAGCATTCACAATGCTGAGAGGGTCGTGGATAACATGTTTGATGAGGAGGTCACACCGCAGGTAAGGGCGGCACAGGCAGAAGGGAAATGGGTGACCATCAGGCAGAGCAGTAGAGGCAGGCAGGTAGTGCAGGGGACCCCTGTGGCCATCCCCCTCTCAAACAGGTATACCGATTTGGATACTGTTGAGGGGGATGACTTACCAGAGGAAGGCAGCAGCAGCCGCCAACTTCCCAGCACCAGGGGTGCTTCTGCTGCTCAGGAAGGGAGGAAAAAGTGTGGGAGAGCAATAGTGGTAGGGGATTCTATCGTAAGGGGAACAGATAGGCGTTTCTGTGGCCGTAGACGTGACTCGAGGATGGTTTGTTGCCTCCCTGGTGCCAGGGTCAAGGATGTCACTGAACGGCTGCAGGGCATTCTGAAGGGGGAGGGTGAACAGTCAGAGGTCGTGGTTCACATTGGGACCAATGACATGGGTAGGAAGAGAGATGAGGTCCTGCAGCAAGAATTTAGGGAGCTAGGTAGCAGATTAAAGAGCAGGACCTCAAAGGTTGTAATCTCTGGAATACTCCCGGTGCCACGTGCTAGTTAGTATAGGAATAGAAGGATAGAGCAGATGAATGCGCGGCTAAAGAGTTGGTGCAGGAGGGAGGGCTTTAGTTTCCTGGATCACTGGGCCTGCTTCTGGGGAAGGTGGGACTTGTACAAGGCGGACGGGTTGCACCTGAACCAGAGCGGGACAAATATCCTTGCGGGGAGGTTTGCTAGCACTGTTCGGGGGGGTTTAAACTAAAATGGCAGGGGGCTGGGAACCTGAGCAGGGAGACAGAGGAAAGGGAAACAGGGATAAAAGCAAAAGATAGGAAGGAGAAAAACAAAAGTGTCAGTCAGAGAAATCAACGGTTTAAATCAAACGTGGCCACAGTAAATAATAATTCGAATAGGTCTAAGAGCGTTAAAAAAACAAGCCTGAAGGCTTTGTGTCTTAATGCGAGGAGCATTTGTAATAAGGTGGACAAATTGGCTGCACAAATAGAGGTAAACGAATATGATTTGGTTGGGATTACGGAAATGTGGCTCAAGGTTGGCCAAGACTGGGAACTCAACATCCAGGGGTATTCGATATTCAGGAAAGATAGGCAAAAAGGAAAGGGAGGTGGGGTAGCATTACTGGTTAAAGAAGGGATTAATACAATTGTAATGAAGGATATTAGCTCTGATGATGTGAAATCTGTATGGGTAGAATTGAGAAATACGAAGGGGAAAAGAACATTAGTGGGAGTGGTATATAGACCTCCCAACAGTAAGGCGGAGGTTGGGGATGGCATAAAAAGGGAAATTAAAGAAGCATGCAATAAGGGCACAGCAGTCATCATGGGTGACTTTAATCTACATATAGATTGGGCCAACCAAATTAGTAACAATACTGTGGAGGAGGAATTCCTGGAGTGTTTACGGGATGGCTTCCTGGACCAATATGTCGAGGAACCAACCAGAGATCAGGCCATCTTAGACTGGGTATTATGTAACGAGAAAGGATTAATTAGCAATCTTGCTGTACGAGGCCCCTTGGGTCTGAGCGATCATAATACGATCGAATTCTTCATTAAGATGGAGAATGAAGTAGTTGACTCAGAGACTAGGGTCCTCAATTTAAATAAAGGAAACTACGATGGTCTGAGGAGCGAGTTGGGTAGGATTGATTGGGGAATGGCACTCAAAGGGTTGACGGTGGATAGGCAATGGCAAACATTCAAAGACTGAAAGGATGAGCTACAGAATTTGTTCATCCCAGTTTGGCATAAACATAAAACAAAAAAGGTGACTCAACCGTGGCTAACAAGGGAAATTAGGGATAGCATAAGATCCAAGGAGACGACATATAAATTGGCCAGAAAAAGCAATAATCCTGAGGATTGGGAGCAGTTTAGGATTCAACAAAGGAGGACAAAGGGATTAATTAAGAAAGGGAAAATAGAATATGAGAGTAAGCTATCAGGGAACATAAAAACTGACTGTAAAAGCTTTTATAGATATGTGAAGAGAAAAAGATTGGTGAAGTCAAGCGTAGGTTCCTTGCAGTTAGAATCAGGGGAATTTATAATGGGAAACAAAGAAATGGCATCCCCAACTAAATTCATACTTTGGCTCTGTCTTCAAAAAGGAGGACACAAATAACCTCCCAGAGATGCCGGGGAACATAGGGCCTGATGAAAAGGTGGAACTGAAAGAAATCAGTATTTGTAGGGAAATGGTGTTAGGAAAATTGATGGGACTGAAGGCCGATAAATCCCCAGGGCCTGATAATCTACATCCCAGGGTACTTAAGGAAGTGGCCCTAGAAATAGTAGATGCATTGCTGGTCATCTTCCAGAACTCGATAGACTCTGGAACAGTACCCATGGATTGGAGGGTAGCTAATGTTACCCCACTATTCAAAAAACGTGGTAGAGAAAAAGCGGGGAATTATAGACCGGTAAGCCTGATATCGGTAGTAGGGAAAATGCTAGAATCTATTATAAAAGATATAATAGCAGAGCACTTGGTAAGCAGTGACAGGATCGGACAAAGTCAACATGGATTTACAAAAGGTAAATCATGCTTGACTAATCTACTGGAATTTTTTGAGGATGTAACTGGTAAAATAGATAAGGGAGAACCAGTGGATGTGGTGTATTTGGACTTTCAGAAGGCTTTCGATAAGGTCCCACATAAGAGATTAGCGTGCAAAATTAAGGCACATGGGATTGGGGGCAAGGTATTGACTTGGCTAGAGAACTGGTTGGCGGACAGAAGGCAGAGAGTTGGAATAAATGGGTCATTTTCCGAGTGGCAGGCAGTGACTAGTGGGGTACCGCAAGGATCGGTCCTAGGACCCCAGCTGTTCACAATATATATTAATGATCTGGACGAGGGAATTGGATGTAATATCTCCAAATTTGCAGATGACACAAAGCTGGGTGGGAGGGTAAGCTGTGAGGAGGATGTCGAGAAACTCCAGTACGATTTGGACAGATTGGGTGATTGGGCAGAAACATGGCAAATGCACTATAATGTGGATAAATGTGAGGTTATCCACTTTGGTGGCAAAAAGAGGAAGGCAGATTATTATTTGAATGGCAATAGATTGGGAGAAGGGGAAGTGCAGAGAGACCTGGGTGTTCTTGTACACCAGTCGCTGAAGGTAAGCATGCAGGTGCAGCAGGCAGTTAAGAAGGCAAATGCTATGTTGGCCTTCGTAGCAAGAGGGTTCGAGTACAGGAACAAGGATGTCTTGCTACAGTTGTACAGGGCCTTGGTGAGACCGCACCTTGAGTATTGTGTGCAGTTTTGGTCGCCTTACCTGAGGAAGGACGTTCTTGCCATGGAAGGAGTGCAGTGAAGATTCACCAGGCTGATACCTGGGATGGCAGGAATGATGTATGAGGAGAGATTGTGTCGATTGGGCTTATACTCACTGGAGTTTAGAAGATTGAGAGGGGATCTCATCGAAACCTATAAAATTCTGTCAGGCCTGGACAGACTAGATGCAGGAAGGATGTTTATGATGGCCGGGGAGTCCCGAACCAGGGGTCATAGTCTAAGGATAAGGGGTAAGCCATTTAGGACTGAAATGAGGAGGAATTTCTTCACCCAGAGAGTGGTGAACCTGTGGAATTCTCTGCCACAGAGGGCGGTGGAGGCCAGTTCATCTATTTATCTATCTATATATATAAAACGGTATGTCTCTCTGTCTGTCTTTCTGTCTCTCTGTCCGGCTATACAATCGAAAGGTATAGAGCGTACCTACACGTGTGTTACATCCAAAGAAAGCTTACGATTCCAGAACGGTCGTAAGCATATTTACGTTTCGGTGAGACAAAAATTGTGCCCGCGGTATCTGAAAAACGCTCAAAATTCCGCTCATTATCTGCTCATTAGCATTGAGTGACATCGAGGTCGACCAATCGTACGGTCGAGCGACCCGACGGTCGTCCAATTGGTGCGTGTGTGGGCGGGCCTTATCGTTCTGAACCGAGGTGAGTCGCCGCCATCTTGATTCCAAACTTTTCATTTCTTTTTCTCGTTTTCTGCGACTTAAAAAAAAAGTTGCTTTTAAAACACTGTGGGCTAGATTTTCAGTATAGACAGTTTTGGGGCGCTAACCTTAGCGCCCGCCCGAAGTTAGCGTCCACCCCAAAGTAGTGCCCCGTTGCCGGAAATTCAGTGGCTTCGCCCTAAGAGGTTGGTGGAATGCTAAAAGAGGCGTTCCACTACTATCTTTAGGCGCTAAGCCGGCGGTGCAGAGCGCAACACCCGAGCTCGGGCGCAGCGCACGGCAGACACTCTGGTGCCAGTGAGCTCTTAAAGGGGAAGGGTGCATGTGTTTTTTTCAAAGGCAGGAGGAGGAGGAGGAGGAGGAGGAGGAGGAGGTGGTGGTGGTGGTGGTGGTGGCCGGAAATATAAATACACCGTTCACAACAACACACTGGATCCTTCCACACAACACATGCAGACTGCCTTTTATAGTGCAGGAGGGGTGCCCTTTAATTTGCGCTCCCCAGGGTGTGTTGCGTTCCATTTTACAAACGCTCTGGATGCCAGCCGCACAATGGGGCGGTCCGACTGAAGTTTGGATTCGGGGCGGCCAAAGGGCGTTGCACGAGGATGTGACGTCATTTTCTGCGCGCGCATCCGGGCGGCCGCTAAACTTTGCGCCGGCGCTAACAGGCAACTTAATTTGGGGCGGGGTGCAAACTGCGCTGCGCCTGGGCGCTACACGCATAGCGCCCAAAAATCACTTCTCTTAAGGCACTAACTGCTGGCGCAAGCAACTGAAAATCTAGCCCTATGTGTTTGCCTGGTGTGTAGATCAGTTCAAAGTCATATCTTTGCAGCTTCAGCATGAGTCGTTGAATCCTTGGAGACATCTCATTCAGATTTTTTTTTTATGATGGCAACCAGTGGGCAGTGGTCTGTCTCAACTGTGAAGGTGGGAAGTCCATATATGTAGCCATGGAACTTTTCTAGTCCAACTACCAAGCCTAGACATTCCTTTTCAATCTGGGCGTATCGACACTCAGAATCAGTCATAGACCTGGAGGCATAGGCAACAGGCTTCCAATCTTCACCCTCTGCTTGTAGCAAGACCACGCCAAGGCCATCTTTTCATGCATCCATTGACACTTTGATTCTCTTTGTTGGTTCAAAGAAGGTGAGTACAGGTGTGGTTGTCAGCACTATTTGAGGTTCATCCACTCTTGTTCATGTCTTTCTGTCCATGCGAACTCATTTGTTTTATGTAGCAGGTCTTGCAGACAGGCTGTCTTGGCTGACAAGTTAGGAATGAACTTTCCAATGAAGTTTATCATCCCCCTGATGCGTAGCACTCCTTTTTTGTCAGTGGGTCGGGGCATTTTAAGTATGGCGTTTACTTTTTCCATATCTGGCTCTATTCCTTTACCAGATAGATTATCTCCTAGGAAAGTGACTTCCTGGACGCCAAACTGACACTTGGCTTTGTTGAGCTTCAGTCCATTCCGGCGTATGCTCTGTAGCACTTTAGTCAGTCTCTCATTGTGTTCTTTCAGTGTGGAGCCCCAGATGATGATGTCATCAACATAGACCCGAACTCCTTCCAGACCTTCAATTATGTGTTCCATTGGTCTATGAAAGATTTCAGATGCAGATATTATCCTGAAAGGCATTCTGAGGAAACAATACCTGCCAAATGGCGTGTTGAAGGTACAGTATTTGGTGCTCTCTTCATCCAGTTTTAGTTGCCAAAATCCTTGTGAGGCATCGAGCTTTGTGAAGTATCTGGCACCTAACATTTCACTGGTGATTTCTTCTCGCTTGGGAATCTGGTAGTGTTCACGTTTTATGTTTGCATTGAAGTCCTTTGGATCCATGCATACTCTTAGATCATTGTTCTTTTTCTTTACACATATCATGGAGTTAACCCAGTCTGTTGGCTCTTCAACTTTCCTGATGACTCCTAGTGTGGTCATTCTGTCCAGTTCTTTCTTGAGCCAGTCACGCAGGTGTATCCTTTTCTATATTGTCACATGACACCATTCCTACAAAAAATGTCTCGCTTAAATCAGTGTCCTCAATCACATTGACTTTTTGCCCTTTCTTTGTTTTTACTTTTGAAAAGCATTGTTTGGCAAAGTGATTCTTTCCATTACATTTTGTGCACATTTTCCCAAACGCTGGGCATTGTCTTGACTGGTGCTGGTAACCACAGCATTTAGAATTAAAAGTTCCATCCTCCGATTGCTTTGCATTTCTGTTCTGCCCACGTTTCTTCCCCTTGTAGGACACGGCACCGACAGCAGCACAGTCACTCATTACAGTCGCATCATTATTAATTTCACTGAAAGTCTTTGCGTGCTGCTGAGCTAGCTCATTGGCATGGCATATTTTCACAGCATCCTCCAATGTTAGTTCGGTTTCTCTCAACAAACGTTTCCTGACCTTTTTTTTATCATGAATACCAAACACAATCTGGTCATGAATCATGGATGATTTCAGTTCAGAGAAATTACATGTCTGTGCTTTCAGTTTCAGATCGGTCACAAAGCTATCAAAAGTCTCATTTTGCTGCTGTGTCCGTGAACGGAACACGTACCTCTCATAGGTCTCGTTCTTTTTGGGAGAACAATGTGTATCAAACTTCTTTAGCACATCGTCCATTTTTTCTCTGTCCTCCTCTTGATCAAATACAAACGTACTAAATACCTCTATCGCCTGCGGGCCTGCAACCGTGAGCAGTAACGCTATTTTCCTTGCATCTGGCTTCATACCGAACCCGATGGCAGCAATGTAGAGTTTGAATTGTTGTTTGAAAGTCCGCCAATTGCAGTCGACATTCCCCGTGAGTTTCAAACCCTCCGGTGGCTTCAAATTCTCCATGTCGCGTTTCACAATATTCAGCAGATATTACCAATCCTGGTACCATGTTATGTTCATAAATAAATAGACGTTTTCATTATGAACAGCTAGCTTGAGCTAGTCATTTATTCAGCCATGTGGACTAGTGTACAGGCATCCATCTTGACTACTGCCTTGTGGGTAGCCCCTTACTAAACATACAGCTCCACCTAGTGCACCATTCTAGAATGACATGTTACTGATCATTACAGAGTGGTAGGTAAGTGCCGGTTATTTTTGATACAGGTCAGTCTGTTTATCACATGAGCAGCTGATTTGAAGTCGCTACAGAGGTGGAGGCAGTTAAACCAAGTCTCTCTTGTGATCATTCTGTGGGGTCGAAATGGGCCTTGGGGCCTTAGCACAAAATGGCCGCTATCAGATCTGCCGCCTTTTCTACTTCCCGCCTGATACTCCATTCCATTGACTGCAAGACAACTGAATATTGGGCGGAGCATATAACAGGCAGCCGGTGCAATACCGCCCTTTCTACAATAGAACAAACATGTCTATGTGCATAATTGGCTTCATCTTCCCCCTCCCTCATAGTATAGGCAGCCCGCCAGTACGTTGCGCAGGTGGCCACTTTTCGTATGTGAGAATCGGGAAGCTATCACAGCTGAGCCTCATCCTTTAATCAACCTCTCTGCAGCCCAGGGCACTGAGCCCCATTGCTCCCTCAGCGGAGATCAGCTGACTGAGCAGGGTGATGAGCTCTCTGGGTCATTGTGGCTGTGTACGACACCGGGTGATGCCTGGAACTATTGGCCATCGGGGAGATGTGATTTTCACTTCAATGCAAAAGGCAGATTGTGTGTGGTAAAATGGTTCACTAATTGTTAACTGTTGTTTTATTGATTGTACGCAGGAGCTGAATGGACTGAAGCAGAGGTGAGTGTGCATTTTAAACCATGTCTTGCACATTCATACACCATCTATTTATTTTTAAACCCTCCATTTAATGATTCAGACAAACCTGTTAATGAACCACTTCCACAGGTTCCAGGAAAAGAGTGTAAACGACAGAGATTGTGTGGTGAGCAGCAGTCTGGAGTTGGGTGTGTTTAGGGGACCCTTACAATACACAGCCTGGAAAGAAATGCAACAAATCCTCTCTCCCGGTAAGCACCAAAAGATTTACTGTAATCCTCTCTCCCGGTAAACACCAATAGATTTACCCTAATACTCTCTCCCGGTGAGCACCGATAGTTTTACCATAATCCTCTATCCTGGTGAGCACCAATAGATTTACCGTAATACTCTCTCCCGGTGAGCACTGATAGTTTTACCATAATCCTCTATCCCGGTGAGCACTGATAATTTTACCATAATACTTTCTCCCAGTAAACACCGATAGATTTACTGTAATCCTCTCTCCCAGTAAACACCGATAGACTTACCGCAATCCTCTTTCCCAGTGAGCTCCTATAGTTTTACCATAATCATCTCTCCTGGTAAACACCAATAGATTTACCATAATCCTCTCTCCCAGGGAGCACTGATACATTTACCACAATCCTCCCTCCCGGTAAACACCGATAGATTTCCCGTAATCCCCTCTCCCGGTAAACATCGATAGATATATCGTAATCCTCTCTCCCGGTGAGCACCAATAGGTTTACCACAATCCTCTCTCCCAGTGAGCACCGATAGATTTACCATAATCCTCTCTCCTGGTGAGCATCGATAGATTTACCACAATCCACTCTCCCAGTGAGCACTGATAGATTTACCATAATCCTCGCTCCTGGTGAGCACCGATAGATTTACCACAATCCACTCTCCCAGTGAGCACTGATAGATTTACCATAATCCTCGCTCCTGGTGAGCACCGATAGCTTTACTGTAATCCTCTCCCCCGGTGAGCACCAATAGATTTACCATAATCATCTCTCCCGGTGATCACTGATAGATTTACCATAATCTTCTCTTCTGGTGAGCACCGATGGATTTACCATAATCCTCTCTCCCGGTGAGCACTGATAGATTTACCATAATCACCTCTCCCAGTGAGCACCGATAGATTTACCGTAATCCTCACTCCTGGTGAGCACCGATAGATTTAATGTAATCCTCTCTCCCGGTAAACATCGATAGATTTACCATAATCCCCTCTCCCAGTGATCACCGATCGATTTATCATAATCGTCTCTCCCGGTGAGCACCGATAGACTTACCGTAATCATCTCTCCCGGTGAGCTCCGATAGATTTACCGTAATCCTCTCTCCTGGTGCACTCCGATAGATTTACTGTAATCCTCTCTCCCGATGAGCATCAATAGATTTACCGTAATCCTCTCTCCTAGTGAGCACCGATAGATATACCGTAATCATCTCTCCCGGTGCGCTCTGATAGATTTACCGTAATCATCTCTCCCGGTGAGCACCGATAGATTTACTGTAATCATCTGTCAGGGTGCGCTCCGATAGATTTACCGTAATCATCTCTCCCGGTGCGCTCTGATAGATTTACCGTAATCATCTCTCCCGGTGCGCTCTGATAGATTTACCATAATCATCTCTCCCGGTGCACTCTGATAGATTTACCATAATCATCTCTCCCGGTGTGCTCTGATAGATTTACCATAATCATCTCTCCCGGTGAGCACCGATAGATTTACCGTAATCCTCTATCCCGGTAAACACCGATAGATTTACCGTAATCCTCTATCCTGGTGTGCTCTGATAGATTTACTGTAATCATCTCTCCTGGTGAGCACCGATAGATTTATCATAATCATCTCTCCCGGTGCGCTACGATAGATTTACCGTAATCCTCACTCCTGGTGAGCACCGATAGATTTACTGTAATCCTCTCTCCTGGTAAACATCGATAGATTTACTGTAATCCTCTCTCCCGGTAAACATCGATAGATTTACCGTAATCCTCTATCCCGGTAAATACCGATAGATTTACCATAATCATCTCTCCTGGTGCGCTCTGATAGATTTACCATAATCATCACTCCCGGTGTGCTCTGATAGATTTACGGTAATCATCTCTCCCGGTGCGCTACGATAGATTTACCGTAATCCTCACTCCTGGTGAGCACTGATAGATTTACTGTAATCCTCTCTCCTGGTAAACATCGATCGATTTACTGTAATCCTCTCTCCCGGTAAACATCGATAGATTTACTGTAATCCTCTCTCCCAGTGAGCACAGATAGATTTACCGTAATCCTCACTCCTGGTGCGCTCCAATAGATTTACCATAATCATCTGTCATGGTGCGCTCTGATAGATTTACCGTAATCATCTCTCCCGGTGAGCACCAATAGATTTACCGTAATCCTCTATCCTGGTAAACACCAATAGATTTACCATAATCCTCTATCCCGGTGTGCTCTGATAGATTTACCGTAATCATCTCTTCCGGTGAGCACCGATAGATTTACCGTAATCCTCTATCCTGGTGTGCTCTGATAGATTTACCGTAATCATCTCTCCTGGTGAGCACCAATAGATTTGTCATAGTCATCTCTCCCGGTGCGCTATGATAGATTTACCGTAATCCTCACTCCTGGTGAGCATCAATAGATTTACCGTAATCCTCTATCCCGGTAAACACCGATAGATTTACCATAATCCTCTATCCCGGTGTGCTCTGATAGATTTACCGTAGTCATCTCTTCCGGTGAGCACTGATAGATTTACCGTAATCCTCTATCCTGGTGTGCTCTGATAGATTTACCGTAATCATCTCTCCTGGTGAGCACCGATAGATTTACCGTAATCCTCTATCCTGGTGTGCTCTGATAGATTTAACGTAATCATCCCTCCTGGTGAGCACCGATTGATTTATCATAGTCATCTCTCCCGGTGCGCTACGATAGATTTACCGTAATCCTCACTCCTGGTGAGCACCAATAGATTTACCGTAATCCTCTATCCCGGTAAACACCGATAGATTTACCATAATCCTCTATCCCGGTGTGCTCTGATAGATTTACCGTAATCATCTCTTCCGGTGAGCACCGATAGATTTACCGTAATCCTCTATCCTGGTGTGCTCTGATAGATTTACCGTAATCATCTCTCCTGGTGAGCGCCGATAGATTTATCATCATCATGTCTCCCGGTGCGCTGCGATAGGTTTACCATAATCCTCACTCCTGGTGAGCACCGATAGATTTACTGTAATCCACTCTCCCGGTAAACATCGATAGATTTACTGTAATCCTCTCTCCTGGTGAGCACCAATAGATTTGTCATAGTCATCTCTCCCGGTAAACATCGATAGACTTACCATAATCCTCACTCCTGGTGAGCACCGATAGATTTACTGTAATCCTCTCTCCCGGTAAACATCGATAGATTTACTGTAATCCTCTCTCCCAGTGAGCACTGATAGATATACCGTAATCCTCTCTCCCGGTAAACATCGATAGATTTACTGTAATCCTCTCTCCCAGTGAGCACTGATAGATATACCGTAATCCTCTCTCCCGGTAAGCACTGATAGATTTATCGTAATCCTCTCTCCTGGTGTGCTCCGATAGATTTATCATAATCATCTCTCCCGGTGCGCTACGATAGATTTACTGTAATCCTCTCTCCCGGTGAGCACCGATAGATTTACCGTAATCCTCTCTCATGGTAAACAGCGATAGATTGACCATGTGAGCTTTTTATAGAAACATAGAAGATAGGAGCAGGAGTAGGCCATTCGGCTCCTCGAGCCTGCTCCGCCATTTAATGAGATCATGGCTGATCATCCAAACTCAGTACCCCATCCCTGCCTTCTCCCCATTACCCTTGATCCCTTTAGCCTTAAGAAATATATCCAACTCCTTCTTGAATATATTTAATGAATTGGCCTCCACCGCCTTCTGTGGTAGAGAATTCCACAGATTCACCATGATGTTACCGGTGCTGTCTGTAGCTGCCCTGATGGTGCCGTGACTTTAATAAATAGGAAGTCGTGCCCCACAGACCAGGAAAGTTTCATGTTCCATCCTTGATCTGTTTGAATCAGCCACAATGTCCATTAGACACAAATATCTATTGTTTCAGTATTCATAGAGGAGCCGGGAGTGTCTGGCGCAGCTACAGTGGCAATGGGAAGTACTGTGAGCAGTCTCCAGATTTCTCCCTACGCCCTGCGATGTGATATTCACTTCACACACCTCAGACAGTTGAAATGTTGAGTGGACACTGTTGGGATTCAAACCCGGGAATTCCGAACCCTTGGTCCAGTCTCAAACAGCTGAGAGACCTGAAGCTCAGAAGGAACACAGACCTGTTGAGCTCAGTTTTTCGAAGCCCTCAGCCATTGGCATGGCCTTGCACGCAGCGTGCAGTTAATGGGAACGAGGTAGGGTGCACTGCCCACAACTCTTGCTCCATTGACATTAATGAATGGACAAGGGCGAGCAGTGGACCAGACATTTTCTGATAATCTGACACTGCCGGTGAGGCTCGTCAGTGGAGCAGGGACTCTGAACATTCCACTCCACTTTTCAATGCCACAAACCATCTAGAAATGCACACACCAGGATCAAAGCTCAATCACACACCAGAATCAAAGCTCAATCACACACACCAGCATCAAACCTCAATCACACACACCAGCATCAAACCTCAATCACACACATCAGGATCAAAGCTCAATCACACACACCAGTGTCAAAGCTCAATCACACACCAGCATCAAACCTCAATCACACACACCAGGATCAAAGCTCAATCACACACATCAGGATCAAACCTCAATCACACACACCAGTGTCAAAGCTCAATCACACACACCAGGATCAAAGCTCAATCACACATCCCTGGATCAAAGCTCAATCACACACCAGGATCAAAGCTCAATCACACACCAGCATCAAACCTCAATCACACACACCAGCATCAAACCTCAATCACACACATCAGGATCAAACCTCAATCACACACACCAGTGTCAAAGCTCAATCACACACACCAGGATCAAAGCTCAATCACACATCCCTGGATCAAAGCTCAATCACACACATCAGGATCAAAGCTCAATCACACACCAGCAGCAAAGCACAATCACACACACCAGGATCAAAGCTCAATCACACACCAGCAGCAAAGCACAATCACACACACCAGGATCAAAGCACAATCACACACACCAGCATCAAACCTCAATCACACACACCAGCATCAAACCTCAATCACACACACCAGCATCAAACCTCAATCACACACACCAGGATCAAAGCTCAATCACACACACCAGCATCAAACCTCAATCACACACACCAGGATCAAAGCTCAATCACACACACCAGGATCAAAGCTCAATCACACACACCAGGATCAAAGCTCAATCACACACACCAGCATCAAACCTCAATCACACACACCAGTATCAAACCTCAATCACACACACCAGTGTCAAAGCTCAATCACACACCAGCATCAAACCTCAATCACACACACCAGCATCAAACCTCAATCTCACACATCAGGATCAAAACTCAATCACACACACCAGTGTCAAAGCTCAATCACACACACCAGGATCAAAGCTCAATCACACATCCCTGGATCAAAGCTCAATCACACACATCAGGATCAAAGCTCAATCACACACCAGCAGCAAAGCACAATCACACACACCAGGATCAAAGCACAATCACACACACCAGCATCAAACCTCAATCACACACACCAGCATCAAACCTCAATCACACACACCAGCATCAAACCTCAATCACACACACCAGGATCAAAGCTCAATCACACACACCAGCATCAAACCTCAATCACACACACCAGGATCAAAGCTCAATCACACACACCAGGATCAAAGCTCAATCACACACACCAGCATCAAAGCTCAATCACACACACCAGGATCAAAGCTCAATCACACACACCAGCATCAAACCTCAATCACACACACCAGCATCAAAGCTCAATCACACACCAGGATCAAAGCTCAATCACACACACCAGGATCAAAGCTCAATCACACACACCAGGATCAAAGCTCAATCACACAGCCCTGGATCAAAGCTCAATCACACACACCAGGATCAAAGCTCAATCACACACACCAGCATCAAAGCTCAATCACACACCAGGATCAAAGCTCAATCACACACACCAGGATCAAAGCTCAATCACACACACCAGCATCAAAGCTCAATCACACACACCAGGATCAAAGCTCAATCACACACACCAGGATCAAAGCTCAATCACACACACCAGGATCAAAGCTCAATCACACACACCAGGATCAAAGCTCAATCACACACACCAGGATCAAAGCACAATCACACACCAGCATCAAAGCTCAATCACACACACCAGGATCAAAGCACAATCACACACCAGCATCAAAGCTCAATCACACACCAGGATCAAAGCTCAATCACACACACCAGCAGCAAAGCTCACACACGCCAGGATCAAACCTCAATCATGCACACCAGGATCAAAGCTCAATCACACACACCAGCATCAAAGCTCAATCACACACACCAGCATCAAAGCTCAATCCCGATACTGAATCCCATTCCCCATTCAGACCCTACCGATTCCCATTCCCCATTCAGACCCTACCGATTCCCATTCCCCAATGAATTCCTATTCCCTATTCAATTTCAGAGCAATTTTTGTGCTGTGGGCCCACATTTAGCAACGACTGCATTGAGACGGCCCTGAACTCACCTGATGTCAAACCTTTACAGACCATTCATAGACACATAGAAACATCAAAGATAGGAGCAGGAGTAGGCCATTCAGCCCTTCGAGCCTGCTCCGCCATTCAATGAGATCATGGCTGATCATTCAAATTCAGTACCCTGTCCCTGCCTTCTCCCCATATCCCTTGATCCCTTTAGCCTTAAGAAATATATCCAACTCTTTCTTGAATATATTTAATGAACTGGCCTCCACCGCCCTCTGTGGCAGAGAATTCCACAGGTTCACCACTCTCTGGGTGAAGAAATTCCGCCTCATTTCAGTCCTAAATGGCTTACCCCTTATCCTTAGACAATGACCCCTGGTTAAGAACATAAGAACATAAGAACATAAGAAATAGGAGCAGGAGTAGGCCAATCGGCCCCTCGAGCCTGCTCCGCCATTCAATAAGATCATGGCTGACCTGATCCTAACCGCCAATCCACGGTTCTGGACTCCCCGGCCATCAGAAACATCCTTCCTGCATCTAGTCTGTCCAGGCCTGACAGAATTTTATAGGTTTCGATGAGATCCCCTCTCAATCTTCTAACCTCCAGTAAGTATAAGCCCAATCAACACAATCTCTCCTCATACGTCATTCCTAGCATCCCAGGTACCAGCCTGGTGAATCTTCGCTGCACTCCTTCCATGGCAAGAACGTCCTTCCTCAGGTAAGGCGACCAAAACTGCACACAGTACTCAAGGTGCAGTCTCACCAAGGCCCTGGACAACTGTAGCAAGACATCCTTGTTCCTGTACTCGAACCCTCTTGCTACGAAGGCCAACATACCATTTGCCTTCTTAACCGCCTGCTGCACCTGCATGCTTATATTCAGTGACTGGTGCACAATAACACCCAGGTCTCTTTGCACTTCCCCTTCTCCCAATCTATTGCCATTCAAATAATAATCTGCCTTCCTCTTTTTGCCACCAAAGTGGATAACCTCACATTTATCCACATTATAGTGCATTTGCCATGTTTCTGCCCAATAACCCAACCTGTCCAAGTCGTACTGGAGTTTCACGACATCCTCCTCACAGCATACCCTCCCACCCAGCTTTGTGTCGTCTGCAAATTTGGAGATATTACATCCAATTCCCTCGTTCAGATCATTAATATATATTGTGAACAGCTGGGGTCCTAGGACCGATCCTTGCGGTACCCCACTAGTCACTGCCTGCCACTCGGAAAATGACCCGTTTATTCCAACTCTTTGCTTTCTGTCCGCCAACCAGTTCTCTATCCAAGTCAATACCTTGCCCCCAATCCCATGTGCCTTAATTTTGCACGCTAATCTCTTATGTGGGACCTTATCGAAAGCCTTCTGAAAGTCCAAATACACCACATCCACTGGTTCTCCCCTATCTATTTTACCAGTTACATCCTCAAAAAATTCCAGGAGATTAGTCAAGCATGATTTACCTTTTGTAAATCCATGTTGACTCTCTCCGATCCTGTCACTGCTTTCCAAGTGCTCTGCTATGACATCTTTTATAATGGACTCTAGCATTTTCCCCACTACCGATGTCAGGCTTACCGGTCTATAATTCCCCGCTTTTTCTCTACCACCTTTTTTGAATAGTGCAGTAACATTAGCTACCCTCCAATCCATGGGTACTGTTCCAGAGTCTATCGAGTTCTGAAAGATGACCAGCAATGCATCTATTATTTCTAGGGCCACTTCCTTAAGTACCATGGGATGTAGATTATCAGGCCCTGGGGATTTATCGGCCTTCGCTCCCATCAATTTTCCTAACACCATTTCCCTACAATACTGATTTCTTTCAGTACCACCCTTTCTTCAGACCCTATGTTCCCCAGCATCTCTGGGAGGTTATTTGTGTCCTCCTTTGTGAAGACAGAACCAAAATATGTATTTAGTTGGTCTGCCATTTCTTTGTTCCCCATTATAAATTCCCCTGATTCTGACTGCAAGGGACCTACGCTTGACTTCACCAATCTTTTTCTCTTCACATATCTATAAAAGCTTTTACAGTCTGTTTTTATGTTCCCTGCAAGCTTACTGTCATATTCTATTTTCCCTTTCTTAATTCATCCCTTTGTCCTCCTTTGTTGAATCCTAAACTGCTCCCAATCCTCAGAATTATTGCTTTTTCTGGCCAATTTATATGTCCTCTCCTTGGATCTTATGCTATCCCTAATTTCCCTTGTTAGCCACGGTTGAGTCACCTTTTTTGTTTTATTTTTATGCCAAACTGGGATGAACAAATTCTGTAGCTCATCCATTCGGTCTTTGAATGTTTGCCATTGCCTATCCACCGTCAACCCTTTGAGTGCCATTCCCCAATCAATCCTACCCAACTCGCTCCTCAGACCATCGTAGTTTCCTTTATTTAAATTGAGGACCCTAGTCTCTGAGTCAACTACTTCATTCTCCATGTTAATGAAGAATTCGATCATATTATCATCGCTCCGACCCAAGGGGCCTCGTAAAACAAGATTGCTAATTAATCCTTTCTCGTTACATAATACCCAGTCTAAGATGGCCTGATCTCTGGTTGGTTCCTCAACATATTGGTCCAGAAACCATCCCGTAAACACTCCAGGAATTCCTCCTCCACAGTATTGTTACTAATTTGGTTGGCCCAATCTATATGTAGATTAAAGTCACCCATGATGACTGCTGTGCCCTTATTGCACACTTCTTTAATTTCCCTTTTAATGCCATCCCCAACCTCCGCCTTACTGTTTGGAGGTCTATATACCACTCCCACTAATGTTTTTTTCCCCTTGGTATTTCTCAATTCTACCCATACAGATTCCACATCATCAGAGCTAATATCCTTCATTACAATTGTGTTAATCCCTTCTTTAACCAGCAATACTACCCCACCTCCCTTTCCTTTTTGCCTATCTTTCCTGAATATCGAATACCCCTGCATTGTTTTGAACTCGGGTCCGGTATTTGAAAGACAAATTTCCTTAGAAGCCTCCCCAGTTATTAATAGAAGAATCTTTCTGTATCTTTACACACAGAGGAAAATATGCCCCAATTCATTTGATTTGCTTCCTGGACCCCCTCTGTGCTGCGGCATGTATAACCACTCTGCGGTCTGTGTCTGGTCTCAGCTCGAATCAGTCTCAGGCTGGGGAGAGACAGACATTGAGCCTCGGTTCCTGGTCCTGATCACTCACCAGTATGGACACCAGGTGAGGCCCACTTCAAGGCTGAGCTGTGACACCTCCTGCAGTCAAATAATAGCTTGCCAACACTCCCTGTGCAGGCTGATATATGAAGGTCGGCCATGTGGGAATGATACTGAAGGCACTAGGGCTCCATGGAACCAGAACGGAGAAGGGAATCAATACCCTTGTATCGGGAGAAGAGAAAATATTGATAAAAAACTTAAAATGCCCCTGCGACATTGTGGAGGGTGAGTCATTTTGTAACAAGAGGGGTGTCAGCAACAAAATGTGAGGTGAAATGTGTCACAAGAAGGATGTGCTTATTGTATGCAAAGCCTTTAACACCTTCTTGATATATCGCCATGGATTTCAGTATTTTCATGCTCCAGTTATATTACTTAGAATATACAGCACAAAAACAGGCCATTCGGCCCAACTAGTACATGCCGACATTTATGCTCCACTCAAGCCTCCTCCCGTCTTTCCTCATCTAACTCTATCAGCATAACCCTCTATTCCCTTCTCCCTCATATGCTTGTCCAGCCTCCCATTAAATGCATCTATACTATTCGCTTCAACCACTCCCTGTGGTAGCGAGTTCCATATTCTCACCACTCTCTGGGTAAAGAAGTTTCCTCTGAATCTCCTATTGGATTTCTTGGTGACTATCTTATATTCATTGCATGCTTATAATGTTCTCCCTGTTTGTTGTTAAAAGTGCCGGCCTCGCTCACCCTGGATCCCAGAACCACGCAGCCCAGGCTCGTACTGTCCGAGGACCTGACCGCGGTGCACATCGGTGACCGGAGGAGAAATCTGCCGAACGGCCGAGAGAGGTTCGAGCCCTGCACCTGTGTCCTGAGCAGCCAGGGATTCACCTCAGGGAAACACTACTGGGAGGTGGTGGTGGCCAACAAGACCGACTGGGACTTGGGGCTGGCCCAGGAGACAGCCAGTAGGAAGGGGCAGATCACGCTGATGCCCTCGATTGGGTACTGGACCATATGTCAGAGGTACGAGCACACCTATGGGGCCCTGACTTCCCCCTCCACTGTCCTCAAGCTAACCGCCAAGCCCAGGAAGATTGGAGTCTACCTGGACTACGAGGGAGGACAGGTGTCATTTTACAACTCAGATGACATGTCCCATCTCTACACTTTCACCGACACCTTCAAAGGCAAACTGTTCCCTTTCTTTAACCCCTGGATAAACAAAAGTAAGAGAAACGTGGAACCTCTCAAACTGTGCCATTTAAAACTGTGATGAGTTAATTGGGCCAAATCTTGCTCAAAGAATAATGGTGATATAGTAATCTCAGATGTAATGCTTACGTTATCCACCAGAGGGAGACAAATGTTAAGGGTTCATTTACCAGTGTTTTAAGGTAATGTTGCATTGTGGGAATGACTCATAGGATCATCCATCTTGGATGCATCGTGCAGTAGAATTAGAAGTGCATGCCTGTAGCTTGTAAGAGCTCTGTTCTCTCCTTATTCTGTGTAAATTAAAAGTAAAGTTTTGAGTTCCTGAAGTCTCACTTATATCAATTAATTGGACCTTACTACTCGGATATAACATTTGGCGACGAGGATTAACAGTTTCAACTTGAAGAAGGGAAAATACAAGAACACTGCATCTGAATCATGGCTACTCAAGTAGGAGGGATTTCTGCTTTTGATGTTCAAGAATAAACTTGGATCGAGTACTGTGAGTTATTGGAGCATTTCTTTGTAGAAAATGATATTGTCGATGTTGGAAAAAGGAGAGCTATTTTGCTAACTTTGGTGGGAAGTCTGACGTATAGTTTATTGAGAAACTTATGCAGTCCTGTAAAGCCTGGAGATAAATAATTTACTGAATTAGTGGACTTGCTAAAGGAACATTTCAATCCAAGACCGAGTGAGATTGTACAGCGTTTCAAATTTAATTCACGGAACAGGATACCGGGAGAAACTGTGTTGGATTATGTAGCAGTGTTGAGAAAACTGGCACATGATTGCAATTACGGGAACAGCTTGAAAGACATGCTGAGAGATAGGCTGGTTTGCGGGATAATGGATGCTCGAATGCAGAGGAGATTATTGTCCGAGACTGGGCTTACATATGAAAAAGCGTTGGAACTTGTTCAATTAATAGAGACAGCTAAGCGTGATGTACAAGAAATACAAGGTTCAGACTGGTCTGCTACAATGCAAGTTGCAGGTTCGCTGGTGCACAAGTTAAATGAGTCTGAAATCACAACGTGAGCAGGTAAAGGCATGTTATAGATGCAATGGAGATCACCTGGCAAGGGAATGCAGGTTTCTGGAGGAAAAGTGCCATAAGTGTGGGAAAAAAGGACATATAAAACGTGCATGTAGAGCAAAAGCTACCCGGGAGGTATACAAACCTAAAGGGGGAGAAAAGCAAAACCTTGGAAGAGAAGTGAAAAAACAGGGAGCACATCACATCAGTGGAGAAGCTGAGGAAGAAGACAACGTGTTCATAATGCATAGTATGGTAGAGGACATTCCAAAAGTGGATCCTATCACTTTGCAACTGATAGTAAATGACACTAAGGTCAACTTTGAGGTGGATACTGGATGTGGCGTTACCATAATGAACAGGGAGGAATATTCAAAATTGTGGAACCGTGCAAAAGTTCCAGAGTTAAAGTCTTGCTCTATGAAGCTTAAAACCTATACTGGTGAACGAGTGGCAACCTGGGGTACAGCTATTGTAACTGTGAAACACAGCGACACTGTGGAACAGCTACCTGTAGTTGTAGTATCGGGTTCTGGACTGAACTTGTTAGGTCGGGGCTGGATACGAGAACTTAAATTAGATTGGGGAGCAATAAATCAATTGGAGAGAGGCAAACAGTTGTCTTTGCAAGACGTGTTGATTGAACATGAGAATGTGTTCAAGGAAGAACTTGGAACATTTAATGGCCCCCCAGCTAAGATTTATGTAGACAAGGAGGCACTGCCAAGATTTTTTAAACAACGACCTGTGCCTTATGCCATGAAACTGAAGGTAGAGGCTGAGCTTGATCGTCTTTTGAGGGAGAACATTCTGGAACCCATGAAATGTTCAGAATGGGCAGCTCCCATTGTACCTGTTTTAAAACCGGACAATTCGGTACGAATCTGTGGAGATTATAAATTGACTGTAAATAGGGTGTCTAAACTTGAACAGTATCCTATTCCTAAAACTGAGGATCTTTTTGCAAACCTGGCGGGAGGGAAGAAATTCACGAAGCTGGATATGAGTCATGCTTACTTGCAGATTACACTAGATGAGGAATCCAAGAAGTATGTAACCATAAATACACACAAGGGTTTGTTTACCTATAACCGCTTGCCATTTGGTGTCTCATCTAGTCCAGCTATCTTCCAGAGAACAATCGAGGGTGTACTGCAAGGGATTCCACATGTTTCCATCTATCTGGATGATATTCTGGTGACGGGAAGAACTGACCAGGAGCATCTGAGCACTCAGAGGTACTACTAAGATTGGATAAGGCTGGGTTACGGCTCAAGAGGAGTAAGTGTACTCTCATGGGGAATGAGGCCGTGTTCCTGGGACACAGAGTGAATGCCACTGGGCTCCATCCAATCAAGGAGAAGGTAAAAGCACTGCAGGAGGCCCCAGATCCTACAAATGTGACTGAGTTAAAAGCTTACCTGGGACTGCTAAACTATTATAACAGGTTTTTGCCAAACTTGTCAACAGTGTTAGCACCTCTTCACAAACTACTGCGCAAGGAGACACAGTGGCAGTGGGAAGAGGAACAGAGGGTTTCATTTGAACAATCCAAGAAACTGATGCTGTCCTCGGATGTGCTGGTTCACTACAATGCAGAGAAAGACATCATTCTCTCTTGTGATGCTTCACCTTACGGGGTGGGGGCAGTTCTTTCACACTGTATGGAAGATGGAACTGAAAGACCGATAGGGTTTATGTCTTGAACTCTGACCCCAGCGGGAAAAAACTATTCCCAGTTAGATAAAGAGGGATTAGCAGTAATGTTTGGGTTACAGAGGTTTCATAAGTACATATATGGCAGGAAATTCACCATATGTACAGATCATAAACCTCTTCTACCTCTTTTTAATGAGATGAAAGCAGTACCACAGATGGTGTCACCCCGAATCCAGAGATGGGCAGTGACGTTGAGGGCATATACGTATGTCATCATTTACAAAGTGGGCAAGTACCATGGGAACGCAAATGCCTTGAGCCGTCTTCCACTACCAGGTACACCTATCCGTGCAGCTCCAAAGGACAGAGTTTTGTTGTTGGGAACTGGTCAGGTAGTATGCAGACATGTGGATCAGATACTGACCAGACAACGGGAGATCGAACTGGAGGTTCCAGAGGAAAGGTTGGAGGACAAGTTGGTCCCCAGTTATCCAAATGCACTGGTGGTACCAGCCCCACAAACAGAGACAGTTACACCTGGACCCCTTAATCAAGAGGAAACCATCGTAGCAGAGTCAGATACTTTGAGTGCTGCTCAGGAGCAGCAGGTGGCTTTACCACAACCAAGCAGGGACTTGACTGTAAGACGTTCAACAAGGTCTCACAAGCTGCCAGAGCGATTGATCACAACCTGCTAGATTGTTCAGGATGGACTCTCGTTAAAGGAGTTTCCTTATGGACTTTTTAAGAATGTTGTTAAGAATTGTTGTAACTTAAGAGGGGGGGGATATAGTAATCTCAGATGTAATGCTTAAGTTATCCACCAGAGGGAGGCAAATGTTAAGGGTTCATTTACCAGTGTTTTAAGGTAATGTTGCATTGTGGGAATGACTCATAGGATCATCCATCTTGGATGCATCGTGCAGTAGAATTAGAAGTGCATGCCTGTAGCTTGTAAGAGCTCTGTTCTCTCCTTATTCTGTGTAAATTAAAAGTAAAGTTTTGAGTTCCTGAAGTCTCACTTATATCCGAGTAGTAAGGTCCAATTAATTGATATAACAGGCGAGTTCATGACACATGCCGTTACTAATGTGCAAATCAACCAGCAAGTCCAGGGGATTAAGAGATACGCCGTCAGTTGCGGATCTCCAGAATTTGCGGGTCGATTTACTCCGCCCCGCAGTTTGCTTCACACAAACGGTATCTCGCCCTTAGCCTCCTCGTTATTTTTTAATGACTTGCTGGATTTGAACATTAATTGCCCGTTAAGCGCACCGCAGAAAGTTAGGGCTGGAATTTAACAACATAAGTACCTTTTTAACCACGTGATAATTGTTAATGCTCAAATGCCGATCAAGCTCTCCGGCCCAGAAAGGAAACTATTGAAACTGTTGAGTCTCATTCCTGCATGTAGTAAATTCTTCCTAGAGATTTTTAAAATTAAAAATGTTTTTAATTTTTAAATGTTTATCCTACTTTTCCTTTCTGTCTCTTTTTCTCTCTCTTAATCCAATCTTTCTTTCCCTCTCTTTTTTATTTCTCTCTCTGTACTTGATTTGACTCTAATTCACCCCATTTCCTTCTCTGTCGTTCCTCTGTTTCTTTCTCAATCCTTAAATCTCATTGGTTCAGGAGATAAGACATCGTTCACTAAAATCCCAGATGCCCTGTTGCCCTCCCCGCGCCATTACCTGCTCGCACTTCCAGCAAGTTATGGTGCAAATTATACTCGAGCTGAAGTGTGCTGGAAAAAGTCTAACTAACGGCGCACTCCAGCAAGATTTGGTCCATTACAGCAGCCCCTCGACATTCTATATCTGTACAAACATCAGCATGCCTTATAGAACTATTTAGATTCAGTAAAACATAGAATACCATGAAATAAGCATTACCGTGAATAAACATTTTAATATGCAATAAACACTGATAAACACCAAACTGCTGTGTTTCATTCAATCGCCTCCTGTAACCTGTTAACTGCACACGAGTCAATATCCAATACCGAGTTATTGTTAAGCCTTTTCAAAACACATCTCTGCAACCGATGTGTTCATCACCTCGCCTTGCGTCAAAGGCTCAGTGTCATTCCTTTCTTGCTCCGTAAAGTGCCAGGAGATGTCTGTTTTCTATATTATAGGTGCTATTTCAATGCAAATTGTGGTGGTCATTTTTGCCCAGATTTCTCCTCTCCCCCGCACTTGTGATGTGATTCCACAGGTACAGTCCCCACCCCTCGCACCAGCTCCGCGTATCCGCCTATGTCGGGCAAATAGTGCTGACCATTTCCCATTGCCATAGGCGTCGATTGCAAAAGCGCCGCTTAAACCGTATTAAGTTGGCCAGCTCTTTCGGGCAGTTCAAGCAGCTGTTCTCACCTCTGCGATTACCTGTCAATCTCCTTTTTAGGCAGCCCTTTCGCCTTTAGTCACCCCACCTTACCCCCTCCTGCCCCCGCCCCGTGACCTTCAGAACTCCTGTGATTGCTGTTCACAAACATTTACCTGCTGTAGAGGTGAAACTGGCCGAAGGTAAAACTGGCCAGAGTTAAAACTGGCCAGAGTTAAAACTGGCCAGAGTTAAAACTGGCCAAAGATGAAAATGGCCAAAGGTCAAACTGACCAGAGGTGAACCTGACCGAAGGTGAACCTGACCGAAGATGAAACTGACCGAAGGTGAAATTGATCGAAGGTGAAATTGATCGAAGGTGAAACTGACCAGTGGTGAACCTGACCAGAGGTGAACCTGACCGAAGGTGAAATTGGCCGAAGGTGAAACTGGCCGAAGGTGAAATTGATCGGTGGTGAAACTGACCGAAGGTGAAACTGACCAGAGGTGAACCTGACCGAAGGTGAAACTGACCAGAGGTGAAATTGATCGAAGGTGAAACTGACCTGATGTTGAAACTGACCGAAGGTGAACCTGACCGAAGATGAAACTGACCAGTAGTGAACCTGACCGAAGGTGAAACTGGCCGAAGGTGAAATTCAAAATCAAAATCAAATCAAATCAACTTTTATTGTCATTGTTAGTGCACAAGTGCAGTACAACGAAATGTAGGCTTGCAGCTCCCGAGAGTGTACATTTGGATTAAGACATTTAAACATTCAACATACATTTGGCTTGTAGTATATTAACATAAATATGACCATAATAAAGTGCATTGGCAGATGTGCAGGCTTTAGAGTTTATTTGTGGAGTTCAGTAGGGTGACAGCCCTGGGAAAGAAGCTGTTCCTAAATCTGGTCGTACGGGTGCGAATGCATCTGTAGCGTCTCCCAGATGGTAGGAGGGCGAACAGACTGTGGCTGGGGTGGGTAGGGTCTTTGATGATGGACCGTGACCTCCGTAGACAGCGTTTCTGGTATATGTGCTCTATGGTCAGTAGCCGGGTGCCGGTAATGCGTTGGGCAGTTGTGACTACCCGCTGCAGGGCTTTCCGGTCATAGTAGCTACAGCTGCCATACCATACTGTGATACATTTTGTCAGGATGCTCTCTATAGTGCAGCGGTAAAGTTAGAGAGGATCAGGGGTGACAGATTACATCCCTTCAGCCTCCTTAAGAAATATAGGCGCTGCTGGGCCTTCTTCACCAGAGAGGAGGTGTTGAGGGACCAGGAGAGGTCTTCCGTGATGTGGGCTCCGAGGAACTTAAAGCTGTCCACCCTTTCCACCACAGCCCCATTGATGTGGATGGGGGTGTGACTACCGCCTTTGGACTTCCTGAAGTCCACAATGATTTCTTTTGTTTTCTTGGTGTTAAGGGCCAGGCTGTTATCGGCGCACCACTTCACGAGATGCTGGACCTCCTCCCTGTAGGCTGACTCATCGTTGTTGGTGATCTGGCCTACTACCGTGGTGTCATCCGCAAACTTGATGATGGTGTTGGAACCATGAACAGCCACACAGTCGTGGGTGAAGAGGGAGTAGAGGAGGGGGCTCAGCACACAACCTTGTGGGGCCCCCGTGTTCAGGGTCGGGGTGGGGGAGGTGTGGTTACCTAATTTGACAGACTGGGGTCTGTTTGTTAGGAAGTCCAGGGTCCAGTTGCAGAGGGAAGTGTTCAGGCCAAGAGTTTGGAGTTTGGTGGCCAGCTTGTTGGGGACGATAGTGTTGAATGCTGAGCTGTAGTCTATAAACAGCATTCTGATGTAGGTCTCACCATCTAGGTGATTCAGGGCCGAGTGTAGAGCAGTTGTGATTGCATCCTCCGTTGATCTGTTTGCACGATAGGCAAACTGGTGTTGGTCAAGGGAGGCAGGAACACTGGCTTTGATGTGGGCTAAGACCAGTCTCTCGAAACACTTCATTATGATGGGTGTGAGTGCGACAGGTCGATAGCCGTTCAGGCACGTCACAGCCATTTGTTTTGGCACAGGAATAATGGTAGCGGTCTTGAAGCATGTAGGGACTACTGCCTGGGCCAATGACAGATTGAAGATGGCGGTGAAGACATCAGCCAGCTGATCAACAGTGATCGAAGGTGAAACTGACCAGTGGAAAAACTGACCAAAGGTGAACCTGACCAGAGGTGAACCTGACCAAAGGTGAAATTGATCGAAGGTGAAACTGACCAGGGGGGAACCTGACCGAAGGTGAAACTGGCCGAAGGTAAAGCTGATTGAAGGTGAAACTGACCAGTGGTGAAACTGACCAGGAGAGCTGCGTATTTCAGCATGATCTCCGGAACCTCTTCAGCATAATGCTTCCCGCACTCAAGGTAGGAGATAGGAGATATGCAGAGTAAACTCTCACCGGGAGTGATGAATGTTACATTAATTAGCTATTTTATAAACTTCACCAGAAAATGCGCCCGTGCAGCAATGGCGAGAGTTGAATACAGGATCACACGCACAGCATCGCAATGGTCAATGGCAAACTCAAAATTGATGCTTTCGTCAGTGTTAAATCTGAAATTGAGTGGCGTGAGTTTACAAGATATCGTACAACAACATCATCAACTTGTATTTATATGGTGCCATTAAAGTAATAAAACGTCCCAAGGCGTTTCACAGGAGTGCTCATCAAGCCACCTAGCCAGTTGAGACAGCTCGGTGTTCAGTTTTAGCAAAGTGCTGAGTAATCAGTAACCAATATCTGGTACATCAGTAGCTGACGTTCTCAATCAGAATGGTATCGCTCGACACCAGTCTCCCAATCCCGTGGATTAGCAGCTGGTTGAACCCCAAGCACGCCACAACTTGCCAAACAGCAAAACCACCTCATTCAGGAGTTAAACTGGGTGGAGACACAATTTCCGCACAACAGCTGCAGGTGAACTGTACAAGGTGTGAAATGCATGGGGATTAAGGAGCTGTATTGTCAAGGGAGGGGGGTCAGAAGATTGGTGTCACATGACACTATTTGGCCCCAGAACATCAGGGTCCTGAAATCCCAGGGGGAATCTCCAGATCACAACAACAGCTTGTATTTATACAGTGCCTTTAACGCAGTAAAACATCCCAAAGTGCTTCACAGGAGCGTTATCAAACTGAAATTTGACACCGAGCCACATCAGGAGAAATTAGGACAGGCGACCAAAAACTTCAACAAAGAGGTAGGTTTTAAGGAGCGTCTTATAGGAGGAGAGAGAGGTCACGAAGTGGAGGGGTTGAGGGAGGGAATTCCAGAGCTTGGGACCTTGGCAGCTGAAGGCACAGCCGGCAATGGTGGGGCGATGATAATCGGGGATGCGCAAGAGCAATCTCTACCCCTTTGTCTGTTAAGCAGCCATTTTCTGTTTAAAAAGACACAAACCACCTCATGCAGCAACAGTCTGAACTCGCTCAACTGGAAGAAAGAAATGATATGCGGAAACACGGGCAGATTCCCAACTTGCCGCCCCGGGCGTTATTGAAAGCACTCAATTTACATTCCCGCTGATTTCAAGGGTGCGGCACCAGCACTGAGGCTGTGATAATCAATGCTCAGCTCTGTGGGGCTGGACAGGTGGTTCGGACGGGCGATGGACGGTTACCAAACCAGATGCTTTATGGAGTGCTGGTGGAAGTCAGTAAGGGGCGGGAACGAAGGCGCTACAGGGACACACTGATGACTCACTGGAAGAGTACAGCATGGCCGTTGACTCTTGGGGAACCCTGGCCATCGACAGATGACAATGGTGTGCTGGGTGGAGAGGAGTGCTGAAGGGCTTTGAGTTACAAGGCCGTGCCACTGTGGAGGCAAGGCACGAGAGGCAACATCAGAGGATCAACAGGAGAACTCTCCCCGGGAGATCGGAGTTATGTGAGGCTTGTGGTAGGCAATGTCTATCACGCATCAGCCTGCGTAAGCATCAACATGCCGCCCACCATCAACCCATGGCCCCCTTCTTTGTTGGCACCATCAGTCTCCAGTACGAGGGTCACACTCCGAAAATGGCATCTGGTGAAAACGATGGTCTCGGACTTCCCCAGCTCCAAGTTGAAGGAAGTTTTGTCTCACTCATGACTTAGATTCATAGAGTCATATCGGCACAGAAGGAGGCCATTCTGCCCATCGAGTCCGTGCTGGCTCTCTGTAGAGCAATCCAGTCAGTCCCATTCCCCGCTCTATCCCTTTAACCCTGCAAATTTATTTCCCTCATGTGCCTATCCAGTCTCCCCTTGAAAACATTGAGGCCTAGAAATTCAGTGGGCTGCACCACCCGTTAGTGCCCAAAGAGGGCACTTAGTGGGTTTTACGCCACTGGCCATGGCTCCCGCTAAATTTAGCGGGACGCTAATGGCGGCGCTAGCTGTTAGCGCTGCGCCGCTACCGATGATGTCATCAGTGTGCGCAGCGCCCTGCTACCACCCCGATCGCGAAATTTGGTAGCGCCCCCTGCTTTAACGCCGGTCGCAATTTGCGACCGGCTCAGGGGGGCCTACCTGCGGCGGTAGAGGCGCTGAGGTGCGGGACAGCAATTTTTTTTGCTGGTCGCCTGCCAGCATCTCTCCGCGCCACCGTCTCCGGCCTGCTAAGCACCCCCCCACCCACCCCGCAGAGTGCCGGCTGTGTCCCAAGAGCCCAGCACTTCGCCTTGGTGCCGGGCTCTTTTGCCGGCACTCGCGCTCTTCGAGCGTGCTGCAGCAGGCCCCTCCCCTTTAAGAAGGGGAGGAAGGCCTGCAGTACTGCAGCGCGCCGTGCCGCAGCGTGTGGCACTACGGCACGTTGCGCTGCGAACTTCAGTTGCAGTGCCCCGAGAGGGATGCGGGGCGCCTCGAGTAGCGCCGTGCTTCCCTCTGGGGTGCGCAAACTGAATTTGCGGTGGGCGGCCGCGATGTCTTCCGGGGCGCTACTTTCTAGGCCTGAGTGTCTCCGCTTCCACCACTTCCGTCGGCAGCGAGTTCCAGGTCATCACCACTCGCTGTGTAAAAAAGTTTTTCCTCACGTCTCCCCTGTATCTCTTGCCCAAAACCTTAAATCTGTGCCCCCTAGTCCTTGTACCATCAATTAGTGGGAACAGCCTTTCCCTGTCTAGCCTAATCAAACCCGTCATTATCTTGTACGCCTCTATCAAATCACCCCTCAACCTCCTTTGCTCTAATGAAAACAAATCCAGCTTCTCCAACCTGTCCTTGTAGCTAAGATCCCCCAATCCCCAGAACCATTCTGGTAAATCTCCTCTGCACCCTCTCAAGGGCCTTCACATCCTTCCTAAAGTGTGGTGACTTGGCGTCAGACGGGCAGTCAGAAAGCACCATGTGGTCATGGGGCTGAGCAAGCTGGTGGGCAGATAGAGCTGGGTGTCCCCAGCATACACGTGGAAACTAACCCAGTGCGGGTGATGTCATCGAAGGGGGTCAGCACGTAGATGAAGAAGAGGAGGGAGCTAAGGGCAGGAGTCTCCAGTGGTAATGGTGAAACAGCTCCAATTGGGTCTTCAGCTTACTGAGGATTGAACTCCACTCTAGACGTTCAGCTGGAGCACTGGGAGATTATAACTAAGCAGAGGCATTCCTCCCATACAAACAACAGCCAGTCTCCAGCTCTGTCTCGCTGTAGCTAACAGCTCCTGCTTCTCCATTTCTAGATAAGTTTATAGGGCATCTTATTCCCACTGAGCGGATGATCAAGAATTCAAGAAAGATATTCTAGTAGAAGGGCAAAACTCTGATTGGAAAATGTTGTAAGCAGCAGGTTTCCCACCCTAAGCACAGTCAGAGTCAAAGAGACAGACGCTGCCCACAGAGAATGGATCTCAGTAGACATTTCCACACATGGAAAGCCAACAATGTCACTCCCACTGCTCAGTTCCTCCCGACTTCTGTTTACTCCTTCTACACTGTCCCATCAAAAACTCCCAGGGCAGGTACAGCACGGGTTACATACAGAGTAAAGCTCCCTCTACACTGTCCCATCAAACACTCCCAGGTCAGGTACAGCACGGGTTACATACAGAGTAAAGCTCCCTCTACACTGTCCCATCAAACACTCCCAGGTCAGGTACAGCACGGGTTACATACAGAGTAAAGCTCCCTCTACACTGTCCCATCAAACACTCCCAGGTCAGGTACAGCACGGGTTACATACAGAGTAAAGCTCCCTCTACACTGTCCCATCAAACACTCCCAGGTCAGGTACAGCACGGGTTAGATACAGAGTAAAGCTCCCTCTACACTATCCCATCAAACACTCCCAGGGCAGGTACAGCACAGGTTAGATACAGAGTAAAGCTCCCTCTACACTGTCCCATCAAACACTCCCAGGTCAGGTACAGCACGGGTTAGATAGAGAGTAAAGCTCCCTCTACACTGTCCCATCAAACACTCCCAGGGCAGGTACAGCACGGGTTAGATACAGAGTAAAGCTCCCTCTACACTGCCCATCAGACACTCCCAGGGCAGGTACAGCACGGGTTAGATACAGAGTAAAGCTCCCTCTACACTGTCCCATCAAACACTCCCAGACCAGGTACAGCATGGGTTAGGTACAGAGTAAAGCTCCCTGTACACTGTCCCATCAAACACTCCCAGGGCAGGTACGGCACAGGTTAGATACAGAGTAAAGCTCCCTCTACACTGTCCCATCAAACACCCCCAGACCAGGTACAGCATGGGTTAGGTACAGAGTAAAGCTCCCTCTACCCTGCCCCATCAAACACTCCCAGGGCAGGTACAGCACGGGTTCGATACAAAGTAAAGCTCCCTCTACATTGTCCCATCAAACAGTCCCAGGTCAGGTACAGCATGGGTTAGATACAGAGTAAAGCTCCCTCTACACTGTCCCATCAAACACTCCCAGGGCAGGTACAGCACGGGTTAGATACAGAGTAAAGCTCCCTCTACACTGTTCCATTAAACACTCCCAGGTCAGGTACAGCACGGGTTAGATACAGAGTAAAGCTCCCTCTACACTGTTCCATCAAACACTCCCAGTGCAGATACAGCATGGGTTAGGTACAGAGTAAAGCTCCCTCTACACTGTCCCATCAAACACTCCCAGGGCAGGTACGGCACAGGTTAGATACAGAGTAAAGCTCCCTCTACACTGTCCCATCAAACACTCCCAGAGCAGGTACAGCATGGGTTAGGTACAGAGTAAAGCTCCCTCTACCCTGCCCCATCAAACACTCCCAGGGCAGGTACAGCACGGGTTAGATACAAAGTAAAGCTCCCTCTACACTGTCCCATCAAATACTCCCAGGGCAGGTACAGCACGGGTTCGATACAGAGTAAAGCTCCCTCTACATTGTCCCATCAAACACTCCCAGGTCAGGTACAGCATGGGTTAGATACAGAGTAAAGCTCCCTCTACACTGTCCCATCAAACACTCCCAGGGCAGGTACAGCACGGGTTAGATACAGAGTAAAGCTCCCTCTACACTGTCCCATCAAACACTCCCAGGTCAGGTACAGCACGGGTTAGATACAGAGTAAAGCTCCCTCTACACTGTTCCATCAAACACTCCCAGGGCAGGAACAACATGGGTTAGATAGAGAGTAAAGCTCCCTCTACACTGTTCCATCAAACACTCCCAGGGCAGGTACAGCACGGGTTAGATACAGAGTAAAGCTCCCTCTACACTGTTCCATCAAACACTCCCAGGGCAGGTACAGCACGGGTTAGATACAGAGTAAAGCACCCTCTACACTGTCCCATCAAACACTCCCAGGGCAGGTACAGCACTGATTAGATACAGAGTAAAGCTCCCTCTACACTGTTCCATCAAACACTCCCAGGGCAGATACAGCACGGGTTAGATACAGAGTAAAGCTCCCTCTACACTGTCCCATCAAACACTCCCAGGGCTGGTATAGCATGGGTTAGATACAGAGTAAAGCTCCCTCCACACTGTCCCATCAAACACTCCCAAGGCAGGTACAGCACGGGTTAGATACAGAGTAAAGCTCCCTCTACACTGTCCCATCAAACACTCCCAGGGCAGGTACAGCATGGGTTAGATACAGAGTAAAGCTCCCTCTACATTGTCCCATCAAACACTCCCAGGGCAGGTACAGCACGGGTTAGATACAGAGTAAAGCTCCCTCTACACTGTTCCATCAAACACTCCCAGGGCAGGTACAGCACGTGTTAGATACAGAGTAAAGCTCCCTCTACACTGTCCCATCAAACACTCCCAGGGCAGGTACAGCACTGATTAGAGACAGTGTACATCTCCCTCTACACTGCCCATCAGACACTCCCAGGGCAGGTACAGCACGGGTTAGATACAGAGTAAAGCTCCCTCTACATTGTCCCTTCAAACACTCCCAGGTCAGGTACAGCATGGGTTAGATACAGAGTAAAGCTCCCTCTACACTGTTCCATCAAACACTCCCAGGGCAGGTACAGCACGGGTTAGATACAGAGTAAAGCTCCCTCTACACTGTTCCATCAAACACTCCCAGGGCAGGTACAGCACGGGTTAGATACAGAGTAAAGCTCCCTCTACACTGTTCCATCAAACACTCCCAGGGCAGGTACAGCACGGGTTAGATACAGAGTAAAGCTCCCTCTGCACTGTTCCATCAAACACTCCCAGGGCAGATACAGCACGGGTTAGATACAGAGTAAAGCTCCCTCTACACTGTCCCATCAAACACTCCCAGGGCAGGTACAGCATGTGTTAGTTACAGAGTAAAGCTCCCTCCACACTGTCCCATCAAACACTCCCAAGGCAGGTACAGCACGGGTTAGATACAGAGTAAAGCTCCCTCTACACTGTCCCATGAAACACTCCCAGGGCAGGTACAGCATGGGTTAGATACAGAGTAAAGCTCCCTCTACATTGTCCCATGAAACACTCCCATGGCAGGTACAGCACGGGTTAGATACAGAGTAAAGCTCCCTCTACACTGTTCCATCAAACACTCCCAGGGCAGGTACAGCACGGGTTAGATACAGAGTAAAGCTCCCTCTACACTGTCCCATCAAACACTCCCAGGGCAGGTACAGCACTGATTAGAGACAGTGTACGTCCCCCTCTACACTGCCCATCAGACACTCCCAGGGCAGGTACAGCACGGGTTAGATACAGAGTAAAGCTCCCTCTACACTGTCCCATCAAACACTCCCAGGGCAGGTACAGCACGGGTTAGATACAGAGTAAAGCTCTCTCTATACTGTCCCATCAAACATTTGAAAAAGGAGCACATGGTTTGTTCTAGAGGGTCCTGGCACATACCGCAATTAATAGTTCAGAACTTCAGGAGAATATGTGAGGAGAATGGAAGAAAATAAATCATTCGCGGAATTAACTACTGAAAATGGAAATTGTCAGACTGCAGTTAGGAACCTGCTGGTCTTTGTTGGTCACTGCTGGTCTCTCTTGGTTGCTGCAGATCTCTGTTGTTATTTGCTGGTCACTGCTGGTCTTTGCCAGTCTCTGCTGGTCTCTGCTGGTTATTGCTGGTCTCGCCATTTTGCCTCTTCCTCCAGAGGCCAATTCCAGTGATGATGCCGAGAAGAGTGAATGAGACGGCTGCTGCTCCAATCATAATCCCGACCTTCGTGCTTCCGTGTGACGCCCTCTCTGCTGACACGTAGTTTAAAATGATACTGATCAATAACAATTTCCTAATGATTTCATTATGTATTTCATTAAATGCAAACTAGCACTGTACATGCCTGATAGTAAATAAAGAAAGTCTTAGAGTTATGTAGCGCCTTTCACAAACTCAGTTTAGCTTGGGATTGATACAGGGTTATGGAGAGAGTGGGGCAGTGGGATTAGTGCGGGTTTGATACAAGGCTATGGAGAGAGCGGGACAGTGGGATTAGTGTGGGATTGATACAGGGTTATGGAGAGAGTGGGGCAGTGGGATTAGTGTGGGTTTGATACAAGGCTATGGAGAGAGCGGGACAGTGGGATTAGTGTGGGATTGATACAGGACTATGGGGACTATGGGGAGAGAGCAAGGCAGTGGGATTAATACCGGTCTCGCCGTTTTGCCTCTTCCTCCAGAGGCTGTATATATATACATTAATTAATGATCTGGACAAGAGAACTAGATGTAATATCTCCAAATTTGCAGAAGACACAAAGCTGGGTGGGCGTGTGTGCTGTGAGGAGGATGCCGAGAAACTCCAGGATGATTTGGATAGGTTGGGTGATTGGGCAAAAGCATGGCAGATGCAATATAACGTGGATAAATGTGAGGTTATCCACTTTGGTGGCAAAAACAGGAAGGCAGGTTATTATCTGAATGGCAATAGATTGGGAGAAGGGGAAGTGCAACGAGACCTGGTTGTCCTTGTGCACCAGTCGCTGAAGGTAAGCATGCAGGTGCAGCAGGTGGTTAAGAAGGCAAATGGTATGTTGGCCTTCGTAGCGAGAGGGTTTGAGTACAGGAACAAGGATGTCTTGCTGCAGTTGTACAGGGCCTTGGTGAGACCACATCTTGAGTATTGTGTGCAGTTTTGGTCACCTTATCTGAGGAAGGATGTTCTTGCCATGGAAGGTGTAAAGTCTGTGGTTTGTGCAGTTAATTACGACACAGACTTCAGGAGTAACATACAACAGGACTTTACTATTCGAAGGTCAGGGCGAATCTGCCCAATAAGTCATGCCACAGCACTTATATACCGGTGTGGTCACCGTCGGTATTACCGTATACAGAAGCCAAACAAGTAGTGCCACACCTAAAATAGTTCTCTTAAAGGTGAACGGTTACATACATAGTCTCTTAAAGGTAGACGGTTACATACACTACAATCCTCCCTTTTTAGCTTACAGCATACGTATTTCCCATTAAACATACAGTATAACATATATACAACTTTATGCAAGACAGTTCACAGATTCAGTCTCTCTGGAGGTTTCCGGACTCTGTCCGGATAACGCCTCAGTGGTGTCGTCATTCCTGGCGGGGTAGTAGGTGCTTCTGACAAAGTCGATTCAGCTTGAAAGACAGTGTCAGGTTCCTCTGATTCCAGTATTACCAGATCGGAGGTAGGTGTTCTGGGTATCTCGGTTTCAACAGTAACCGGGTAAGGTGGTGAAGTAGGTTGGCCAGTTGTGGCTGACCCTATGATCTGGTCAACATGGCGCCTTATTATACTGTCCCCAAGATCCACCGTATACATCAACGGCCCTAGCCTTTTTCCAATAGTTCCAGGCTGCCATTTCTCGGTACGGTAGTCCCGGGCCAAAACTTGTTGACCTATCTGAAAAGATCTAGTGGCCCTTTCATTCATGCCCTGGAATTGCCGGTTCTCTACGTCCCTTCTGACGTTTGGCTTGAGCAAATCCAGCCGGCATCTTAGTCGTCTATTAAAAAACATCATGGCGGGAGTTTGATTTGTGACCGCATGTGTTGCATTCCTGTACGCCAACAAGAAGCTATCCACCTTATGTTGTAGATTAATGTCTTCATTACCCATGGCCTTGATGGCCTTCTTGAAGGTCTGGACAAACCTTTCAGCCAATCCATTGGAGGCGGGATGGTATGGGGCTGACGTGTAGTGCTTAACCCCATTGCTCTTTAAGAATTTCTTGAATTCATCGGACACAAATTGTGGTCCATTATCAGAACAGATCTGTTCCGGCAGGCCATTCCTAGCAAACATAGTCCTTAACACTGTGATGGTTTTCTCCGTGGTGGTGGTGGTCATCTTTATTACCTCCGGCCACTTGGAGTGTGCATCCACCGCTATTAGGAACATTGAGTCCATAAATGGACCAGCAAAGTCGATGTGTACCCTTTGCCAAGGAGATGAGGGCCACTCCCATGGATGCAGCGGAGCCTGTGGTGGCGCGTTCTGAACCTTCTGACATCCTAGGCAGTTCTTAGTGATTTCTTCGATGTCTACATCGATGCCTGGCCACCATGCAAACGCTCTTGCTAGGTTCTTCATCTTCACTCCACCCAGATGTCCCTCGTGCAGCTCCTTTAACACCTTCTTTTGAAGTTTGGGTGGAATCACCACTCTAGATCCACACATCAGGGTTCCTCTACACACTGACAGCTGTTCTTTCCTCTGTGAAAATGCTTGCAGTGTTGGTTCGCCCTGTGCTGGCCATCCCTCCACCGTTAAATCATAGACTCGTGAAAGAGTCGGGTCATTTCTTGTTTCATTTTTGATCATCGAATTTGTTATTGGTAGACACTCCACTATGGATGAGTGGAACATCTCTACCGGGTCCAATGTAGTCGCTTCTTCTACTATCGGCAATGGCAAGCGCGATAATCCATCAGCATTTCCATGCTGTTTGGGCCTTTTGTATTCGATGTCATATTGGTGTGCCCCAAGTAACACGGACCACCTTTGTAACCTTTGTGCTGTCATGGTGGAAACGGCCTTGTTTGGGTTGAATATGGACACCAACGGCTGGTGGTCTGTCAGTAATGTGAACTTCTTACCTTGCAGGTAATGTTTGAATTTCTTCACGCCCCACACAAGGCTGAGGGCCTCCCTATCTATTTGAGCATAATTTCGCTCCGCGGAGGTCAATGATCGGGACGCGAATGCCACTGGCCTTTCCGAGCCATTTGGTAACTTGTGTGAAAGTACTGCTCCAATTCCATAAGGGGAAGCGTCACAAGCTAGACGAAGGGGTAACGTTGGGTTGAAATGAGCCAACACTTCTTCAGAGGTAATCAACTCCTTGCTTCTGCGAAAAGCCTTTTTACATTCCTCACTCCACTTCCATGGTATTTCTTTCCGCAACAGAGCATTCAGCGGATGCAGCACCGTGGATAGATTTGGCAGAAACTTGTGATAATAATTAATCAACCCCAAGAATGATCTTAACTGTGATACGTTTTCTGGAGCGGGGGCCTTCACGACAGCTTCTATCTTGTCAGGTGACTTGTGCAGCCCCTCTCGGTCAATGACATGACCGCAGTACGAGATCCGTTTTTGGAAAAACTCACACTTCTTGCGATTAACTCGAAGGCCATATTCCTTCAACCTGGTGAGCACCAGTTTCAAATTTGTGAGGTGTTCTTCCTCGTCTTCTCCCGTAATTAGGATATCGTCTAAGTAGCACTGCGTGCTTGGAATTCCTTGTAATACCTGCTCCATGGCCCTCTGCCAAATTGCTGGAGCCGAAGCTACCCCAAAAACCAGTCTATTATAACGATACAATCCTCTGTGTGTGTTGATGGTGAGGTACTGGCATGACTCTTCCTCGACTTCCATTTGTAAGTATGCCTGAGCCAGGCCTATCTTGGTGAAGTGTTTCCCTCCAGCCAACGAAGCAAAGATATCTTCAATCCGCGGAAGCGGGTATTGTACCGTGTGAAGCACCGGATTCATTGTGATCTTGAAGTCTCCGCAGATGCGGACCTTCCCCGGTCCCCCTGGCTTATTACTTGGTGAAGACTTCATGACGGGAACAATGGGTGTGGCCCACTCACTTCAGTCCACTTTTGACAGTACCCCTGATCGTTCAAGTTCTTCCAGTTCTGCCTCCACAGCTGGTCGTATCGCATAAGGTACCGATCTGGCTTTGAAAAATTTTGGGCTTGCATGTTCTGCAATCTTAACCTTTGCTTTAATTCCTCGCAGTGTTCCCAGTCCTTGCCGGAATACCTCTTTAGCTTCGTCCAATATTCTGGACAACCGTTCAGGCTTGACATCTTCCTTTCCGGAATCCACCGTCATGGTGTTTAGTGAATGCCAGTCTATCTTTATTTTCCGGATCCACTCCCGTCCCAGAAGTGGTGGACCTCCCTTGGGCAGCACATACAGGTCCATCCTTTGGTAATCTTTATCCTTGTATCTCACCTTGACTTCTATCTTTCCGATGGGGAATACTTTGTGCCCCGTGTATGTCTGTAGTACTAGTTCCGTATCCCGTAGTGGAATATGCTTGAATAACTTTTTATAGTCATGCTTATTCATGACCGTCAGCGCCGATCCGGTGTCCACTTCCATTTTCACTTGGACTTTTGCAATCTGTAGTGTGATCCAGATAGTTTGTCGGTCAGCTTCATTACTCACATTGTGAATTCTCAAACTATCCAGTCCTTTGCAGTTGGAGTGTGAGCCCGACTTCTGTTCCTCCGGACTCTTCCTAGTCACCTCATGTACCTTTCTGTACCACTTTTATGGTGACTCATTATTGTTGGTCTCCTTTCCTGACCGGCATACCTTAGCTATGTGACCAAGCTTGCCACATTTCCTACATTCTTGGTTTTTAAACCAGCATTGGTTCTGGTCGTGTGTTGTCTTTCCACAACGATAGCATTTCGTTGTACCCGAAGTAATTTGTTGTACCCTGAGTGCCGCTGCCTTTAGTTGCATTTCCGCAGTTCCTTTCACTGCGGCTTCGCTTGATGCTGCGATAAGGACAGCCTTATCAAGTGGAAGATCATTCTCTTCAAGCAGTCGTTTTTGTGTTTCTTCCTTCAACATTCCGCACACGAATTTGTCTCTCAGTGCCTCTTCCAGGTTGTCCCTAAACTGACAGTCTTTCGCTAGCCTCCGCAGTTCAACCAAGTATTCTGCGTTGCTTTCGTCTTTCCATTGCGTTCTCGCATAGAATTTGAATCGTTCAGCCAACATCAACGGTGTAGGGTTCAAGTGGTCCTTCAGGACAGCCACAATATCATCGAAAGTCTGATCCGCTGGTTTAGCTGGTGCTAGTAGATGCTTCAAGAGCCCGTATGTCTTTGCGCCCATCGAGTTCAGCAAGGTTATAGCTTTGTCATCTTCTTCTATTTTA
The DNA here is from genome assembly GCF_052327205.1 of Somniosus microcephalus. Lineage (NCBI taxonomy): Eukaryota > Metazoa > Chordata > Chondrichthyes > Squaliformes > Somniosidae > Somniosus > Somniosus microcephalus. The sequence goes on from NW_028225179.1 coordinate 176,507,598, forward strand.
CTGGCCTCACAATAGATCTCAATGCATTCCATGTACGTGGCCCAGTCTTCTACCTCGGAATTAAAATCATTGATGTTACCACGCTTAGGCATCTTCCTCTCTTTGGGAACAACACAAGTATTTCTTTAAATTATTATTTCTTTTTTTTTTCTAAGATGGCGGTTTTCCCGCGAAAATGGTGGTTTCTCGCTCTTATCTTCTCTCCCCGCCCACTTCAATGGCGGTTTCCCGCTTCTGTCTTCTTCCCCGCCTAATGGCGGCTTCCCGCGTTTCTTCCCTGGCGGGAGGGGTACACTTTCCCCACGGGCGACGGCCGCTGGCTTTCAGGTTCACAGCCTGCGCGTCGGCTTCAAGGCTTTCCCTTTTTTTTTAATTTTATGGCAGGGCGACCGGCTCTGGGTACCCAGTTGACAGCGAACAGGTTCAGCCGCTGGGCTGGCTCTCGCACAGTTCCCCTTGCTCGGCTCTGTCTCTCTCCCGCTCGCTCGGCTCTACCGGCGCTGGGCACACCCCGTTGACGGAGGACAGTTCAGCCGCTGGACTGGCTCTCGCACAGTTCCCCTTGCTCGGCTCTGCCTCTCTCCCGCTCGCTCGGCTCTACTGGTGCTGGTTGCACCCCGTTGACGGAGGACAGTTCAGCCGCTGGACTGGCTCTCGCGCAATCTCTCTTGGTCGGCTCTGCCTCTCCCGCTCGCTCGGACCCCAATCGCGCCTCCCAGCCCTCTCGCAGTCCGGTGCTTCTCTCCCCGGCTGCGGCTGAGTTTCTCTCTTCCCGCGCCTACACTCCCGGTCGCAGCGCTTCGTGGCTTCGGTCACCGCCCGGCTTTTCCCGCCGGTCGCGGTCTCTCACGACGCCGTTGGACCCGACTTTTTGTCCGGCTCCTTTTCCCCCTCGACCGTGGTCGAGTGCCCAGCCCTTATCCTCCGGCTATTCTTTTCACTTTCCCTTACTCACAGTCACCGTGGCAGAAGGGACAGTCAGTGCCTGTTGCTGATGGAAGTTTTTGTCGCTAAAGTCTTCCTCCTTTCTATTGCTGCAGCCTTGAGTTTTCTCCCAGCCGAATGACGAGGGCGGTTGCCTCTTTTCGACGCTCTTTCGTTGCTTGAAAATATTGTTGCCGCAGGGTACGATCGGACTCGTCGCCACTGTAAAGTCTGTGGGTTGTGCAGTTAATTACGACACAGACTTCAGGAGTAACATACAACAGGACTTTACTATTCGAAGGTCAGGGCGAATCTGCCCAATAAGTCATGCCACAGCACTTATATACCGGTGTGGTCACCGTCGGTATTACCGTATACAGAAGCCAAACAAGTAGTGCCACACCTAAAATAGTTCTCTTAAAGGTAGACGGTTACATACACTACAGAAGGAGTTCAGCGATGATTCACTAGGCTGATACCTGGGATGGCAGGAATGAGGTATGAGGAGAGATTGGGACGATTGGGCTTGTACTCGCTGGAGTTTAGAAGAATGAGAGGGGATCTTATTGAAACTTATAAAATTCTGACAGGACTGGACAGGCTAGATGCAGGAAGGATGTTCCCGATGGTCGGGAGTCCAGAACCAGGGGTCACAGTCTAAGGATAAGGGGTAGGCCATTTAGGACAGAGATGAGGAGGAATTTCTTCACCCAGAGAGTGGTGAACCTGTGGAATTCTCTACCACAGAAGGCAGTAGAGGCCAATTCATTAAATATATTTAAGAAGGAGTTGGATATATTTCTTAAGGCTAAAGGGATCAAGGGGTATGGGGAGAAAGCAGGGACCGGGTACTGAATTTGGATGATCAGCCATGATCGCATTGAATGGCGGAGCAGGCTCGAGGGGCCGAATGGCCTACTCCTGCTCCTATGTTTCTATGTTAATACAGGACTATGGGGAGAATGTAGTAGTAGGCTTAGTTTGCAATTGATACAGGACTATGGAGAGAGCGAGGCAGTGGGATTGATGAAGGACTACGGAGAGAGTGGGGCAGTGGGATTAGTGTGGGATTGATACAGGACTATGGGGAGAGAGCGAGGCAGTGGGATTAATACAGGAGTATGGGGAGAATGTAACAGTAGGATTAGTTTGCAATTGATACAGGACTATGGGGAGAATGGGGCAGTGGGATTAGTTTGGGATTGATACAGGGCAATAGAGAGAGCGGGGCAGTGGGATTAGTGTGGGCTTGATACAGGACTATGGGGAGACAGTGGGGCAGTGGGATTAGTGTGGGATTGATACAGGGCTATGGAGAGAGTGGGGCAGTGGGATTAGTGTGGGATTGATGCAGGGCTATGGAGAGAGTGGGGCAGTGGAATTAGTGTGGGATTAATGCAGGGCTATGGAGAGAGTGGGGCAGTGGGATTGATACAGGGCAATGGGGAGAAAGCAGGGCAGTGGGATTAGTTTGGGATTGATACAGGGCTATGGAGGGAGTGGGGCAGTGGGATTAGTGTGGGATTGATGCAGAACAAGGAGCACGGACACAATGGGCCAAATGGCCTCCTTCTGTGGAGTAACCCTCTCTGTGCCACCATTCTAACATGCCCTGTTGTATATTCTCTATTTAAGAACAAGGCTGGCTGGCCAGTTCAAACCCCCGACTCAGGGCAGGCCCGGGGTTGAACCTGGGACCCTCTGGTCTGTATGCCTTAGTTCCAGATTGGGCAGTCCACTTACTAATTGTGCTATATGGGCAATTGATAGGGCTTATCCTCAGTGTAACACAGTGAAACATTTACAAGGGAGGTAAGAATAAGCTTTTGAAAGAAGGAAAGGAGAAAGAAAGGTTTGCATTTATATGGAGCCTTTCATGACCTCAGGACATCCCAAAGCACTTTACAATCAATGAAGTACTTTTGAAGTGCAGTCCCTCTTGTAATGTAGGAAACACAGCAGCTAATTTTGCGCACAGCAAGATCGCACAAACAGCAATGTAATAATGAGCAGATAATCTGTTTTAGTGCTGTTGGCTGAGGGATAAACATGGGCCCAGGACACCAGGGAGAACACCCCTGCTCTTTTTCGAATAGTGTCATGGGTCTTTTACATCCATCTGTTCAGCTCACCAAATTGCTTCAATCCTCACCTCCCAAGAGCTCATGGCCAGGTTAATCAGTTGTCTAACCATCAGCTAGTGACTATGGCTCGGTTTGAGGTCTGTGGAGCCTCTTTGGGTCGAGGTGGCTCCTAGTGGTGGAAGCTGGTTACCAAGTGGCAGACTCGGTAACCCGATAACTGAACCAGGGTGTCCATCGCGCTCCAGGCTCTGTTGGTTATCGACCAGCCATCCTGGTCACTGATCCAAGAGTAGACCTGTCACAGGGGTGTGGCCATTCTTCCCAATCAGACCAAGAGCTTAACTGGTGAGATTGCCCTGGCTGGCCAAGCAATAGGAAGCTTACCAGTGCTCAATGTTGGTAGACTGTGTGGCTTTAGCTGGTTAAACTCCACCAGTGTTCCTGCACAGACCTGGGGCTCCCTAAGCCTTAGCTCTGTCAACCACACTTCTGGTCTCATGTTATAAAAATTAAATACATATTTTGGTTCTGTCTTCACAAAGGAGGACACAAATAACCTCCCAGAGATGTCGAGGAACATAGGGTCTGATGAAAGGGAGGAACTGAAAGAAATCAGTATTTGTAGGGAAATGGTGTTAGGGAAATTGATGGGATTGAAGGCAGATAAATCCCCAGGGCCTGATAAGCTACATCCTAGGGTACTTAAGGAAGTGGCCCTAGAAATAGTAGATGCATTGCTGGTCATCTTCCAACATTCGACGGAATCTGGAACAGTACCCATGGATTGGAGGGTAGCTAATGTTACCCCACTATTCAAAAAAGGTGGTAGAGAGAAAACGGGGAATTACAGACCGGTAAGCCTGACATCAGTAGTGGGGAAAATGCTAGAGTCCATTATAAAAGATGTAATAGCAGAGCACTTGGAAAACAGTGACAGGATCGGACAAAGTCAACATGGATTTACAAAAGGTAAATCGTGCTTGACTAATCTACTGGAATTTTTTGAGGATGTAACTGGTAAAATAGATAAGGGAGAACCAGTGGATGTGGTGTATTTGGACTTTCAGAAGGCTTTCGATAAGGTCCCACATAAGAGATTAGCATGTAAAGTTAAGGCACATGGGATTGGGGGCAAGGTATTGACTTGGATAGAGAACTGGTTGGCAGACAGAAAGCAAAGAGTTGGAATAAACGGGTCTTTTTCCGAGTGGCAGGCAGTGACTAGTGGGGTACCGCAGGGATCGGTCCTTGGACCCCAGCTATTCACAATATATATTAATGATCTAGACAAGGGAACTAGATGTAATATCTCCAAACTTGCAGATGACACAAAGCTGGCTGGGCATGTGTGCTGTGAGGAGGATACCGAGAAACTCCAGGATGATTTGGACAGGTTGGGTGATTGGGCAGAAGCATGGCAGATGCAATATAACGTGGATAAATGTGAGGTGGTAAAAACAGGAAGGCAGATTATTATCTGAATGGCAATAGATTGGGAGAAGGGGAAGTGCAACGAGACCTGGGTGTCCTTGTGCACCAGTCGTTGAAGGTAAGCATGCAGGTGCAGCAGGCGGTTAAGAAGGCAAATGGTATGTTGGCCTTCGTAGCGAGGGGGTTTGAGTACAGGAACAAGGATGTCTTGCTGCAGTTGTACAGGGCCTTGGTGAGACCACATCTTGAGTATTGTGTGCAGTTTTGGTCACCTTATCTGAGGAAGGATGTTCTTGCCAAGGAAGGACTTCAGCGAAGATTCACCAGGCTGATACCTGGGATAGCAGGAATGACGCATATGGGGAGATTGGGTCGATTGGGCTTTTACTCGCTGGAGTTTAGAAGAATGAGAGGGGATCTCATTGAAACTTATAAAATTCTGACAGGACTGGACAGACTAGATGCAGGAAGGATGTTCCTGATGGCGGGGGAGTCCAGAACCAGGGGTCACAGTCTAAGGATAAGGGGTAAGCCATTTAGGACAGAAATGAGGAGGAATTTCTTCACCCAGAGAGTGGTGAACCTGTGGAATTCTCTACCACAGAAGGCAATAGATGCCAATTCATTAAATATATTCAAGAAGGAGTTGGATATATTTCTTAAGGCTAAAGGGATCAAGGGATATGGGGAGAAAGCAGGGACCGGGTACTGAATTTGGATGATCAGCCATGATCGCATTGAATGGCGGAGCAGGCTCGAGGGGCCGAATGGCCTACTCCTGCTCCTATCTTCTATGTTTCTATGTTTCTATATATTATAGAGGCACTGGAGAAGGTGCAAAAAAAGATTTACTAGAATGATATCAGAACTGAGAGGTTATACCAATCAGGAAAGGCTGAACAGGCTGGGGCTCTTTTCTCTATGAAAGAGAAGACTGAGGGGTGACCTGATAGAGGTCTTTAAAATTTTGAAGGGTTTTGATAGGGTAGAAGTAGATAAGATGTTTCCACTTGTGAGGGAGTCCAGAACTTGAGGCCATGAATATAAGATAGTCACTAATAAATCCAACAAGGAATTCAGGAGAAACGTCTTTACCCAGAGAGTGGTGAGAATGTGGAACTCGCTACCACATGGAGCGGTTGAGGCGAATCGCATAGATGCATTTAAGGGGAAGTAGGATAAACACATGAGCGAGAAGGGAATAGAAGGATATGTTGATAGGCTGAGAGTGGGAGGAGGCTCGTGTGGAACATAAACACCGGCAGAGACCAGTTGGGCCGAATGGCCTGTTTCTGTGCTGTACATTCTATGTCATTCTATGTAACCAGCACCAAATCTCTCTGGACTTGGGTAAGTGACAGCTGTCCTTGCAGGGAAAGACTGCAGACTCCATATTTGGCACAGATACTCACCCCGTGTGGATTTCTCAGTCACTTACTTTGGAGACGAGGTTTGGTGTCAGTCACCTGATTGGCCAAATATAATCTGAAGGCACTGACTCCCTGTTGTGAAGTGATTCAAAGGTGCTGGCCGCCCTCCAGTGACTTATCCAAGTGGCCTACAATGCTGCACTGTCGGATGGGCAGTACTGAGGGAGTGCGGCACTGTCGGAGGGGCGGTACTGAGGGGGCGCTGCACTGTCGGAGGGGCGGTACTGAGGGAGTGCGGCACTGTCGGAGGGGCGGTACTGAGGGGGTGCTGCACTGTCGGAGGGGCGGTACTGAGGGAGTGCGGCACTGTCGGAGGGGCGGTACTGAGGGGGCGCTGCACTGTCGGATGGGCGGTACTGAGGGAGTGCGGCACTGTCGGAGGGGCGGCACTGAGGGGGCGCTGCACTGTTGGAGGGGCTGTACTGAGGGGGCGCTGCACTGTCGGAGGGGCAGTACTGAGGGGGCGCTGCACTGTCGGAGGGGCAGTACTGAGGGGGCGCTGCACTGTCGGAGGGGCAGTACTGAGGGGACGCTGCACTGTCGGAGGGGCGGTACTGAGGGGGCGCTGCACTGTCGGAGGGGCGGTACTGAGGGAGGGCTGCACTCTCGGAGGGTCAGTGCTGAGGGAGTACTGCACTGTCGGAGGGGCAGTACTGAGGGAGGGCTGCACTGTTGGAGGGGCCGTACTGAGGGAGCGCTGCACTGTCGGAGGTGCAGTATTGAGGGAGCGCTGCACTGTCGGAGGTGCAGTACTGAGGGAACGCTGCACTGTCGGAGGGGCAGTACTGAGTGAGCACTGCACTGTTGGAGAGGCAGTACTGAGGGAGCGCTGCACTGTCGGAGGGGCAGTACTGAGGGAGCGCTGCACTGTCGGAGGTGCAGTACTGAGGGAACGCTGCACTGTCGGAGAGGCAGTACTGGGGGAGCGCTGCACTGTCGGAGGGGCAGTACTGAGGGAGTGCTGCACTGTCGGAGAGGCAGTACTGAGGGAGCGCTGCACTGTCGGAGGGGCAGTACTGAGGGAGCGCTGCACTGTCGGAGGGGCAGTACTGAGGGAGCGCTGCACTATCGGAGGTGCAGTACTGAGGGAGCGCTGCACTGTCGGAGAGGCAGTACTGAGGGAGCGCTGCACTGTCGGAGAGGCAGTATTGAGTGTGCGCTGCACTGTCGGTGATGAGAACTTTCGGATGAGACGTTAAACTGAGGCCGTCTGCCCTCTCAGGTGGACATAAAATATCCCATGGCACTATTTCTAAAAGGAGCTTGAGAGTTCTCCCCATGTCGTGGCCAATACTCATTCCTCAACCAATATCACTAAAACAAATTATCTGATCATTATGTCATTGCTGTTTGTGGCATCTTGCTACGCATTAAATTGGCTGCAGTGTTGCCTACATTATAACAGTGACTACACTTCAGAAGTGAACTCCTGAGACTGTGAAAGGCGATATATGAATGCAATTGTTTATTTCTTTCTTTAACAGCCAGACATGAGGTGAGGAAAATCCCTGTGGTGGAGAGCTTTGAGAACCATAGGTCTTAAAGTCAGTGGGGGGAAAAATTCAGTTGCTTTGCACCTCCCGTTAGCTCCCTAGGGCACTAACGGGGCGCAAAGCAACTAGCACCCAGGCGCGGCGATGTTTACGCCGCTCGTGAAATTGACCAGACATTTTGCGGCGGCGCTAAACACTACCGCCACGATCTCCTGCGCCTGCAGATCGTGATGTCAGTTGAGCATGCAACGCCCCGGTAGCGCCCTGGATCAGATATTGAGTGGCGCCCCCTGTCTTTCCACCTGCCGCTAGCAACGGCAGGTAGAGGGGAGCGTTTTGCAGTTGGGAAGGGACTAAATGAGCGCTATTTAAAGGCGACCGCTTCCTGCCTTTTTTTGTCAGCGACATTTTTGCAGCACACATTCTGAGAGAGAGAGAAAGAGTGAGAGAGACTTCTGGAGAGATTCAACGCTGTGTGAAGGAGTTTTGGGTACTGAGCAGCACTTTGCAGGTTCATTTTGATTTGACCTTCCTTGTATCGATTTAGAAGAGACTATGGGGGCTGCACTCTGAGCTCTTTCCCTGGGCCTCTCCATTGTTCTTTCCAGCAGATTTGATGAACAGGTCTCTCCAGGCCGAGATTCAAGGCTGCAATGAGCAGGATGTGGATGGAGAGCAAGATCGACCCTCCCCTTTAAGAACTGGCCGGCGCCATTGTGTCTGTGTTCCATTGCTGACTGACATCACATGAGCTTCGCCAGCGCTCTGAGGTAGCGCCTTGCTCCTCAGCGTTAGCGCCTTAAGAGAGATGTGTAGCGCCTGATTTAGCGCTCCAATCACCTCTAGGGGCGTTAGAAGCCAAGTTTGCAGTCAGAGGCGATAATTATTGCCAGGCGCTAAACTTTGCGCCCGGCCGATAAGTGCACCCCAAATGGGGCGATACCGAATTTCTCTCCCACTTGTCCTTCCCAAGCCTGCTACACTCACCACATCTCATGTCTCAAATTAGTCACACACTGTATCCCAAAAATGTTATTTTTTGAATGAAATCTCTCCAATTTGCATTTGAAGGAATCAACACTATCAGATTCCACCATCTCCCTGGGGAGCCTCTTCCACAGACTGATCGCTCGCTCACTCAAATATTGTTTCCGCAGGACTCTTTTGAATTTATTCCCTCTTCAAGCACAGGCCATGTCCTCTCGTTCTGCTGTTGTGGACCAGGTGAAACAGCTGGACATGGTCTACATTGTAGCACCCAAGCAAATCATAAGAACATAAGAAATCGCAGCAGGAGTAGGCCCCTCGAGCCTGCTCCGCCATTCAATAAGATCATGGCTGAACATTTACATCAACTCCACTTTCCCGCCCGATCTCCGTATCCCTTGAATCCCTTAGTGCCCAAAAATCTATCGATCTCAGCCTTGAATACACTCGAAGACTCAGCATCCACAGCCCTCTGGGGCAGAGAACTCCAAAGATTCACAACCCTCTGAGTGAAGAAATTCCTCCTCATCTCGGTCTTAAATGGCCCACCCCTTATCCTGAGACTATGCCCCCTAGTTCTAGACACTCCAGCCAGGGGAAACAACCTCTCAGCATCGACCCTGTCAATCCCTCTCAGAATCTTGTATGTTTCAATGAGATCACCTCTCATTCTTCTAAACTCCAGAGAGTATCGGCCCATTCTACACAGTCTCTCATCATAGGACAGCCCTCTCATCCCAGGAATCAATCTAGGGAACCTTTGTTTCACCCGCTCTCAGGCAAGTATATCCTTCTCAGGTAAGGAAACCAAAACTGTACACAGTACTCCAGGTGTGGTCTCACCAAAGCCCTATATAATTGCAGCAAGGTTTCTTATACTCCAATCCCCTTGCAATAATTCCAACATACCATTTGCCTTCCTAATTGCTTGCTATACCTGCATGCTAACTTTCTGTGATTTGTGTACAAGGACCCCCAAATCCTTCTGAACACCAACATTTGCTAGTCTCTCGCCTTTAAAAAAAATAATGGCAGCATGTGTGACCATGACAGGTGAGACCAGCTACCTCGGACCCAGGGAATTCCTGCTCCAAGTGGGCGGACTGAGTGAGCATCCCGAGGCACAGGGGGTGGGGGGGGGGGGAGAAGCACGCGGCCCTCTCCACCTGCCACTTACCCCAGGGTACGTCGACCCCCTGCAGGAGGCTGGCGTGCTCGATGCGACAGGAGTATCTCTCCCCGTCGTCTCCACTTAGCTCAATCGTTTTCATCACCTGAAACGTCGCATCCTGGTTGGGCAGCACATCGCTGGATTCAACGTCGGGGACCTCCTCGCCGTTCCTCAGCCACGTCACATCGATAGGCCGTGGGTAAAAGCCCGTCACAAGGCAGGAGAGCCTCAGCACTCGCTCCCTGTCACTCCGATCCCCAATCAGCGCCTCAGGGGCGGCTGAGAGAGTGAAACAAAAACTGAAATCAGTGACGAGTTGTGATGAAAGGTCAGCGACCTGAAACGTTAAATCTCTTTCTCTCTACACAGATGCTGCTGAGTATTTCCAGCCTTTTCTCCTTTTAGTTCAGAGTTACAGCATCAGCAGTATTTTTCTTTTGTATTCGTGAGAAGCTCTCCATTTGTTCTTTTATCTTTTTCCCCACCCACCATCAACTTTCTCCGCTGAAGGCAGGTGACTGATGCGGAGATACAGCACAAGGAAAGAGAGGGCTGAGGGGTGACCTAATAGAGGGCGTTAAAATTAGGAATGGGTTTGATAGGGTCGACGTGGAGAAGATGTTTCCACCAGTGGGCAAGACCAGAACTAGGGGCCGTCAATATAAGACAGTCACTAATAAATCCAATCGGGAATTCAGGAGAAACTTCTTTACTCAGAGAGTGGTGAGAGTGTGGAACTCGCTACCACAGGGAGTGGTTGAGGCAAATAACAGAGATACTTTTAAGGGGAAGCTGGGTAAACACATGAGGGAGAAAGAAATAGAAGGATACGCTGAATTGGGGTGGGAGGAGGCTTGTGTGAAGCATAATCTCTGGCGTAGACCAGTTGAGCCGAATAGCACATTCTACGTAATTCTATGTAAAGCCACACTCTTGTACCGCACACAAGTACCCAGTGTTCACGGGTGAGCCTACACAGTGAGGAAGCTATTCAACCAAGGGGGTATTACAGCTTACTCTAATCCTATCGCCCGATGTCAACGTGCACGCACTTTCCAGCCAAGGTGACAGGGTAAGTAATTGGATTTAGGTCACCTGCCTGAATTCCTACCCCCACCCCCTCCCCTGCCCCGCCCGCCTGCCCCGAAGCAAGGGGTACTGAAGCCAGTTGCAGCGCCACTTTACTGCTACCCTGTCCAAGAACAGCTGGCTCAGGACAGACCCGGGAATAAAAACCTGGTCTGTACCACCCGAGCCATCGGGAGCGCTCCCCCCCCCCCTCCAGTCGCCGTTCCCACAACGCACCTATCCTCAGTAGTGCTCCTCGCCCACACTCGAGGTATATCAGCAGCCATTCGATGCAGTCCTTCTCCAACAGAGCCTTGAAGTACTTGTTCATGAAGGTGTTGGCATTCCACTGGTCTGCTAACGCCTGGAACTCTGGGTTCAGCGCCATCCAACTCGTTGTGTCCTTGTCAAAAACATAAGCATCCTCCTGCTCATATCCCAACTTTATAAACCCATCCGTGGAATTACCACCGTTCACTTCACAGCCACACATTCCCTGGACAAAGAAAACACCTGGGGGGGAAATTAATACTCAAATCAATTTACAATGTGAAAAGGATTCGATCAGCTAGGTCCAATAACTTGTATTTGTACAGCGCCTTTAACGCAGTAAATTGTCCCAAGGCGCTTCACAGGAGCGATTATCAAACAACATTTGACACTGAGCTACATGAGTAGATATTAGGGCAGGTGACCAAAAGCTTGGTCAAAGAGGTAGGTTTTCAGGAGCATCTTAAAGGAGGAAAGAGAGGCGGCGAGGCGGAGAGGATTAGGGAGGGAGTTTCAAAGAAACAATATCCTCTGGTGGGGGTATCAAGAGCAGGGTGGCATTATCTTAAAGTTAGAGCTTGGCCACCCAGGAGTGAAATCAGGAAGCACTTTTTCACATCGAGGGTGGTAGAAATCTGGAGCTCTCTCTCCAAAAGTCTGTGGGTGCTGGGGGTCAATTGGAGCTTTCAAGGCTGAGATCGATCGATTTGTGTTCGGTGAGGGTATCGAGGATATGGAGCAAAGGCAGGGAAATGGAGTTGAGGTACAGATCAGCCATGATCTCGGTGAATGGAGGAGCAGACTCGAGGGGCTGAATGGCCTCCTCCAGTTCCTGGGTTGTGAGCCAGTTGTGTTACGTTGAGGTTCCATTCATGACCCGCTCTGCTGAACTTTAACCTTAGCAGTAGGTCAGGTGCCAGGAGGAACATCTTTTCACAGAGAGTCATGGATCTCGCGAACAAGTTGCCAGGATGTGCAGTGAGTGTGGATTGGCTGCAAGTGTTGGAAAGGGAGCTGGCCGATATCTTGAGTTATAGAGGGTGTGTGGGGTTAACGGGCAGCAGTGATGACACCCACTGTTGTCTCCTGCACCTTCCTCAGTTCCCTGCTGGGGACACAGAGGAATTTTCCAGAGATTTTGTTTTCCAAAATTGACTGCACTGTCAGAGGGACAGTACTGAGGGAGTGCTGCACTGTCGGAGGGGCAGTACTGAGGGAATGCTGCTCTGTCGGAGGAGCAGTACTGAGGGAGTGCTGCACTGTCAGAGGGGTGGCATTGAGAGAGTGCTGCACTGTCAGAGGGGCAGTGCTGAGCGAGTGCTGCACTGTCGGAGGGGCAGTAATGAGGGAGTGCTGCAGTTTTGGAGGGGCAGTACTGAAGGAGCTCTACACTGTCGGAGGGGTAGTACTGAAGGAGATCTGCTCTGTCGGAGGGGCAGTACTGAAGGAGATCTGCTCTGTTGGAGGGGCAGTACTGAGGGCGCACTGCACTGTTGGAGGGGCAGTACTGAGGAAGTGCTGCACTGTCCGAGGGGCAGGACTGAGGGAGTGCTGCACTGTCGGAGGGACAGTGCTGAGGGAGCGCTGCACTGTTGGAGGGGCATTACTGAGGGGTGCCACACTGTAGGAGGGGCAGTACTGAGAGAGTGCGGCACTGTTGGAGGGGCAGTACTGAGGGAGTGCTGCACTGTCAGAGGGGCAGTACTGAGGGAATGCTGCACTGTTGGAGGGGCAGTGCTGAGGGAGTGCTGCACTGTCGGAGGGGTGGCATTGAGAGAGTGCTGCACTGTCGGAGGGGCAGTGCTGAGCGAGTGCTGCACTGTTGGGGGGCAGTACTGAGGGAGTGCTGCAGTTTTGATGGGGCAGTACTGAGGAAGTGCTGCACTGTCCGAGGGGCAGGACTGAGGGAGTGCTGCACTGTCGGAGGGACAGTGCTGAGGGAGCGCTGCACTGTTGGAGGGGCATTACTGAGGGAGTGCCACACTGTAGGAGGGGCAGTACTGAGAGAGTGCGGCACTGTTGGAGGGGCAGTACTGAGGGAGTGCTGCACTGTCAGAGGGGCAGTACTGAGGGAATGCTGCACTGTTGGAGGGGCAGTGCTGAGGGAGTGCTGCACTGTCGGAGGGGTGGCATTGAGAGAGTGCTGCACTGTCGGAGGGGCAGTGCTGAGCGAGTGCTGCACTGTTGGGGGGCAGTACTGAGGGAGTGCTGCAGTTTTGGAGGGGCAGTACTGAGGGAGCTCTACACTGTCGGAGGGTTAGTACTGAAGGAGATCTGCTCTGTCGGAGGGGCAGTACTGAAGGAGATCTGCTCTGTTGGAGGGGCAGTACTGAGGGAGCGCTGCACTGTTGGAGGGGCAGTACTGAGGAAGTGCTGCACTGTCCGAGGGGCAGTACTGAGGGAGTGCTGCACTGTCAGAGGGACAGTGCTGAGGGAGCGCTGCACTGTTGGAGGGGCAGTACTGAGGAAGTGCTGCACTGTCCGAGGGGCAGGACTGAGGGAGTGCTGCACTGTCGGAGGGACAGTGCTGAGGGAGCGCTGCACTGTTGGAGGGGCATTACTGAGGGAGTGCCGCACTGTAGGAGGGGCAGTACTGAGAGAGTGCGGCACTGTTGGAGGGGCAGTACTGAGGGAGTGCTGCACTGTCGGAGATGCCGTCTTTTAGATGCGACCTTAATTCAAGGCCCCATCTGTCTGTTCAGTTAAACACTAATAAAACCCACCAGCGATTGGTCCCAATTTCATGGCCAACAATTCTCCCTCAATGCACACCAACAACAGCAGTTGAACAAATCACTCAACTCATTGCTATCTGCTGTGCACCAAATGGCTGCCGTGCTACTCCTAGAAAGCGACAATGACCAGCAAATTCCTAGTCAGTTATTGGGTGTGAAATGGTTCGGGCCGTTTCTGAGAGACAGCATAAAGCTCTGTACTGATACTAATCCCTTCCTACTGTCACAGGGTCTCTGTGAGGACACTTACTTGAAGCACCATGGTGCTGTCGGTAAAACATCTCAGCGTTTCCTCTGACGAGGCCATGGAAGCCGGCCATTGTGATAGTCATCGCGTCCCAGTGATCCCTCTGGAAGGAGTCGGCCATCCACTGCTGCCTGGGCACAGTCCGCGGCAGGGTGCTGTCGAAATACGCTATCTGATAGTCATCTAGCATCGCCACCAAACTGTACTCGGGCAGCTCGGCCAGGCCATGGTTCAGTAGGTAGTAAAATGCAAGAGTGTGAAAATCTGCTGGATCACAAGCAGATACCAGTCTCAAATATGCTGGCGATTGTAAAGTAACTCAATGTGGAAATAACACCGGTTAATGCTAAACCTCGTTAGAACATAAAAACATAAGAAATAGGAGCAGGAGTAGGCCAAACGGCCCCTCGAACCTGCTCCACCATTCAATAAGATCATGGCTGATCTTCTACCTCAACTCCACTTTCCCGCCCAACAACCTATCGATCTCAGTCTTGAATATACTCATCGACTGAGCATCCACAGCTCTCTCGGGTAGAGAATTCCAAAGATCACAGTTGGAATATTGTGTCCAATGAGGGACACCGTTTGTTAAGAGGGATGTCAAGGTCATGGAGAAGGTGTGGAAGAGATTTGCTCGGCTGATTCCCGGGTGTGAGCGGCTTGTTTTATGAGGACAGACCGGGATTCTTCTCACTGGAACAGAGAAGATTGAGGGGATCTGATAGAGGGGCCCAAACTATCAGGGGTTTGGTAAAGTACAGAGAATCAACGCTTCTCATTGTTTGGTGATTCAGTAACCGGAGGGCATAAATTAACATCATCACCACAAGAGCAAAGGGAGCGATTTGGAGTGGTTATTATAATGGAGAGGGATGTTGGGATATGGAGGCCGGGATTTTCTGCCTCCACTCGGAGCGGACACCAGCAGCCCACATTGGAAAATTCCTCACCCGTGATTCTCCCACCACAGCTTGGTGCAGTGGAATCCTCCGATCAAAATCAAAATCAAATCAAATCAAATCAACTTTTATTGTCATTGTTAGTGCATAAGTGCAGTACAACGAAATGTAGGCTTGCGGCTCCCGAGAGTGTACAATTTGGATTAGGACACTTAAACATTTCAACATACATTTGTACATATATATTAGCATAAATATGACCATAATAAAGTGCATCGGCAGATGTGCAGGCTTTAGTGTTTATTTGTGGAGTTCAGTAGGGTGACAGCCCTGGGAAAGAAGCTGTTCCTAAATCTGGTCGTACGGGTGCGAATGCATCTGTAGCGTCTTCCAGATGGTAGGAGGGCGAACAGACTGTGGCTGGGGTGGGTAGGGTCTTTGATGATGGACCGTGCCCTCCGTAGGCAGCGTTTCTGATATATATGTTCTATGGTCGGTAGCCGGGTGCCGGTAATGCGTTGGGCAGTTTTGACTACCCGCTGCAGGGCTTTCCGGTCATGGGAGCTACAGCTGCCGTACCATACCGTGATACAGTTTGTCAGGATGCTCTCTATAGTGCAGCGGTAGAAGTTAGAGAGGATCGGGGGTGACAGATTACATCCCTTCAGCCTCCTCAAGATATGCCCATTTAGTCTAATTCAGTCATATCTACAACACAGTCAGTATTTTTGCCTCTGACACCAGTTGAAGTATTGAAGAGTCGCAGCTAATTCTCCCCCATAATCGGACACACGGGCCGATTTTCCTGCAGGTGTGGGGAATTGTCGGGTTCCCCGAATGTCGGGGTTCCCACACGAATATAAATGGGTCTGCCAGATTGATGCAATTTTCCCTCAATTGGCCAATTCATTTCCAGCGTGTGGGAACCCTTGCTAATTGACTATTTCCAGTCAGAAAGTCGCACAGTATGATGTCATCATTCGTGGTGCTTTTAAGGTCCACAGCAAGCATTGCAACCTCTGCAGGCTTCCCAACGAACCATACAGGATGGCAGAGGAGCCTGCAGCAGCTGTGGCCAGTGCCAGACCCCGAGCTGCAGGCATTATTGGATGGGGTGAGGACCCACAGGGAGGTCCTCTTCCCTAGGTCAGGGAGGAAGAGGCCTCCCACTGAGACCAAGGCTGCATGAATGCAGGTGTCAGCAGATGTCAACTCGCTGGGAGTCACCAGAAGAACCTGGATACAGTGTCGGAAACAATTCCATGACCTTCACCGTACAGGAAAAGTAAGTATGAAGTTTCCATCACCCTCAACCTGATCCCCATTGCCTTTCCCCAACAGCACTCAGCTTTAGCACTCTCTTCCTCCACATCCCACTTCACAGTCACATCCATGCACTCTTACCCATTCCCTCTCTCTCTATGCTCACATTCACATAACTATTCCACCATGCAGCCCTCACACTCCCTCTCATTCTGATGCTTTGAACACAACTGACAACACACAGGGAGGGCCCTTGTTCTTGCAGCCTCACACCATCTTTGTCTCCCTCTAAGTATCTATGCTATGCAATCTCTGCACTCACTCCTTCATTCTCACTCAAACTCCACTTGTCTCCCTCATTGCAGGAAAAGAGAGCTCACAACAACAGAGAGCGAGCCAGGACTGGAGGAGGCCCACCCTCAATAGCCCCCCTGACCCCCTGGGAGGAAGGAGTGCTGGAAATTGTCGGGGCTGATGTGGCTGCGGAAGCTGGGGAAGGAGAGACAGGGCAGTCCCGCAAGCTGGTGACAGAATAGTTTTCCATCTCTCTCATTGACATAGCATGAGTCGCTGTTATGATTCTGAAGCTACATCATTTGGACTTATGAACATCTGCAAAATCCAATGCGCATGTAACCTTGGCATCACATCTCTAACTCTTTCCTTTACTCCCCCACAGGACCATCCAGAGCCCCCGTCGCCACTGCGGAGGAGGAAGAGGCTGAGCAGCCAGACTCCTCAGAAGAAGCTCCAACCTATGAGGGTGCAGCGTCAGCAGAATTCAGCGCACCCAGCACCAGCGCGGACACTCACACCTCGGTGGGACCTTTGCGAGATAGAGTAGTGTTGTCACCTGGTGTATCACAGCTCACAAGTGAGCATCAGCAGATGGTGGAGACAGGGACAGCAGCGGAGAGTCCTCGTCGGAGGGCGCAAGACTCTGCCAGCTCAGCTCAGCTCAGCTGCATGTTGACCCTCTGCCTCTGGGTCCATCTGCAAGAGAAGAGGTGATGGATCTCCATGCACAGATGCAGGAGTCTCTGGCAAATTTTGTCTCCAGGGTCGCTGCGAGTGTGGAGCGAATGGAGAAGTCCATAGCAAACATGAGCAGAGCCTTTGTGGAGTCATTGGTGCATGAACGCATCACCACGGAAAGGAGGGCAACTTCCGTGAAAAGGATGGCTACAGTAGAGGAGAAGATGGCTATGGCCATGGAGGAGCTAAGTTGCCATGGAGGAGCTAAGTTGCCAGAGTGTTGAAAACATGGTGAGTGTTCAGAATAGACTGACATCTCTGGGGGAGCGATGGTCAGCTATTGAACAGAGAAACCAGACCTTCATGGCAGGCCCTCTGAGTAGGATTGCCATTGTAGAAACGGGTCCCCATGACCCACCTGATGTGCAGCAAGCTGCTCTCAAGCCACTTGCAGGCACTGAGGGGGACCTGACCCATGAGAGGGAGGTTGGTGGCAAACCTCAAGGAAGTGGGGGCTCCTCTCCAAGTGCTCACAATTCCATGCCACTGCAGAGCCCTCGGTCAGAGCCCTGCCGGAGTCCACACCCAACGGAGATAGAGGTCTCAAACCCTGCACAGCCGCAGGAGCAGCAGACTGCTGGCGAAACATCACAGGCTCGCCATCCCAGAGGACGCCCACCAAAGGTGTTGAGACAGGAGCAGCAGGAAAGTGAGCAAGGGGCCTCCACATCTGCTGAAGCCACAGGGGAAGCACTACGTGGGAGTACGCGTAAGAGGAAAATAAAGCACTAATAGTCACAAGGGTAGTCACTTGGGTGAAATGTTGTGTTTATTTGAAAAATGCCATCAGCTGGTTATTGTAAATAAAATTTCTGATGGCAACTTCTTCAGTTGTGGCATGTGTCATTTCGCGAATGGGGCTGGAGGCCCTCTAATGCCAAGAGGGGAAGGAAAAAAAGGCCTCCCATGCTTCTGGTAGGTGCCTCAGTTGAGGAAGCGCTGAGTGAGGGTGGCGAGAGGGGCTTACCAGGAGCTCACACTGGAGAAGTGTGTGAGGCTCCAACCTTCCACAGCTGTGCCTAAGCCTGGAACAAGTTGCCCCAAGCCTGAAACAACAAGGTCCTGCAACCTACAAATGATGTCTGATTAAATCTCTTCTTTCCTGATTGACCTGCAGCTGATAGTCAGCAATCCGATATTGTTAACGCCAGGTTTCATCAGCGGGGTTCCCACCAGGCGTGTTTAACGTGGGAAAAGGCTGAAAATAGCAAGGGCCCCTTAAAATGGCATTATATATGCCAATTATTGGTGATTAAGGTGCCTGAAGATCACTTCCGTCTGCTGCGTGCGGGACTGATTCAGGTTGGACAGAAACGTCTGGGTGAAAATTGGACGGGGCAGGGAATCAGCCGCGGGGGGGTGGTCGCGACCCCTATTTTTGCAATTTCCCCCCCCCACACGCCTGAAAGCCCGCGTGATGGCTCCAGAAAAATCGGCCCCACAGAGTTCACGTCGGCCTTGACTCATTCAAGAGTCTATAATAAACGGGCAGTGCTTGCTGAGAAATAAAGGTCATTCTTGGGTCCGAGCAGCACATTGGACAGTGCCAAAGTCCATGGTGTTTCTGTGAGGTGAAGGTGGGACCGAAGGGCAGAGTTCGAATCTGCTTCCACTTCAGTGTCACCCTGCTGAAGTAGCACAAGAAGGTTCGGAAAGGATTTACATTATACAGCGCCTTTCGCAACCTCAGGACGTCCCAAAGCTTCACAGCCAATGAAGTACTTTTGAAGAGTAGTCACTGGCGTAATGTAGGAAACATCATTCACTATGTGAAGTAGTTTGATACCGGGGCTGAACGAGTTAAAATATGAGGACAGGTTGCTTAGACGAGGTTTGTATTCCCTCAGGTATAGTAATTAAGGGGTGCTGTCATTCAGATAGTTGAGAGGGTAGATAGAGAGAAACTTTCCTCTGGTGGGGAGAGTCCAGAACAAGGGGACATAATCTTGAATTTAGAGCCAGGCTGTTCCGGGGTGCTGTCAGGAAGCACTTCTTCACACAAAGGGTTGTGGAAATCTGGAAACCTCTCCCCAAAAACATTGTTGAGGCCAAGGGGTCAACTGAACATTTAAAAACTGAGGTTGGTAGATTTTTGTTAGGCAAGGGTATGAAGAGTTATGGAACGAAGACGGGTCGATGGAGTTAAGATAAAGGCCAGCCATGGTCTAATTTAATGGTGGAACAGGCCCAAGGGGCTGAATGGCCTCCTCCTCCTGTTCCTATGAGATGCTTTGACTGTGTACAGCAGCGTACATTACTACAGCACTCCCCATGTACAGAGAGATGCCTCAGAGCAGTGAGCAGGAGGGAGAGCCGGAAGAGAGTTTAAGCGGAGCAAATAACACAGTCAGGCAGAAGGAGCTACAGGAGCCTTCTGGAGGGAGGGACGGGAGAAGGTGGACATGCTGAGGGAGAGTGCTACGGAGGGCTGGGTCATGAGAGACTGAAGGAGTGGCTAACAGTGGTGGTACAGAGGCAGCGGAGGGGGAAATGTAGGCTGGAGTGGGAGGATTGGAAGCGGCATGTAGGGACATGAGACGGGAGGAGATTGCAGAGGTGGGAAGGGTGGAGGCCAGGGAGGGCTTTCAAGGTGAAGAAATAAACCTTAAAGTCAGTTCTGTGGAGCTGGAGGAGCCGAAGGGGTTTGGCAAGGACAATGGATGGGGGTGTGAGGGAGGAGGAAGAACACATCGACCAGAGCACAATATCTGTAAGGTTCAAACGTGTTTGTGGTCCAGTAATATTGGGGCAGATTTTAACCTCCACCACCTGAGTGTTCAGCATCAACTGGGAGGAGCGCAGGTGAGCAATACCTGGAGAGGAGGATCACACGTCAGTAACAGAACCTGAGCCATTTCCTTCTATTGAAATCCACCTCCCCCCACCACCTCCGACCAGATTTCCTTTCTGTCCCTCAGCCCAGGTGATACTTAACATCCAGGAGTTCAGACGGCAATCTAGCCCGTTACGTGAAAGGGAAAAATGGGATCTTACTTCAATATCAGACAAGGGAAAGGCTCAAGTGTTGGTAACGTTTTTACTCCCTTCTCCATCCCTTTGTCTTCCCTTCCCTTTCCCATTCCCCACCCTTTCCCAATCCCCACCCTTTCCCATTCCCCACCCTTTCCCATTCCCCACCCTTTCCCATTCCCCACCCTTTCCTTTCCCTTCCTTCCCCTCCTCTTCCCTGTCCCTTCCCTTCCCTTTTCAGGTACAGCTCTAATACTTCACACCCAAATAGCTATTATTTGTGTCTGGGCCTTGACAATAATGGTCAGTCCATGAGAAATCTGCCCCGAACAAAGACTTTCCAAACATATCTGTAACACAACTTCTCACAGTGTGCGCTCCCCAGTACAGGGATCATCCTTACTCTGAATCGCTCACACACCCAAGGCATTGCAATACTCCAAGCCCAGGGACAGCTCAACACTATCTTGTGATACTGTCAGTCTCGGGGTTCCCTCAAATACTGCCCACTGATATAAGCTGTTTGAATTGCTTACCGGAGGAGACGGTGGGCACACAGTAAACGTTCATTAAAGCAAGAAGCAGCATGTTCTAAAGTCTCCCGGGGCACTGATTAACCAGGAGAGAAGCAGCTGGAACAGTAACTTAATCTCTTGTGCTTTTCAACACCACTCTGGCCTGAAGTTGCTTATTGGTGCTCAGGTGCAGCAGATCCGAGCACCAGATCCAGTGAGACAGAAAGGACTTGTTCTGGTCACTGGTTACCAGGGAGTGGAGTCTGCAGTCCGCCTTTTACAGCAGGGGCTCGTACTCAGGTCCAGCCCATTATTAACAATTAACCTTCGCCCCTATTTACACCTTCTGTATTTCAATGGTATATTTTCAGCTCCCGCTTTCGCCCCTCCCATTCTCTTCTCAATGCACTGATTTTTGCAGTCAATGGATCAACCAAGAAATGAATTTATATGGTGCCATTCCTGAGCTCAGGTCATCCCAAAATGCTTCACAGGCAATTAAGTTTTGTTTTAAGTGCAGTCACTGTTGTAATGATGGGAATGTGGTAGCCAACTTGCACACAGCAAGCTCCCTCAAAGAGCAATGTGATAATGAACAGATTATCTGCTTTAGCGATGTTGGTTGAGGAAAAATATTGACCAGGACACCAGGGAAAACTCCAAGCTCCTCTTCGAAATAGTGCCATGCGATCTTTTATGTCCACCTGAGAGGGCAGACGGGACCTAGGTTTAACGTCTCATCCGAAAGACGGCACCTCCGACAGTGCAGGAGTAGGCCATACGGCCCCTCGAGCCTGCTCCACCATTCAATAAGATCAGAGCTGGTCTTCTACCTCAACTCCACTTTCCCGCCCTAACCCTTGATTCCCTTAGCGCCCAACAACCTATCGATCTCAGTCTTGAATATACTCATCGACTGAGCATCCACAGCTCTCTCGGGTAGAGAATTCCAAAGATCACAGTTAGAATATTGTGTCCAATGAGGGACACCGTTTGTTAAGAGGGATGTCAAGGTCATGGAGAAGGTGCGGAAGAGATTTGCTCGGCTGATTCCCGGGTGTGAGCGGCTTGTTTTATGAGGACAGGCCGGGATATTTCTCACTGGAACAGAGAAGGTCAAGGGGATCTGAAAGAGGGATCTAAACGATCAGGGGTTTGGTAAAGTACAGAGAATCAACGCTTCTCATTGTTTGGTGAGTCAGTAACCGGAGGGCATAAATTAACATCACCACCACAAGAGCAAAGGGAGCGATTTGGAGCGGTTATTATAATGGAGAGGGATGTTGGGATATGGAGGCCGGGATTTTCTGCCTCCACTCGGAGCAGACACCAGCAGCCCACATTGGAAAATTCCTCACCCGTGATTCTCCCATCACAGCTTGGTGCTAAATCAGTCACATCAACAACACAGTCAGTATTTTTGACCCTGGCACCAGTTGAAGTATTGAAGAGTCGCAGCTAATTCTCCCCCATAATCAGACACACAGAGTTCACGTCGGCCTTGACTCACTCAGAGACTATAATAAACGGGCAGTGTTTGCTCAGAAATAAAAGTCATTCTTGGGTCCGAGCAGCAGTTTGGACAGTGCCAAAGTCCATGGTGTTTCTGTGAGGTGAAGGTGGGACCGGAGGGCAGAGTTCGAATCTGCTTCCACTTCAGTGTCACCCTGCTGAAGTAGCACAAGAAGGTTCGGAAAGGATTTACATTATACAGCGCCTTTCACAACCTCAGGACACCCCAAAGCTTCACAGCCAATGAAGTACTTTTGAAGAGTAGTCACTGGCGTAATGTAGGAAACATCATTCACTTTGTGAAGTAGTTTGATACCGGGGCTGAACGAGTTAAAATATGAGGACAGGTTGCTTAGACGAGGTTTGTATTCCCTCAAGTATAGTAATTAAGGGGTGCTGTCATTCAGATAGTTGAGAGGGTAGATAGAGAGGAACTTTCCTCTGGTGGGGGGAGTCCAGAACAAGGGGACATAATCTTGAATTTAGAGCCAGACTGTTCCGGGGTGCTGTCAGGAAGCACTTCTTCACACAAAGGGTTGTGGAAATCTGGAAACCTCTCCCCAAAAACATTATTGAGGCCAAGGGGTCAACTGAACATTTAAAAACTGAGGTTGGTAGATTTTTGTTAGGCAAGGGTATGAAGAGTTATGGAACGAAGACGGGTAGATGGAGTTAAGATAAAGGCCAGCCATGGTCTAATTTAATGGTGGAATAGGTCCAAGGGGCTGAATGGCATCCTCCTCCTGCTCCTATGAGATGCTTTGACTGTGTACAGCAGCGTACATTACTACAACACTCCCCATGTACAGAGAGATGCCTCAGAGCAGTGAGCAGGAGGGAGAGCCGGAAAAGAATTTAAGCGGAGCAAATAACACAGTCTGACAGAAGGAGCTACAGGAGCCTTCTGGAGGGAGGGACGGGAGAAGGTGGACATGCTGAGGGAGAGTGCTACGGAAGGCTGGGTCATGAGAGACTGAAGGAGTGGCTACCAGTGGTGGTACAGAGGCAGCGGAGGGGGAAATGTAGGCTGGAGTGGGAGGATTGGAAGCGGCATGTAGGGACATGAGACGGGAGGAGATTGCAGAGGTGGGAAGGGTGGAGGCCAGGGAGTGCTTTCAAGGTGAAGAAATAAACCTTAAAGTCTGTTCTGTGGAGCTGGAGGAGCCGAAGGGGTTTGGCAAGGACAATGGATGGGGGTGTGAGGGAGGAGGAAGAACACATCGACCAGAGCACAATATCTGTAAGGTTCAAACGTGTTTGTGGTCCAGTAATATTGGGGCAGATTTTCACCTCCACCACCTGAGTGTTCAACATCAACTGGGAGGAGCGCAGGTGAGCAAAACCTGGAGAGGAGGATCACACGTCAGTAACAGAACCTGAGCCATTTCCTTCTATTGAAATCCACCTCCCCCCACCACCTTCCCCGACCAGATTTCCTTTCTGTCCCTCAGCCCAGGTGATACTTAACGTCCAGGAGCTCAGACGGCAATCTAGCCCGTTACGTGAAAGGGAAAAATGGAATCTTACTTCAATATCAGCCAAGGGAAAGGCTCAAGTGTTGATAACGTTTTTTACTCCCTTCTCTTTCCCTTTGTCCTCCCTTCCCTTTCCCATTCCCCACCCTTTCCCATTCCCCAGCCTTTCCCATTCCCCACCCTTTCCTTTCCCTTCTTTCCCCTCCCCTTCCCTATCCCTTCCCTTCCCTTTTCAGGTACAGCTCTAATACTTCACACCCAAATGGCTTTTATGTGTGTCTGGGCCTTGACAACAATGGTCAGTCCATAAGAAATCTGCCCCGAACAAAGACTTTCCAAACATATCTGTAACACAACTTCTCACAGTGTTGTTGTGTATGTACCTTTAAGAGAGAACTGCTTTTATACTGTAGTACCGGCAGTGACCACACCTGTATATTAAGCCGTAGCAGGCTTCTGTACTATCAGCTCCAGCATAACCTCTGTTCAGTAAACACCTGTTATTACCGTTCTCCTGCAGTCCGTGTGTTATTGATACGCGGACACTACAGTGGCGACGAGCAGGTTCAAACTCACCTGCAGTACTGCATCACCTCACGGGGATCCATCCCTGAAAAGAGGCTTCTTGGAGGTCAAAGCCAGAGCAACGGGCGTCGACCGTGGGCAACCGCCCAGTGGTCCATCGGAGTTCAGAGAATCGCAGGGGAAGCTGTGGAGAGCTGGGCTTGGTTCTCCAATCAAGGTGTCCCAGCAAATCGGGCTGGTAGCAGGTAGTGCGCTGACCCTTCCCGGACTGCGGCGGGCTAGAGCTCGATCAAGCAGCTCTGCAAGGGGGCCGAGCAGCGTCATCGGGAAGAAAAAGAGAGAGAGAGGGTGGAGCGCACAGGGCGCGGCCGGTGCTCAAGAGTCGGGCAGCGTTAAAGAAAATAAATAAGGGGAAGGAAAAGAGACACGCAGTGGACAGCGTCGAAGAAGAATAAAACTAAGAAAATTAATTAACAAAAGAGAGACGCGCAGAAAGCCGCGGGGCGCCGTCATTACTAGTTAGAACGCTAGGAGCAGCATTGGCAGCAGTGGGAAGAAGGAAAAGCGCGGGAGGCGCCATTTTAATCCATTGGGGAAGAAGGAAAAGCACGGGAGGTGCCATTTTAAACCGTCCAAGATGCCGAAGAGTGGCAGCATCACTGCTTTCGACAACGAAATAGAAGACTGGACCACGTATGTGGAAAGAATTGAAGTGTACTGCAAGGCAAATGAGGTGGCCGATGAAAAGAAGGCGTCGGTATTATTGAATTTGATGGGCGCGAGAACGTACGGCCTATTGCAGAATTTAATTACCCCAGCTAAACCAATGGAGAAAAGCTTTGAAGAGATTGTCAATATCTTAAAGGAACATCTAAACCCTACACCGCTGCTGATAGCAGAAAGATTCAAGTTCCATGAAAGAAACCAGCACAAAGACGAGAGTAATGCTGACTATCTTACGGAACTATGCAAGTTATCGAAACACTGCCAGTTCAGAGCAGGACTGACAGATACCTTAAGGGATAAGTTTGTCTGCGGGCTCCAGAGTGAAGGAACCCAGAAACGACTACTTTCGGAAAAGGACTTTACGCTAGAAAAGACTTTCAGCGTTGCAGTATCCTACGAAGCAGCAGCACGGGGAGCTGCGGAAATACAACAGAAACCGCAAGAATATGGCACCAATGAAATGGCATATGGAGCAGAAAAGTGCTATCGCTGCGGCAGAACAACCCATGACCAGAAGGATTGCTGGTTTAAGGACAAAGTATGCAGGCAATGTGGAAAAGTGGGACACATAGCACGAGTCTGCAGGTCGGGAAAGAAAACCAACACTAAAAGAACTACTAAGGAAAAGTACAAGAAAGTACAAAAGATGACGGACAGTAGTTCAGAAGATCAGGAGAGTGATAATGACTCCGGGAGCAGGAGACTAAGTTGTCTAAAGTTACACAACGTGATCGCAAAGGAGGATCACCGAACCATTTGGGTCACCCTCATGATAGCAGGGTCCCAAGTAAGGATGGAATTGGAAACAGGATCAGCCCTAACAGTCATGAATCACAGAAATCACAGAAATCACAGAAACCCCACAGTGCAGATAGAGGCCATTTCGGCCCATCGAGCCTGCACCGACACATATCCCACCCGATCCCCGTAACCCCTACACCAACACATATCCCACCCTATCCCCGTAACCCCACGTATTTAATCCCCCTAACACTAAGGGTCAATTTATCATAGCCAATCAACCTAACCCGCACATCTTTGGACTGTGGGAGGAAACCGGAGCACCCAGAGGAAACCCACGCAAACACGGGGAGAATGTGCAAACTCCACACAGACAGACAATCGACGAGACTACAAGTGGCTATTCTCACACATAACCTTGAAGGACACGTCCATTGTCTTGAAGACATATACGGGGCAAAAAGTCTACCCCAGAGGAAAAATAAGGGTGCCCGTTAAATACAACGGCAAGGAAACACAGAAACTGTATCTATATATATTACAAGATGGAGGACCACCAATATTGGGACGTGAATGGATCCAAAAAATACAATTGGATTGGCATTCCATTCAGGCGCCAACTGTGGCTGACAAAAAGGATGACAACGTCACACCTGGACGACTGTCAAAAATTCTAACTGACGCGAAAGAGGTGTTCCAGCAAGGGCTTGGGACTCTAAAAGGCATAATGGCAATGATAAAAATTGAAGACAACGCAAACCCAAAATTTTTTAAGGCCAGACCGTTACCGTATGCGATCCGCCCAGCCGTCGAAGCAGAGCTGGAGAGTCTGGAGCATTCGGGTGTGCTGTCCAAGGTGGACTGGAGCGAGTGGGCCACAGCCATCGTTCCTGTAATGAAGAAATACTTGAGCAGCACGCCTGGGGAACCGAGGAAGGTTCGCATCTGTGGGGACTTTAAGGTAACTGTGAACCCAATCCTTCACACAGTACAATATCCACTTCCGCGGACAGAAGATATTTTCGCCTCACTATCTGGAGGGAAACGCTTTATGAAGATTGATCTGGCCCAATCGTATCTACAAATGGAGGTAGAAGAAGCATCTAGAAAATACCTCACCATAAACACTCACAAAGGTCTTTACCAGTACAACCAACTGGTATTCGGGGTAGCATCAGCTCCGGCTATTTGGCAGAGGGAGATGGAACAAGTCCTGCAAGGGATCCCGGGTACCCAGTGTTATTTGGACGACATCCTGGTTATGGGCGAAAAAGACAGTGAACACCTTGCCAACCTGGAGCAGGTGCTCACTAGATTACAAGAATATGGGCTATGAGCCAACCGCCCCAAATGCGAGTTTTTCAGGAAACAAATCTCGTATTGTGGCCACGTGATTGATGAAGAGGGGTTACATAAGTCCCCAGACAAGATTGAGGCAGTAGTCAAGGCTCCAGCACCGGAAAATGTGTCGCAACTGAGGTCGTTCCTCGGGTTGGTGAACTACTACCATAAGTTCTTGCCAAATTTGTCTACAATTCTGCACCCACTGAACGCCCTGCTGCAAACTGGAGTAGCATGGAAATGGAGTGATGAGTGTAAGCGTGCCTTTCAGAAATGTAATTGCCTAATCACTTCAAAAGAAGTATTGGCCCACCACAATCCAACACTACCGATTCGGTTGGCATGTGATGCGTCTCCCTACAGCATTGGAGCGGTGCTGTCGCACAAATTCCTTGACGGTTCAGAGAGGCCAATAGCCTTTGCGTCACGCTCGTTAACCTCAGCCGAGCGTAACTATGCCCAGATTGACAGGGAGGCCCTCAGCCTGGTGTGGGGGGTGAAGAAGTTCAATCACTATCTGCACGGGCAGAAATTCACCTTACTGACTGATCACCAGCCTCTTGTCTCCATTTGTAACCCCAAGAACGGCGTTCCGGTGATGATGGCACAACGGCTGCAAAGATGGTACCTTTTTCTAGGGGCACATCAATACGACATAGAGTATAAGGGCACGAAACAGCATGGAAACACTGATGGGCTGTCACGCCTGCCGCTGCCTACGGTGGAGGAAGCACCTGCAGTGGACCCTGCTGAGATATTCCATTCGACCACAGTCGAATGTCTACCTGTTACAAACTCAAGTATAGAGAAGGAAACCCGAAATGACCCGACACTCTCTCGGGTCTATGATTTGACGGTGAAGGGATGGCCAGCACATGGCGACTCACTGTTGCCAGCATTCTCGCCAAGGAGAGAACAGCTGTCAGTGTGCCGGGGGACCTTGATGTGTGGATCCCGAGTGGTAATTCCACCCAAGTTGAGAGATAGTGCGCTCAATGAGCTTCATGAGGGTCATCTGGGAGGGGTAAAAATGAAGAGCCTAGCCAGGGCGTTTGTGTGGTGGCCGGAAATCGATAATGAAATCGAGGAAATGACCAAGAGATGCACAGGATGCCAGAAAGTCCAAAACGCTCCACCACAGGCCCCGCTACACCCATGGGAGTGGCCCTCATCTCCTTGGCAACAGGTACACATTGATTTTGCTGGTCCATTTATGGGCTCAATGTTTTTAATCGCCGTGGATGCACATTCGAAATGGCCAGAGGTAATCATAAAATCCTCCAGCAACACGGAGAAAACTATTGCAGTCCTACGGACCATCTTCGCCAGGAATGGCTTGCCCGAACAGATTTGCTCTGACAATGGACCACAGTTTGTGTCCGAGGAATTCCGGAGGTTTTTGAGGAATAATGGGGTAAAGCATTACACATCCGCCCCATATCATCCAGCCACAAATGGATTGGCTGAGAGGTTTGTTCAAACCTTTAAAAAAGCAATAAAGGTGATGTATAACGACCACATACCACTGCAACACAAGGTGGATAATTTCTTGTTTGCTTACCGGAATGCGACACATGCAGTCACCAACCAAGCTCCAGCCATGATGTTCTTTAACCGAAGGTTAAGATGTCACCTGGATTTGCTCAAACCAAACATAAGACGAGATGTTGAGAATAAGCAATTCCAGCGCATCAATGAGAAGCCAACCAGGAGCTTCAAGATAGGGCAACAAGTCTTGGCCCGCGACTACCGAACAGAAAAATGGCAGCCAGGAACGATATGCACACGGCAGGGACCACTAATGTACACAATGGACATTGGAGAGAGCATCGTGAGACGCCATGCTGACCAGATTCTAGAGTCACAGGAACAAGTCAAACCCATACCACGAGCATGCGCACCTGGTGATGAACCCGAAGTACAGATTGCGTCTACCTCAGAATCAGTGGTATTGGAAGCTGACGAACCAACCAATGACAATGAGCCAGAATCGACTCCGCCGCAAGAACAGGATACTCGAGAAAGGCGCTATCCAGACAGGATCAGGAAGCCTCCTCAAAGACTGAATTTATAAATGATTACTTTCAGCTGATGTATATAGTACAAAGAAAATTGTAATTGTAATTAGTTATTATTTAATTGTTAAATGAATGTTATGTACTGTTTATCTAAAAGGGGAGGAATTGTTGTGTATGTACCTTTAAGAGAGAACTGCTTTTATACTGTAGTACCGGCAGTGACCACACCTGTATATTAAGCTGTAGCAGGCTTCTGTACTTTCAGTTCCAGCATACCCTCTGTTCAGTAAACACCTGTTATTACCATTCTCCTGCAGTCCATGTGTTATTGATATGCGGACACTACAAGTGTGCCCTCCCCAGTACAGGGCTCATCCTTACTCTGAATCGCTCACACACCCAAGGCATTGAAATGCTCCAAGCCCAGGGACAGCTCAACACTATCTTGTGATACTATCAGTCTCGGGGTCCCCTCAAATACTGCCCACTGATATAAGCTGTTTGAATTGCTTACCAGAGGAGACTGTGAGCACACAGTAAGCGTTCAGTAAAGCAACAAGCAGCATGTTCTAAAGCCTCCTGGGGCACTGATTAACCAGGAGAGAAGCAGCTGGAACAGTAACTTAATCTCTTGTGCTTTTCAACACCACTCTGGCCTGAAGCTGCTTATTGGTGCTCAGGTGCAGCAGATCCGAGAACCAGATCCAGTGAGACTGAAAGGACTTGTTCTGGTCACTGGTTACCAGGGAGTGGAGTCTGCAGTCCGCCTTTTACAGCAGGGGCTCGTACCCAGGCCCAGCCAGTGATTAACACTTAACCTGCGCCCCTATTTACACCTTCTGTATTTCAATGGTATATTTTCAGCTCCCCCTTTCACCCCGCCCATTCTCTTCTCAATGCACTGATTTTTGCAGTCAATGGATCAACCAAGAAATGAATTTATATGGTGCCATTCCTGACCACAGGTCATCCCAAAATGCTTCACAGGCAATTAAGTTTTGTTTTAAGTGCAGTCACTGTTGTAATGATGGAAACGTGGTAGCCAACTTGCACACAGCAAGCTCCCACAAAGAGCAATGTGATAATGAACAGATTCTCTGCTTTAGTGATGTTGGTTGAGGGATAAATATTGGCCAGGACACCGGGGAAAACTCCAAGCTCTTCTTCAAAATAGTGCCATGCGATCTTTTATGTCCACCTGAGAGGGCAGACGGGACCTAGGTTTAACGTCTCATCCAAAAGACGGCACCTCCGACAGCGCAGGAGTAGGCCATACGGCCCCTCGAGCCTGCTCCGCCATTCAATAAGATCAGAGCTGATCTTCTATCTCAACTCCACTTTCCCGCCCTAACCCTTGATTCCCTTAGCGCCCAACAACCTATCGATCTCAGTCTTGAATATACTCATCGACTGAGCATCCACAGCTCTCTCGGGTAGAGAATTCCAAAGATCACAGTTAGAATATTGTGTCCAATGAGGGACACCGTTTGTTAAGAGGGATGTCAAGGTCATGGAGAAGGTGCGGAAGAGATTTGCTCGGCTGATTCCTGTTATGTATTATGTGTTCTATTGTGTGTTCTCCTCCCACCTGTGGTGGCGCTGTCACAGGAGATAAATGGTTGGGTATTCTCTCGGTTAAGTTTAGCTCCCTTTGTTCGGAACTTGCCAGAACATCCTTTCCTTCCAATAAAGCACTTCATGTTTGAATCTCTGAGTTCTGAGTCCTAAATTGTGTCTAGGTAGAAAGGTACCGACACAACAAGTGGCAACGAGGAGCGGATGAATCTGCTTACATTACGGGTGCAGTGAGTAAACAGAAAATTTAATTTGAAACGTGAGATGGCTACTATATTAGGAAACATCGGTGATTTTGATGAAAATGTGGAGCAATGGAGCGCATATACGGAACGTTTTGACTATTTTGTATTGGCGAATGCGCTGGCAAATGAAAAGGTCGTGCCTACCTTTTTGAGTGTAATCGGGCCGAAGACTTTCAATTTACTTCGCAGCCTCGTGCAGCCAGAAAAGCCAGGAACTAAAACATATAAGCAACTAGTGGAAATTCTTGGAGCACATTTTTCACCAAAACCTCTGGTTATTGCTGACAGATTTAGATTTCACAAACGGAATCAAGAGGAGGGGGAATCAGTGATGATGTTTATTGCTGCTTTAAAAAGGTTGTCGGAACACTGCCAGTTCAAGGAGGTGCTGAATGACACCATTAGAGACAGACTTGTGTGTGGTCTGCAAAATGCAGCCACACTGAAGCGCCTTCTTACTGAGGACAACCTTACTCTTGAAAAGGCCATTGAAGTTAGTGTCTCCATGGAGATGGCGGAAAAGGAGGCTCACCAGTTGAGTTCAACAGGGAGAGTTTACAAGGTGTCGTCTGAGCCTAAAGGTGTGCGGAACGGCACATGTTACCGCTGTGGGAAAACGGGCCATCACACTAATGACTGCCGGTGTACGGAGCTGGAATGCCGAAATTGTGGCAAAAAGGGTTGTAGTGTATGTAACCGTTCCACCTTTAAGAGAACTATTTTAAGGGTTGCACTACTTTATCTTGGCTGCTGTATACTGTAATACCGGTGGAGACCACACCGGTATATAAGTGCTGTGTAATAATTTCTTGGGCAGTTCCGCCCTGACCTTCAACTAGTAAAGACCTGTTAAAGTTTACTCTTGTGGCCTGTGTAGTAATTCTCAATATAACACACAGACTTAACAGTGGCGATGAGTACGATCTTACCCTGCGGCAGAGATACATCCAAGGCAGTTTAACGGGCATCGAGAGGAGGCATCCGCCCTCATCATTCTGCTGAGAGAAGACTCAGGTCTGCAGAGCAAGGGAAGAATTCTGACACGAAGCCTTCCATCAGCAACAGGCAGTGATCATCCCTTCTATCACGGTGGTGGGTAAGCCGATCAGCGACGAGAAGCCAGTCGGAACCGTTGACTGTGAAGTAGGGGAGGGAAAAACGGAGTATATAAGGGCGGAGAACTCGACCACGGCCGGGGAAAAGAGCCGGACAGAAGTCGGGGCCAGAGGCGCTGAGACTGGGGCAGTGTAAGGCACGGGAGCCGCGGTGATTGTAAACGCAGCCGGTGCGAAAGACCGGGCTGCAGGCGGGCTGGGAGACACAACAGCGTCGAGCGAGAGCTCGACCGCGACCGGTGAAAAAGGCTGGGCAGCTACCGAGGCCGCGAGGCACAGCGACCGGGTCAGCGTAAGGCGCGGGAGAAAATAAAATTTAAAAAAAACCGCGGAGAACTCAGCCGCAGCCGGGGGGAAAGGACCGGACTGCAAGAGGGGCTGGGAGGCACGATTGAAAACCGCTGGGGAGGGCGAACGCAGCAATACGGCAACCGCCATTACAGCCAGCGGGGGAGAAAGGTAAATGCGGGAAGCCACCATTTTCGGAGGCGGGGGAAGAAGACAAGCGCGGGAAACCGCCATTTTGTAAAAGAAAAAAAAAGAAAAATAATTCTTTTGTTTCTCAAGAAGATCGCGAGGATGCCTAAGCGTGGTAACATCAACGATTTTGATCCCGATGTTGAAGATTGGGCCACGTATGTAGGACGCATAGAGATATATTGTAAGGCAAATAAAATATCAGATGAAGATAAAGCACTAACCTTACTAAACTCAATGGGTGCGAAGACATACGGGCTATTGAAGCATCTTCTATCACCATCTAAACCGGCGGATCAGACTTTCACTAATATTGTTGCTGTCCTGAAGAATCATTTGAACCCCACACCGCTGATGTTAGCGGAACGATTTAAATTTTAAGCGAGAACGCAACTGAAAGCGGAAAGCAACGCGGAGTATTTAATTGAACTGCGTAAGCTAGCGAAATACTGTCAGTTTGGGGAAAGCCTGACAGAGGCACTGAGAGACAAATTTGTGTGTGGATTGTCGAAAGAAGGAACACAAAAGCGGTTGCTTGAAGAGAATGATCTTACACTTGATAAGGCTGTCACTATTGCAGCATCGCACGAAGCCGCAGCGAGAGGCACCGCGGAAATGCAGCTGAAGGCAGCGGTACTCAGCGTAGATCAAATGGCTTCGGGTACAATGAAATGTTATCGTTGTGGGAAGACAACACACGATCAGAAACAATGCTGGTTTAAAAACCAGGAATGTAGAAAATGTGGCAAGCTTGGTCACATAGCTAAAGTATGCCGGTCAGGAAAGAAGACCAGCAACAAAAAGTCACCACAGGAAAAGTGCAGAAAGGTACATAAGGTGGCTGAGAAGAGTTCGGATGAACAGAATTTGGATTCAGACTCCAACAGCAAGGAACTGGGTAGTCTGAGAATTCACAACGTGAGTAAGGAAGCTGACCGACAAACTATCTGGGTCACACTGCAGATAGCAGGAGTCCAAGTGAAGATGGAATTGGACACCGGATCGGCGCTGACGGTCATGAATAAGCAAGATTACAAAAAGTTATTCAAACATATTCCCCTACGGGATACGGAGATAGTATTGCAGACATACACGGGGCAAAAAGTATACCCCATCAGAAAGATAAAAGTCAAGGTGATACACAAGGGCAAAGAACACCAAGGAATGGACTTATATGTACTACCTGAGGGAGGTCCACCACTTCTGGCACGGGAGTGGATCAGAAAAATAAATATGGACTGGCACTCCCTAAACGCAATAACGGTAGATTCCGGAAACAAAGATGTCAAACCTGAACGATTGTCCAGAATATTGGATGAAGCTAAAGAGGTGTTCCAACAGGGACTGGGAACACTGAGAGGAATTAAGGCAAAAATCAAGATTGCAGAACACGCAAACCCAAAATTTTTCAAAGCCAGACCGGTACCTTATGCGATACGACCTGCTGTGGAAGCTGAGTTGGAAGGGCTTGAACGTCCGGGAGTACTGTCTAAGGTGGACTGGAGTGAGTGGGCCACGCCCATTGTTCCCGTCATGAAGCGTTCATCAAGTAACAAGCCAGGGGAACCGGGGAAGGTCCGCATCTGTGGAGACTTCAAGATCACAGTTAATCCGGTGCTTCACACGGTGCAATATCCGCTTCCGCGGATTGAGGATATCTTTGCTTCATTGTCTGGCGGGAAACACTTCACCAAGATAGACCTGGCGCAAGCGTACTTACAGATGGAAGTTGAGGAAGAGTCGCGCCAGTATCTCACAATCAACACGCACAGAGGCTTGTATCGATATAATAGACTGGTTTTTGGAGTGGCTTCGGCTCCAGCAATTTGGCAGAGGGCCATGGAGCAGGTATTACAGGGAATTCCAAGCACTCAATGTTACTTGGACGGTATCCTGATTACAGGAGATGACGATGAGGAACACCTTGCAAATTTGAAACTGGTGCTCACCAGGTTGAAGGAATATGGCCTTCGAGTTAATCGCCAGAAATGTGAGTTCTTTCAGAAACAGATCTCGTACTGTGGTCATGTCATTGACCAGGAGGGGCTGCACAAGTCACCTGACAAGATCGAAGCTGTTGTGAAGGCTCCCGCTCCGGAAAATGTATCCCAGTTGAGGTCGTTCCTAGGGTTGATTAACTATTACCATAAGTTTCTGCCAAATCTATCCACGGTGCTGCACCCGCTGAATGCTCTTTTGCAGAAAGAAGTACCATGGAAGTGGAGCGAGGACTGTAAGAAGGCCTTTCACAGAAGCAAGGCATTGATCACCTCAGAGGAAGTGTTGGCTCACTTCAACCCAATGCTACCTATTCGTTTAGCTTGTGATGCTTCTCCTTATGGTATTGGAGCAGTACTCTCACACAAGTTGCCAAATGGCTCGGAAAGGCCAGTCGCATTTGCATCCCGATCATTGACCTCCGCTGAGCGCAACTATGCTCAGGTAGATAGGGAGGCTCTCAGCCTGGTGTGGGGAGTAACGAAGTTTAACCATTACCTGCAGGGCCGGAAGTTTACACTGCTGACAGACCACCAGCCGTTGGTATCCATATTCAACCCTAAAAAGGGCGTTTCCATTATGACAGCGCAAAGGCTACAGAGGTGGTCCCTCTTCCTAGGGGCACACCAATATGACATAGAATACAAAGGATCAAAACAGCATGGGAATGCTGACGGTTTATCGCGCCTACCGTTGCCAATGGTAGAAGAGGCGCCTACAGTGGACCCAGTGGAGATGTTCCACTCAACCATAGTGGAATGTCTACCGCTAACAAATTCTACGATCGAAAAGGAAACAAGAAATGGCCCGACTCTCTCACGAGTCTACGATTTAACGGTGAAGGGATGGCCAGCACATGGCGAACCACTGTTGCCAGCATTCTTGCAAAGAAGAGAACAGCTGTCAGTGTGCCGAGGAACTTTGATGTGTGGATCCAGAGTGGTGATTCCACCCAAACTCCAGCATAAAGTGCTAAAGGAGCTTCACGAGGGGCATCTGGGTGGAGTGAAAATGAAGAACCTAGCCAGAGCATTTGTGTGGTGGCCAGGTATCGATGGAGACATCGAAGAAATAACCAAGAGCTGTCTAGGATGCCAGAAGATCCAAAACGCCCCACCACAAGCTCCTCTACATCCATGGGAGTGGCCCTCATCTCCATGGCAAAGGGTACATATCGACTTTGTTGGTCCATTTATGGACTCAATGTTCTTAATCGCAGTGGATGCACACTCCAAGTGGACGGAAGTAATAAAGATGTCCTCCACCACCACGGAAAAAAACATCACAGTATTAAGGACCATATTTGCCAGGAATGGGCTGCCGGAACAGATCTGTTCTGATAATGGACCGCAATTTGTGTCCGAAGAATTCAGGAAGTTCTTAAAAAACAATGGGGTTAAGCACTACACGTCCGCCCCATACCATCCTGCCACCAATGGATTAGCTGAAAGGTTTGTCCAGACCTTCAAGAAGGCCATAAAGGCCATGGGTAATGAAGACATAAATCTACAACATAAGGTAGATAACTTCTTGTTGGCGTACAGGAATGCAACACATGCGGTTACAAACCAAACTCCCGCCATGATGTTTTTCAATAGAAGACTAAGATGCCGGCTGGATTTGATCAAGCCAAACATCAGAAGGGACGTAGAGAACCGGCAATTTCAAGGCATGAATGAAAGGCCAACTAGAACCTTCCAGATAGGTCAACAAGTTTTGGCCCGGGACTACCGTACCGAGAAATGGCAGCCTGGAACTATTTGCAAACGACTAGGACCGCTGATGTATACCGTGGACATTGGTGAAAGCATAATAAGGCGCCATGTTGACCAGATCATAGAGTCATCCGAAAAGGGACAACCTACTCCACAACTCTATACGCCTAATGATGAAGCAGAGATACCCATAGTATCTACCTCCGATCCGGTGATACTGGAATCAGATGAACCCGACACTGGCATTCAAGCCGAATCGACCTTGCCAAAAGAACCTACTACACCACCGAAAACTACTACACCACCGAGGCGTTATCCGGACCGAGTCAGGAAGCCTCCAGAGAGACTGAATCTGTGAACTGTTTTACATAAAGTTGTATATATGTTATGATGTTATGTTTAATGGGGAATATATACTGTTAAGCTAAAAAGGGAGGATTGTAGTGTATGTAACCGTTCCACCTCTAAGAGAACTATTTTAAGGGTTGCACTACTTTATCTTGGCTGCTGTATACTGTAATACCGGTGGTGACCACACCGGTATATAAGTGCTGTGTAATAATTTCTTGGGCAGTTCCGCCCTGACCTTCAACTAGTAAAGACCTTGTAGTGGCGCTTCTTAGTTTCCAAACAGGCAGCCACTGAGCTGTGGGGTTTTTAACAACGAGTAGACGCGTGTCGAAATAAAACGTTCCCAAACGTAGCTTTGTCTTTTAAACTGTTTACTATAACACTTAACAAACGGAATTACAAAGCAAACACGTATAAACGAATACGGTCAAAAACTGTACTGCTCCAAACCTCACAGCTTCTGCCTCCTTCAACCACGTGCAGTTTAAACTGTAAAATGGCTGCACCCATGTGTGGCTTAGGGACTGTTCCATTGTGGCAAGAATGAAGGGGGTGTCTCGGACTATACTACTGGAGCAAGAAAATAGGGGGTTTCTTAATACGATAAGTCGGTCAGGTAAATTAACTGTATTATGCCATTTAACCACTATTTTAAAGTATTTTCTTAAGCTTTTATGGCTCTTACATTCCGGCCCCTAATTGACTAGGCACATGAAGCATATCAATTACTCAAACATTAAGAGTCATAAACTAATGAGTTCAACATATTTACAATATAAGTGTCCACTTTTTTCGTTTGGGAACCTTTCACGCTGCTTCTTGTAGCAGGCAGAGCTTTGTGATCGGTCTTTCCAGGGTACTGGTCTTGGTTTGCAAACAAACGCGACGAACGACGCCTCTGGAGTCTGGCATGGTCTTAATTATTTTTCCCATCAACCAAGAATTTCTAGGGGCTGAATCATCCACAATTAAGACAATGTCTCCGACAATGAAGTTCCTCTTTATTTTGGACCATTTTTGACGCTCCTGTAGCAGAGATAAGTATTCTCTTGTCCATCTGGTCCAGAAAAGGTCTGACATATACTGAACTTGCCTCCACTTCCGATGGGCATACAGATCTTCCTTTTTGAAGACTCCCGGGGGCATGGCTGGCTGTGTTTTCAACAACAACAGGTGGTTCGGAGTCAGGGCTTCGAGGTCATTGGGATCATCTGATGTCTTAGTTATCGGTCGGTCATTAATGATGGCTTCGACCTCGCACAGAACGGTTTGGAGTCCCTCGTCGTCAAGCGCTTGCTGCTTCAGTACAGAACTGAGTAGTTTTCTTACGGTGCGTATCTGTCTTTCCCAGACACCTCTGTGGTGGGATGCAGCCGGAGGATTGAAGATCCACTTAATTCCTGTTTGCATCATGGCTTCCTGTATTTTAAGCTGATTCCAACCTTCAATAGCTTCCCGTAGTTCTCTCTCCGCTCCGACGAAATTAGTGCCATTATCAGAACGCATAATGGACACCTGTCCTCTTCTACAGACAAAGCGCTGCAAGGTGTTAATACAGGAATCAGTGTCAAGCGTGTGTGCCACCTCAATATGAACAGCTCTGATGGTCAAACAAGTGAAAAGCACACCATATCTCTTGACAAGGCTCCGTCCTCGCTTTACCTCGAAAGGCCCGAAATAGTCCACCCCTACGTTTGTAAATGGGGGCTTGTCTGGTAACAAACGGTCTTCAGGCAGGTCTGCCATTTTCTGCTCCCCAGCTCTAGCGTGTAACCATCTGCAAACAATGCATTCAGAGAGTATTTTTCTTATTACGGAATTAGCTCCTGGAATCCAGTATCTTTGTCTTAGCTTCGCAAGCACGTGATTCCTCCCACTGTGTCCAATACTCTGGTGTATATGCTGAAGAATGAGGGCAGCAACCCGGAGGTCCTTCGAAAGGATAGCAGGATGCTTGGCCTCCACTGGCATAGCAGATTTGTTTAGTCTCCCTCCCACCCTCAGTACTCCATCTTGCAGTGTAGGGTCCAGCTTGTAGATATGACTACCTTTCTTGATTGGGGTATTTCGCTGTAGAGCTTCGATTTCTTCTGGGTATCTTTGTCTTTGACTGAAGCGAACTATCTCCTTCTCAGCCTTGGCCAAATCCTCCACGGTCAATGAATTCTTGCCCAATGTGGTCTTGTGATGATGCGTATACTGCTGTAGAAGCATTCTCTGCTTATCAGAGTTACTTTCAGACTGACTGATAGTGGCTCGGTGCTCTTTTCTCTTACCGCTCAGGTGTAGCAGCAACTCTTTCAACCTTAGAAACCATGCAACTGCTTTCCTCAACTGGTGCCATCCTGAGAAATGGTTAACAAGCTTGTTCACTGTGTCAAAGTTCTCTTTCGTATTTATGAGATTTACTGTGACTGATCTCTTGACTTCGACGTCATCTTCAGCAATCTGACTTGGCATATCTGGTCTTTCTGGCCATGATCTCTCTGTTTCCAGCAGATAACTTGGGCCTTGTATCCAAGTTTCACTCCTCATGAAGTTTTCAGCCTTCAATCCTCGTGAGGCTTGATCTGCTGGGTTTAATGAGGTGTTTACGTACCTCCATTGAGATGGTTGTGTAGCTTCTCTAATGGATGAGATTCTGTTTGCTACGAAGGTCTTGAAGCGTATCTTCTCATTCTCTATATACTTCAGCACCGTCGTGCTATCCGTCCAGAAGACAGATTCTTCTAATGGGAGCTGTAACTCTTTCCGCATTAGCTGGTCAACTTTAACTGCAACAACCGCTGCCGTCAATTCCAGTCTCGGGATGGTGACCTGCTTCAGCGGAGCCACCCTGGATTTCCCCATGAGGAAGGCACAATGTTTCTGGCCCTGTTGATTTGTCAGCAAGAGGTAAGTAGCCGTGCCATAGCCGTCCTCACTGGCGTCCGAGAAATGATGTAGTTGAGCCGTCTTTGTAACTCCAAAACTCGCGGGCTTGATGCATCTACTGACGTTGAAGCTAGAAAGTTGTTGCAAATCTGTCAACCATCTGTGCCATCTCTGAGCTTGACCTTCTGGGAAAACTTCATCCCATCCTCTCTTGTCTCTACACAGCTCTCGTAGCATCAGCTTCACCGGCAGAATGAGTGGTGCCAGGAATCCAAGAGGGTCGTAGATGGAACTGACCACGGAGAGAATCCCTCGTCTTGTGGATGGTCTTTCGTTCACCATTATCCTGAAGTTGAACGTGTCTGACTCGATGCACCATTGTACACCAAGAGCTCTCTCGATAGGAAGGACATCGTGGCTCAGGTCCAGATCTTTGACTTCAGTGGCTCTTTCCTTTTCTGGGATAGAAGCTAGAACTGCTCTGCTGTTGCTTATCCACTTAGTCAGATGGAATCCTCCATTCGAACACAGAGTTCTAAGGTCTCTTGACAGTGCGATGGCATCGTCTTCTGTTGACACGGACTTCAGACAGTCGTCGACATAAAAGTTTCTGAAGATTGTCTCCACAGCCTCTGATGGTGCTTTGCCTTTGCCATCTTCTGCAGTTTTTCTGAGAGCGTAGCTTGCACAGCTGGGAGATGATGTGGCTCCGAACAAGTGTACGGCCATTCTACATTCCACCATCGCTTGACTAACGTCGTCATCTGGCCACCAAAGAAAGCGCAGAAGATCAGCATCTTCATCAGGGATTCTAACTTGGTAGAACATTGATTCTATGTCTGCCATCGTGGCAACGAGCTCTTGTCTAAACCTAGTCAAGACGCCAATGAGGGTATTAGTAAGATCAGGACCTTGAAGCAGCTGGTCATTCAGTGAAGTTCCTCTGAATGAGGCGGCGCAGTCAAACACTACACGGATCTTTTTCTTCTTTGGGTGATACACCCCGTGATGAGGAATGTACCAGACCCTTCCATCGTCTCTGTTCAACTGTTCCTCGGGCACCTTTACAGCATAGCCTTTCGCTATGATGTTTCTCATGAAGTCTTTGTAGTCTTCGTGAAAGTCGGGGTTCTTGTTCAGCTTTCTCTTTAGACTGATGGCGCATTGCTCTGCTATGCAGCGATTGTTCGGCATCTTCGCGGTCTGTCTTCTCAGTGGCAAACCAATGTGATAGTGGCCATCAATGAACTGTGTAGACCTTGTCATCAAACCCATGAACTGATGGTCTTCTTGTGACATCTCTGTCTTTTCCTCACAGCTGCGTTCTGAGAAGTCTGCGTTGAACTGCTGTATCAACAGCTCTTCAATGCTTGCGATAGAGATGCGATTAACTGACGTTTTGTCGTTCCTCCTTGTTCGACTTGTGGCCATCATCTCTCCTTACCGGTCCATTGACTACCCATCCAAGGGCTGTCCTGACGGCGTAGGGTCCGTCATCCTTCCTGTTTATCACCTGCCATGGCTCCATAGTTTTGTAGGCATTGGTTCCAATTAATAGGCCAATTTCTGCTTCAATGTATGGGAGACGCACCTTTTCTAGGTAAGGCCATCTATCCACATCCTTCTGCAGGGCTAGGTTCCCTATTCTAACAGGAATCTCCCTCTGTGTGAAAACATTAGGCAGGTCTATGAAGTCCTTCTCTTCAAGTCCACACACTTCTAGGTCTGACAGGATATAACTTTGCATTGACTTCTCATGACCCATGGTGCGTAATAGGATTTCTGTTCTTCTGCCTCTAACGTTCAGCTGTCGCATGAGTGATTCTGTGCAGAACGTTGCTG
Source organism: Somniosus microcephalus (assembly GCF_052327205.1). Classification (NCBI taxonomy): domain Eukaryota; kingdom Metazoa; phylum Chordata; class Chondrichthyes; order Squaliformes; family Somniosidae; genus Somniosus; species Somniosus microcephalus. Next base: position 176,548,653 of record NW_028225179.1, read on the forward strand.
AGCTACCTGGATCCATGAAGGCGTAAGTCTCCACAAGCTTTTCGCTCCTCTTAGACTTGATCTTTACTGGTACGATGGCAAGAATACAGTCACTGTCACCGGCCCCAGTGAGTCCACAAGTCTCTGGTTCTAGCGACACCAGAGCATTTGAAACAACCTTCTCGTCGGTATTGTTTTCTTCACTCTTCTTAGAGACTTGTTCTTCTTTATGGATATGCAGCAGACTGGGATGTTTCCGAGTGCACTCTCTGCATGTTGTTCTTTGCTTACAGTTTCTACTCAGGTGCCCCTGAGAGGGACATCCAAAGCATAGGCCGTTGCACTTCAGGAATTCGATTCTGTCCTTGTGTGGCTGTGCTTTGATGTCGCTGCAGAAATCCAATGTATGATTCTTCTGGCAGAATAAGCATGGCTTCTGAAAGGCATTAGCAGACATCACTGTGCTGCTCTTTTTGGGAGATGAGTTCTGGGGCCTTTCTTCCTCGGCCTGGGTGACGATAGTTGCAAAGCTGCTTCCCCTGGAACCACCTTTCCTGAGAGTCTTTGATTCAACAGGCTTGGCTTTCACTCTTCCATCGGTGGTCGGGCTGACATCTTGGATGTTTCCAAACAATGGGTCCCTAGCAATTTTAGCCTGTTTGTCTATGAAGTTCACTAAGTCTGCAAACCTGGCTCTACTTTTCCGTCTCTCCATTATCTCAAAGGCTGTTCTTCTCCATTGTTCTCTCATCCTGTAAGGAAGCTTAGAGATGATGATTCTCATAATCATAGGATTGTCCATCTCTTCCATGAATTCAACATCCTCCATGGTGTTGCGACATCCTATGAGGAAAAGAACATATGCGTTCAATGCCTCTCCGTCCTCCGATCTGATCTGTGGCCACTTGGTAGCCTTTTCGATATATGCAGTGGCTATCTTCAGCTCGTTACCATAGTGCTCCTGCAGCAACTTCCTGGCTTCTATGTATCCCCGGTCCGGTCTCATGTGTTCACAGCTTCTGACCAGGTCTTGTGGCTTACCACTGGTGTACTGTCCCAGGTAGTACAACTTATCACTGCTGCTCTCTGTTTTGGAGTCAATGGCTTGTTCAAAGGATCTGATGAAGGGCTTATACTTGAGTGGGTCGCCTTGGAACACTGGTATGTCTCTTTGAGGGAGTCGAAACAGATTCTGTTGTTTTACAAGCATCTCTGTAATTTCGTTCTGACGTTGCATCACTCGGTATAGGCTTCTCCCTGTGTCTTCAGGCCTCTAGTGGTCATCAGCAGGGTCTAGTCTAGACCATCTGATGTCTGGGGTAGCATCACGTGCTCCTGTTAGTGGAGAGGCCACTCTTCCACGCCGTAATGCCAGGGGATTGCCTTCGGGCTCTGTTGTAACTCTTGAAGGTGCCCTGGATCCAACTCTATGTGACGACGTTGACTGGCAGTGGCTCCCGCCGTCCCGTGAGCCTTCATAATCTTCGTACGCACTCAACCTGGCGTCTGAGACCTCAATAGCTGTTTTTATCTCCAGCTGTTCTTTCTTTGCCTGCACCTGGGCCCGTTGGGCCTGCAGTTGGGCCTCTTGGACCTGCAGTTGGGCCTCTTCCCGTTCAAGAGCTTGCTTCTCCGCTAAAGATGCTGCGCGCGCCATCAACGCCGCCCGTTCGGCCTCCGCACTCATGTGTCGCGACGAGCTTGTGGTAGAAGCGACTGACCTGCGTCCAGAAACAGAACTACCTTCTTTTCGATTTTTGCTCGGTCTGGCGGAAGTCTCTGAAATGCTATCGTCTGGTCCGACTTCATCGTCAACTTTATCTGTCTCTGCTGTATCAGCGTCTTGACGAATCTTTAACATCCACTGTTCCGTGGCCTTGATATAGTCCTTAATGCTGGTTGATTTAAGATCAAACCAGTTGTGCTGATCAGCGTTTCCCTCTTCTTCAGGCAGAAGTGCTAATACATCTTCATTGAGTACATTAAATTCTTCATGCAGCTTGGAGAAATCGTAATACATCATGTCTTCAGCTTTCTTAATATTAGCATTATCTTCCATGAGATGATCGATTATCTTCATTTTTCCAGTTACCTGAGCTAATTTAGCCTTCCTTGCACCTATGCTTCTATGTAACACCTCTTCCATTGCCTTTGGGGTGAGCTTTATTTCCCTCTTTTGGCCAGCAATCTTTCTGGCTGATGGAAGCTCCTGGCTCCGTAAGGCCTCGGCCATTTTACCCGCAGCTCTTATTTAGCTTCTCAATAGAATGAACAAAGCAAGTAGCAGTCACTGTACCTTCGCTTTCTTATATTGTCGTCTGGCTCCATGACCATTCGGGTATATGTTCGCCAACGATTCCGTCCCTTCCTTCTTAGGGAACAAGTTTTTGACTAATGTAGTGGCGCTTCTTAGTTTCCAAACAGGCAGCCACGGAGCTGTGGGGTTTTTAACAACGAGTAGACGCGTGTCGAAATAAAACGTTCCCAAACGTAGCTTTGTCTTTTAAACTGTTTACTATAACACTTAACAAACGGAATTACAAAGCAAACACGTATAAACGAACACGGTCAAAAACTGTACTGCTCCAAACCTCACAGCTTCTGCCTCCTTCAACCACGTGCAGTTTAAACTGTAAAATGGCTGCACCCATGTGTGGCTTAGGGACTGTTCCATTGTGGCAAGAATGAAGGGGGTGTCTCGGACTATACTACTGGAGCAAGAAAATAGGGGGTTTCTTAATACGATAAGTCGGTCAGGTAAATTAACTGTATTATGCCATTTAACCACTATTTTAAAGTATTTTCTTAAGCTTTTATGGCTCTTACAGACCTGTTAAAGTTTACTCTTGTGGTCTGTGTAGTAATTCTCAATATAACACACAGACTTAACAAGGGTCACATTGAACGCGCCTGTAGAGGTAAAAAAAGAACAGACAGAGCTGGGAAGCATGGAAGCAAAATGTCTGTATTTTGACAAGAGAGGAAAAAGAGTGTTCATTCAGTGCAGTATGATGGAACAAGCAAAACAGAGGGGAGCGACACCTCTGAGGAGGAAGAGGTGCATATACTGACGGTTGCAGGTGGTTCAAATGGCTACTGGGTGTCACCACTGGTGGAGGGACAATCAGTGCGGATGGAGGTGGACACAGGCGCGGCTGTGTCTCTTGTTTCAGACACTGTCTACAACAAAATGCTAAAGCATCTTACCCTTCAGCCAACAAACATTGTGCTAAAGATGTATACCGGCAAACCTGTGGCCATGAGAGGCGTCATTGAGGTGACAGTTAAATTGAACGGACAGACTGCAAAACTGCCACTATATGTGGTAAAGGGAAATTACCCATCGCTACGGGGACGTGCGTGGCTAGAGAAAATCACGCTGGACTGGCCTGCAGTCCGCATGATGTCAAAAGGGGAGTCAGGTCTGACTGCAGTGTTAAACAAACATGCAGAACTCTTCAATGGGGAACTTGGAAGCATGAAAAAGATCAGCGTGAGACTGGACATTAAACCTGACAGCAAGCCGCAGTTTCACAAAGCCCGACCTGTACCCTATGCAATTAGGTCAAAAGTTGAGGCTAACTTGGAGGCCTTAGTCGAGACTGGAGTCCTGGAGCCTGTGAGCGTGAGCAAATGGGCCACACCCATTGTTCCTGTCCTGAAAAAGGATGGATCTGTTCGAATCTGCGGGGATTTTAAAGTGACTATTAACCTGGTGCTGTCGGTGGAACAGTACCCTCTTCCCCTCATTGATGATCTTTTTACGGGCCTGGCCGGAGGGCAAAAGTTCAGCAAAATAGACTTATGCCAGGCTTATCTACAAATGCATGTCGATGACAAATCAGAGGAGCTGCTGACAATTGTGACACACAAGGGGCTATACAGATACTGCCGCCTTCCGTTTGGAATTACGTCGGCCCCTGCTCTATTCCAAAGGGCAATGGATCAGATTTTGAGTGGACTGCCAGGAGTCCAGTGCTACCTGGACGACATCCTTGTCACTGGAACAAATGAGGAGGATCATCTTCTGAACTTGGATGCGACACTACAACAACTGAAAGAGTACGGACTTAGAGTTTGTAAAGACAAATGTGAATTCTTTCAGTCTTCAGTTGAGTGCCTGGGGCATGTGATTGATGCTACTGGCCTGCATAAGGCGCCGCCAAAGGTCAAGGCGATCGTGGAGGCCCCAGCACCCCAGAATGTGAGCCAGTTACGTTCATTTCTGGGGCTACTTAACTACTATGGGAAGTTTATTCCAGACTTAGCAACATTGCTGAAGCCGTTACATCAGTTGCTATGTCAAGGCAAAACATGGAAATGGATTGAACTGTGCAACGAAGCTTTCACCCAAGCAAAGAAAGCATTGCTGAATTCGGAGGTCCTGACACACTTCGACCCAAAGCTACCCGTGCAGCTAGCATGTGATGCATCACCATATGGTGTGGGAGCAGTCATATCCCACATCATGCCTTCGGGTGAAGAGAAACCTATCGCCTTCGCATCACGCACCTTGAACAAGGCCAAGAGTAACTAAGCGCAGATCGAGCGCGAGGCCTTGGGAATCGTTTTTGGAATTCAAAAATTTCATCAGTACCTGTTTGGGAGAAGGTTCACACTCCTGACAGACCACCGTCCATTGACTTCAATCTTCGGGTCCCACACCGGAATTCCGTCTCTCGTTGCAAGCAGGATGCAAAGGTGGGCTTTACTGTTGTCAGGACACACATACGACATCAAATATCGCAAATCAGACTTGCACGGCAACGCAGACGGTCTCTCGAGGCTACCCTTGCCTGTTACTCCCCCAGAGCCTCGTCAGATAGACATCTTCTACTTTAGACAAGTGGAGGGAGCACCTCTCACTGCAGTTCAGGTGCGAAGGTACACCCGCAACGATCCAGTCCTGTCTGAGGTAATGGACGATGTCATTCGAGGGAGAGCGATAGGAGATTCTCCTAGTTTGAAACCTTACGTTTCAAAAAGAAATGAGCTCTCCGTCCAGGCAGGTTGTCTTCTTTGGGGACGCCGTGTCATCATTCCGCCACCTCTGAGGGAACCTATACTGCAACAACTTCATACAAGCCACAGTGGGATGGTTCGGATGAAGGAAATGGCAAGAAGCTACTTCTGGTGGCCAGGTCTCGATGGGAATATTGAGGAGAAAGCCAAAACATGTTCCCCATGTCAAAGGGTCCGGAATGTTCCACAGCTGGCAACCCTACACCCCTGGGATTGGCCTGCAGAAGTGTGGCAGCGAGTACATGTGGACTTCGCCGGTCCTTTCCAAGGGAAGATGTTTATGGTGGTTGTGGACGCTCGTAGCAAGTGGCCGGAGGTCGCTGTGATGAGGTCTACCACGGCAGAGAAAACAATTGAGAAACTTGGTGAGATGTTCAGCTGTTATGGCTCACCGGAACAATTCGTAAGTGACAACGGTCCACAATTTGTATCACAGGAGTTTGCAACCTTCCTGCATGTGAATGGTGTCCAACACATCAGGTCTGCGCCCTATCATCCCTCTACTAACGGCCAGGCAGAAAGGTTCGTGCAAACTTTGAAGCACTCCTTGAAGGCATCGCAAGGTCAGGGCTCAACCCAGCAATGTCTGAACAGCTTCCTGTTGTCCTACAGGAACGAGCCGCATGCCACAACCAAAACTTCCCCCACTTCGCTCATGATGAAGAGGCAGTTGCGGACAAGTTTTGACTTACTCAAACCTCCAAGGGCAGAGCAGGTTGTCCATCGTCAACAACAAGCTCAAGTTGAAAAGAGAGAGAAAAGAGCCAAGGAGAGATGGATTCATTCGGGACAGCACGTCCTAGCTCGAAACTACAACACTGGACCGAAATGGGTTCCTGCTACGGTGATCGCGCAGACGGGCCCTGTGTCTTACACGGTTGAGACTGCTGAGGACGTCGTCTGGAGAAGACACACAGATAAACTGTGGCTAGGAGCAGAGACAGCCACAGAGGCTCCAACGGCTGGTTGGCCTGAACTGTTTCCGAATGATACCGCAAACCAGCATCCTTTGCCACAGTGCTCTTCTCCAACACAGGAAGTCAAAGAGACTGTTCCACCTGTGCAAACTCCTGATTTTCAACTGACACAGGCACCTTCTCCATCCAGGCCTGTGTCAATGCCTACTGCTGTGGAAGCCAGCGATGACCGCCGGTATCCTGTCAGAGAGCGGCAGCCTCCAAGACGCTTGGATCTGTAGGCTTAGTGACTTACCCACAAGACTGGGGCAGAATAAACCCCAGGGTAAAGTCAGGGTTTGAGACAGTCTACCTCTACCCTAGGTTAGTTGAGTGTATTGAAAGTAACTTACCTATTGAGGAATAATGTGGACCTTCCATTCAAGAGGGGAGGAAATGTTATGTATTGTGTGTTCTATTGTGTGTTCTCCTCCCACCTGTGGTGGCGCTGTCACAGGAGATAAATGGTTGGGTATTCTCTCGGTTGAGTTTAGCTCTCTTTGTTCGGAACTTGCCAGAACTTCCTTTCCTTCCAATAAAGCACTTCATGTTTGAATCTCTGAGTTCTGAGTCCTAAATTGTGTCTAGGTAGAAAGGTACCGACACAACAATTCCCGGGTGTGAGCGGCTTGTTTTATGAGGACAGACCGGGATTCTTCTCACTGGAACAGAGAAGGCCGAGAGGATCTGATAGAGGGGTCCAAACTATCAGGGGTTTGGTAAAGTACAGAGAATCAACGCTTCTCATTGTTTGGTGAGTCAGTAACCGGAGGGCATAAATTAACATCATCACCACAAGAGCAAAGGGAGCGATTTGGAGCGGTTATTATAATGGAGAAGGATGTTGGGATATGGAGGCTGTAATGTATATATAGAATGTATATACCTTTAAGGGGGGAACTACTTTTTACAGCTCATGTATACTGCAGTACCGGCAGTGACCATACCTGTATATAGCACTGAGTAGTAATCTGTACAGTTCAGTTCCAGAGTGAGCCATGTTGAGTAAACACCTGTTGTACTGTTCTCCTGCAGTCTTGTGTCTTATTACTGATGGACACAACATAGGCGACGAGAAAAATTCGATCCTACCTGCAACTCTGCATCACCTCCCAGGGATTCATTCCTGGAGACCAGAAGATTGGAGGTCAAGGCCAAAGACACGGGCGTCGACCACGGGCAACCGCCCAGTCATCCATCAGAGCAGCAGAGACTCGAGAATTGCGGGGGAGGCTGTTGAGAGCCAGGCTTGGCTTTCCAGTCGCGGTGGTCCAGCGAAACGGGCTGGCAACAGGTAGTGCGCAGACCCTTCCCGGACAGCGGCAGGCTAGAGCCCGACCGAGCGGCACAGCAAAGGGCCGAGCAGCGTCGACGGGGGAGAGAGAGAGAGGGCAGAGCGCACAGGGTGCAGCCAGTGTTCAGGGGCTGAGCAGCGTCAAGGAGAGAGAGAGAGACGCGCAGAAACCCGCGAGGCACCGCCATTGCCACGAGGACCGCCGAGAGCGGCGTTGGCAGCAGCGTAGGAAGGCCCACGGAAAACTCGTTGGCAGCAGCGGGGGAGGAAGGAAAATGCGGGAGACACCATTTTAAGCCATTTTAAACCACACCCAAAATGCTGAAGAGTGGCAGTATCACCGCATTTGACAATGAAGTCGAAGATTGGACTACATATGTCGAACGAATAGAGGTATACTGCAAGGCAAATGAGGTGCCAGATAACAAGAAAGCGCCGGTATTGTTAAACTTAATGGGTGCAAAGACATATGGCTTATTACGAAATCTAGTAACCCCAGCAAAGCCAGTGGAAAAGAGTTTTGGAGACATAGTGACGATACTACAGGAACATTTAAACCCCACACCACTGCTGATAGCAGAAAGATTCAAATTTCACAAACGGAACCAGCATAAGGATGAAAGCAATGCTGAGCATTTAACAGAACTGCGCAAACTATCGAAACACTGCCAGTTTGGAACAGGACTGGCAGACACCTTAAGGGACAAGTTTGTGTGTGGGCTTCAAAGTGAAGGAACCCAGAAACGGCTTTTATCTGAAAAGGACCTTACGCTGGACAAGGCTTTCAGCATTGCAGTATCATATGAAGCAGCAGCATGGGGCGCTGCAGAGATACAACAGAGACCGTAAGAATATGGCACAAATGAAATGTCATACAGACAGAGAAGTGCTATCGCTGCGGCAGAACAACACACGACCACAATGATTGCTGGGTCAAAGACAAAGTGTGCAGACAGTGTGGAAAAGTAGGACACATAGCACGAGTCTGCAGGTCGGGAAAGAAAACCAGCAATAAGAAATCTCCAAAAGGAAAGTACAAGAAGGTACATAAGGTGATGGAGAATAGTTCAGACGAACAAAAAGTGATATCGACTCCGAAAGCAGGGAGCTGAGTTGTCTGAAACTACATAATGTGATCAAAACGGAGGATCACCGAACCATTTGGGTCACTCTCAAGATAGCAGGAGTCCAGGTAAAAATGGAATTGGACACAGGATCAGCCCTAACAGTCATAAACCGATGGGACTACGAGCGGCTATTCTCACACATACCCTTGAGAGACACAAAAATTATTTTGAAGATGTACACGGGGCACAAAGTCTACCCCAAAGGAAAAATAAGGGTGACCATTATATATAACGGTAAGGAAACACCAAAACTAGACCTGTATGTATTGCAAGATGGAGGACCACCATTACTGGGACGTGAATGGATCCGTAAAATACAGCTAGATTGGCATTCCATACAAGCACTGACTGTGGCTGCCAAAAAGGATGACAACATCACACCTGGGCGACTGTCAAAGATCCTAACCGACGCGCAAGAAGTGTTCCAGCAAGGACTCGGAACACTAAAAGGCATGACAGCAACAATTAAAATCGAAGAAAACGCAAGCCCAAAATGTTTTAAGGCCAGACCGGTACCTTATGCGATCCGCCCAGCCGTCGAAGCAGAGCTGGAGAGTTTGGAACGTTCAGGAGTACTGTCCAAGGTAGACTGGGGCGAGTGGGCTACGCCCATCGTCCCTGTGATGAAAAAGTCATTGAGCAGCACGCCTGGGGAACCAAGGAAGGTTTGCATCTGTGGGGACTTTAAGGTAACAGTGAACCCAGTCCTTCACACCGTACAATATCCACTTCCGCGGATTGAAGATATTTTCGCCTCGCTATCAGGAGGGAAACGCTTCACTAAGATTGATCTGGCCCAGGCGTATCTGCAAATGGAGGTGGAAGAAGCATCAAAAAAATACCTCACAATCAACACCCATAAAGGTCTCTACCAATAAAACCGGCTGGTATTCGGGGTAGCATCAGCTCCGGCTTATTGGCAAAGGGGAATGGAACAAGTCCTGCAAGGGATCCCAGGGACACATTGCTATTTGGATGATATTCTGGTCACGGGCGAAAATGACAGTGATCACCTCGCCAACCTGGAGCAGGTGCTCACTAGATTGAAGGAATATGGGCTCCGAGCTAACCGCCACAAATGCGAGTTTTTTAAAAAACAGATCTCGTATTGTGGCCACGTTATCGATAAAGAGGTGTTACATAAGTCCCCAGAAAAGATTGAGGCAGTAGTCAAGGCTCCAGCACCGGAAAACGTGTCACAACTGAGGTCGTTCCTCGGGCTGGTAAACTACTACCATAAGTTCTTGCCAAATTTGTCTACAATACTACACCCACTGAACACCCTGCTGCAAACTGGGGTGCCATGGAAATGGAGTGACGAATGTAAACGAGCTTTCCAGAAGAGCAAAACACTAATTGTAGTGTATGTAACCGTTCTACCTTTAAGAGAACTATTGTATGTAACCGTCCACCTTTAAGAGAACTATTTTAGGTGTTGCACTACTTTATCTTGGCTGCGGTATACTGTAATACCGGTGGTGACCACACCGGTATATAAGTGCTGTGTAATGAGTGATTGGGCAGATTCGCCCTGACCTTCGAATAGTAAAGTCCTGTTAAAGTTTACTCTTGTAGTCTGTGTACTAATTTGCAATATAACACACAGATTTTACAGTGGCGACGAGTTCGATCTTACCCTGCAGCAGCGATACATCCGAAGCAGTTAACGAGCGTTGAGAAGAGGCATCCGCCCTCGTCGTTCTGCTGAGAGAAGACTCGAGTCTGCAGAGCAAGGAAGAAGGAAGAATTCAGACACGAAGCCTTCCATCAGCAATAGGCAGTGATCGTCCCTTCTGTCACGGTGGTGAGTGAGCCGATCAGCCACGAGAAGCAAGTCGGCCACGTTGACTGTGAGTAGGGGGGAAATAAAAAGAAACGGAGGATAAGGGCGGTGAACTCGACCACGGTCGGGGGAAAGGAGCCGGACAGAAGTCGGGGCCAGAGACGCTGAGACTGGGGCAGCGTAGGGCACGGAAGCTGCGGTACAAGCGGGAACGCAGCCGGTGTGAGAGACCGGGCTACAAGCGGGAACGCAGCCGGTGTGAGAGACCGGGCTACAAGCGGGCTGGGAGACGCAACAGCGTCGTGAGACAGCTCGACCGCGACCGGCGAAAAAGGCCGGGCAGCTACCGAGGCCGCGAGGCGCTGCGACCGGGATCGTAAGGCGCGGGAAGAAAATAAATAAATAAATAAATAAAACCGCGGAGAACTCAGCCGCAGCCGGGGGAGGAAAGGACCGGACTGCGAGAGGGCTGGGAGACACGATTGGAAGCCGCTGAGGGAGAGACAGAGCCCGAGCGAGCGGGAGAGACAGAGCCCGAGCGAGGGGGAACGGGACCGAGCGAGGGAGACCGAGCGAGATTCCGCCCAGCGGCTGGAACTGTTCGCCGCCAACGGGTTGTCCCCAGCGCCGGTTGCCCTGCCGAGAAAAGGGAACAAGGAACGCACTGAAGCCGGCGCGCAGGCTGCGAACCCCGAAAGCCAGCGGTCGTCGCCCGAGAGCAAAGCTTACCCCTCCCGCCAGGGGAAGAAACGCGGGAAGCCGCCAGTAGGCGGGGAAGAAGACAGGAGCGGGAAACCACCATTTTGAAAGTGGGCGGGGAAGAAGACAAGCGCGGGAAACTGCCATTTTTGGAAAAAAAAAGTAACGAACAAATTCGTTGTTGTTTCTCAGAAAGATAGTGAAGATGCCTAAGCATGATAACATCAACGACTTCAATTCCGAGGTGGAAGATTGGGCCACGTATGTAGAACGCATCGAGATATATTGTGAGGCCAATAAAATAGCAGATGATGATAAAGCTCTAACCTTACTAAACTCAATGGGGGCGAAGACATACGGGCTATTGAAGCATCTTCTATCACCAGCTAAACCGGCGGATCAGACTTTCGCTAATATTGTTGCTGTCCTGAAGGATCATTTGAACCCCACACCGCTGATGTTGGCGGAACGATTCAAATTTTATGCGAGGACGCAACGGAAAGAGGAAAGCAACGCGGAATACTTGGTTGAACTGCGTAGATTAGCGAAATACTGTCAGTTTGGGGAAAATCTGACAGAGGAATTGAGAGACAAGTTCGTGTGCGGGTTGTCGAAGGAAGGAACACAAAATCGACTGCTAGAAGAGAACGATCTTACACTTGATAAGGCTGTCCTTATTGCAGCATCGCACGAAGCCGCAGCGAGAGGCACTGCAGAAATGCAGCTGAAGGCAGCGGTACTCAGCGTGGATCAAATGACTTCGGGTACAACGAAATGTTATCGTTGTGGGAAGACAACACACGACCAGAACCAATGCTGGTTTAAAAACCAGGAATGTAGAAAATGTGGCAAGCTTGGTCACATAGCTAAAGTATGCCGGTCAGGAAAGAAGACCAGCAACAAAAAAAGTCACCGCAGGAAAAGTACAGCAAGGTACACAAGGTGGCTGAGAAGAATTCGGATTCAGACCCAAACGGCCAGGAACTGGGTAGTCTGAGAATTCACAATGTGAGTAAGGAAGCTGACCTACAAACTATCTGGGTCATGCTAAAAATAGCCGGAGTCCAAGTAAAAATGGAATTGGACACAGGATCAGCCCTATCAGTCATAAATCGAAGGGATTACAACCGGCTATTCTCACATATACCCTTGAGAGATACCAAGATCGTATTGCAGACATACACGGGGCATAAAGTATACCCCATCGGAAAGATAAAAGTCAAGGTGAGAGACAAGGGCAAAGAACACCAAGGAATGGACTTATATGTACTACCTGTGGGAGGTCCACCACTTCTGGGACGGGAGTGGATCAGGGAAATAAACATGGAATGGCACTACCTAAAAGCAATAACGAGTGAGAACTTGGTGAAGACAATCAGCTCAGACTCTGAAACTGATGACGATAAGTCCAGCCCAGGTGCGAAAGACAAGTCTAAAATGGACTTGCTGACTAAGGTTGGAAAAACGAAGGAGTGCATAAATGCTTATGCTTCAGAGGAGAACAAAGTTTCAGAACAGAATTCCACTGAACAACAACAACATAGTTTGACAGAGAATTCTGAGTCTGCCCAGTTTACAGACATGCACAATTCTGAGGAACACCGGGCTCAAACTCAACTCCATTTCAAATTACAACAGCAATTAGAACAATTGAGTTGCCGTCTTGAGCAAGAGATGAAAGCAATGAAAAAGTTCTTTGACACAGAGTGGGAGAATCTGGAAAGACAACAGAAGCAGCTGATGGAGAAAAGGGAGCAGGAGCACACAAACCGTCTGCGCGAGGAGGCCAAACGAATCAAAGCTGATTCGGTTTCTGAAGGTGCGTGCTCTAATCTGGTGGAGCAAGATGTTCAGCAACTGAAGGCGCTTGTTAGCAGGTTGCAGGCAGAAAAGGCTGATTTGGTCGCCATGAATTCCGAGCTCCTACTGAAGTTGGGTGCAGCATCACCGGACGATTCATTTGTGGAAATTCGAATGGTGGAGGCTGCGGATGATGGCGAAGTAGAAACAGCAAAGGAGCCCCAGGGCAAGGTTATAAACATCCCTGCAGCTACTGGGAAATGGATGATGTCAGAAGAGTTAACGGTCAGCCAACTCCTTCATATGCTGAGGGACAAGACTCTGAAATGGGAACAATTTGAACATGAGCTTAAATCTTCAAAGGAGAGGGGTTTGGAGCTCTCAAAAGTTATTGAAATAGCTGAGGTTGCAACACAGACTGAGAAGATGGCAGCAGAGCAACCCTTGGATGCCAAAAGTACGCTGACTCACGTCAATGTTGAACAACAGAATGCTGAAACAACTGCTCCAGTAGAGGGATTGAATAATATGATCAATCAATCTCCGAATGAAGTTGAAGTATTGAAATCACGAATGAGGTCATTAGTAAAAGACTTGCAGGAAGCCCAGAAAAAGCTGGAGGAAGCTGAACACATAAAGAAGTCTCTTCAGGAGAGATGTCTGGAATTGGAACAAAAGCTGACTAACGTCCAGCTGGGCATGGAGGAAATAAAAGACCCTCTCGCTGGCCTAGCTCAGGACGACACCGATTATTACCACGTCCTGTTGAACGACACCGAATATAACGATGACCTGTTCTGCCCAGCTTGTGGGGAGATCTTCCGAAGTGCAAAAACCCTGAAGAATCACAAAAAGTCTAAGAAACACCGGGAGATGGTGGCGCTGCTAAGGCAACAGGAGAAAGAGGAGGAGGAACTGTGCATGCGGCTGGCAGCGGAGCACAGAGAGTCTCCAAGAAGCAGGAAAGGAAAAGACGAAACAGAAGAAGATGACCCATCTGAACCATTATCACCCCTACCAGATCACGCACATGGTCCCTCCGAACGGAACCAAATCAGTTTGGAAGTAGAAAAACTTCCCAAGGTACTCAAGCTTTTAGAAGTCAGCAATGCTGGTTCAGAAGTGACGGAAGTTCAAGCTGTTAAGTCCAGTGAAGGACTATTGGATGAGTCACCCCAGCAAAGTGAACCGACTACACCACAGGGAACTGCTATACCACCGAGGCATTGTCCAGACCGAGTCACGAAGCACAGGAGGCGCCTCCACAGAGACTGAATCTGTGAACTGTTTTCCACAGAGACTGAATCTGTGAACTGTTTTCCGCAGAGACTGAATCTGTGAACTGTTTTCCGCAGAGACTACATCTGTGAACTGTTTTTACATGAAGTTGGATATATGTTATGATGTTATGTTTAATGGGGAATAAGTATGTTGTAAGCTAAAAAGGGAGGATTGTAGTGTATGTAACCATTCTACCTTTAAGAGAACTATTGTATGTAACCGTCCACCTTTAAGAGAACTATTTTAGGTGTTGCACTACTTTATCTTGGCTGCGGTATACTGTAATACCGGTGGTGACCACACCGGTATATAAGTGCTGTGTAATGAGTGATTGGGCAGATTCGCCCTGACCTTCGAATAGTAATGTCCTGTTTAAGTTTACTCTTGTAGTCTGTGTACTAATTTGCAATATAACACACAGATTTTACACTAATCACATCGAAAGAGGTATTGGCCCATTTCAACCCAGCACTACCAATTCGGTTGGCGTGTGATGCGTCACCCTACAGCATTGGAGCGGTGCTGTCACACAAATTCTCGGACGGCTCAGAGAGGCCAATAGCCTTTGCGTCACGATCACTAACCTCAGCCGAGCGTAACTACACCCAGATTGACAGGGAGGCCCTCAGCCTAGTGTGGGGAGTGAAAAAGTTCAATCGCTATCTGCACGGGCAGAAGTTCACCTTGCTGACTGACCACCAGCCCCTTGTCTCCATTTTTAATCCGAAGAAGGGCGTTCCAGTGATGACTGCGCAACGACTACAAAGATGGTCACTCTTTCTAGGGGCGCACCACTATGAGATTGAATATAAGGGCACGAAACAGCATGGAAATGCTGATGGGCTATCACGCCTGCCACTGCCTACTGCGGAGGAAGCACCAGCAGTATATCCTGTCGAAATATTTCATTCGACTATAGTTGAATACCTACCGGTAACTAACGCTCGTATAGAAAAGGAGACACAAAATGACCCGACACTGTCTCGGGTACATGATTTGACGGTGAAGGGATGGCCAGCACATGGCGACTCACTGTTGCCAGCATTCTCGCCAAGAAGAGAACAGCTGTCAGTGTGCCGGGGGACCTTGATGTGTGGATCCCAAGTGGTAATTCCACCCAAGTTAAGGGATAGAGTGCTCAATGATCTTCATGAGGGTCATCTGGGAGGGGTAAAAATGAAAAGCCTTGCCAGGGCTTATGTGTGGTGGCCGGGAATCGATAAACAAATCGAGGACCTGACCAAGAGCTGCTCAGGATGCCAGAAAGTCCAAAATGCACCACCACATGCCCCTCTACACCCATGGGAGTGGCCCTCATCTCCATGGCAACGGGTGCATATTGATTTTGCTGGTCCATTCATGGACTCAATGTTTTTAATAGCCGTGGATGCGCACTCGAAATGGCCTGAGGTCATCAAAATGTCCTCCACCACCACGGAGAAAACTATGGTAGTCCTACGGACCATTTTTGCCAGGAACGGCTTGCCAGAACAGATTTGCTCTGATAACGGACCACAGTTTGTGTCCGAAGAATTCCAGAGGTTTATGAAGAAAAATAGGGTAAGGCATTACACATCCGCCCCGTATCATCCAGCCACAAATGGATTGGCTGAGAGGTTCATAGAAACCTTTAAGAAGGCAATGAAGGCTATGTACAATGAGAACATTCCACTGCAGCATTAGGTGGACAATTTCCTGTTCGCCTACCGGAATGCGACACATGCAGTCACCAATCAGGTCCCGGCCATGATGTTCTTTAACCGAAGGTTAAGATCTCGCCTGGATTTGCTCAGACCAAACGTACGAAGAGATGTTGAGAGTAAGCAATTCCAGCACATCCATGAGAAGCCGACAAGGAGCTTCAATGTAGGGCAACCAGTCTTGGCCCGCGACTACCGAACAGAGAAATGGCAACCAGGAACAATATGCACACGGCAGGGGCCACTAATGTACACAGTGGATGTTGGGGAGAACATTGTGAGACGCCATGTCGACCAGATCCTAGAGTCACAGGAACGAGTCAACCCCAGGTCTCGCGTACCTGGTGATGAACCTGATATACAGGTAGCATCTACCCCAGAAACAGTAGCATTGGAAGCTGATGAGCCTCCGCACCAAGAGCGAGACACTCGGGAAAGGCGTTATCCAGAAAGGATCAGGAAGCCTCCCCAAAGACTGAATATATAAATGGACTATTTTCAGATAACGTTGTATGTTAAAAGTGTTAATTTTAATTCGTTTGATATTTAATTGTTAAATGAGTGTTATGGTACTGTTAATCTAAAAGGGGAGGAATTGTAATGTATATATAGAATGCATATACCTTTAAGGGGGGAACTACTTTTTACAGCTCATGTATACTGCAGTACCGGCAGTGACCACACCTGTATATAGCACTGAGTAGTAACCTGTACAGTTCAGTTCCAGAGTGAGCCACGTTGAGTAAACACCTGTTGTACCGTTCTCCTGCAGTTTTGTGTCTTATTACTGACGGACACAACAGAGGCCAGGATTTTCTGCCTCCACTCAGAGCGGACACCAGCAGCCCACATTGGAAAATTCCTCACCCGTGATTCTCCCATCACAGCTTGGTGCTAATTCAGTCACATCAACAACACAGTCAGTATTTTTGACTCTGGCACCAGTTGAAGTATTGAAGAGTCGCAGCTAATTCTCCCCCATAATTGGACACACAGAGTTCACGTCGGCCTTGACTCACTCAGAGACTATAATAAACGGGCAGTGTTTGCTCAGAAATAAAAGTGATTCTTGGGTCCGAGCAGCACATTGGACAGTGCCAAAGTCCATGGTGTTTCTGTGAGGTGAAGGAGGGTCCGGAGGGCAGAGCTCAAATCTGCTTCCACTTCCGTGTCACCCTGCTGAAGTAGCACAAGAAGGTTCGGAAAGGATTTACATTATACAGCGCCTTTCACAACCTCAGGACGCCCCAAAGCTTCACAGCCAATGAAGTACTTTTGAAGAGTAGTCAGTGGCATAATGTAGGAAGCATCATTCACTTTGTGAAGTAGTTTGATACCGGGGCTGAACGAGTTAAAATATGAGGACAGGTTGCTTAGACGAGGTTTGTATTCCCTCAAGTATAGTAATTAAGGGGTGCTGTCATTCAGATAGTTGAGAGGGTAGATAGAGAGAAACTTTCCTCTGGTGGGGGGAGTCCAGAACAAGGGGACGTAATCTTGAATTTTGAGCCAGGCTGTTCCGGGGTGCTGTCAGGAAGCACTTCTTCACACAAAGGGTTGTGGAAATCTGGAAACCTCTCCCCAAAAACATTGTTGAGGCCAAGGGGTCAACTGAATATTTAAAAACTGAGGTTGGTAGATTTTTGTTAGGCAAGGGTATGAAGAGTTATGGAACGAAGACGGGTAGATGGAGTTAAGATAAAGGCCAGCCATGGTCTAATTTAATGGTGGAACAGGCCCAAGGGGCTGAATGGCCTCCTCCTCCTGTTCCTATGAGAAGCTTTGACTGTGTACAGCAGCGTACATTACTACAGCACTCCCCATGTACAGAGAGATGCCTCAGAGCAGTGAGCAGGAGGGAGAGCCGGAAGAGAGTTTAAGCGGAGCAAATAACACAGTCAGACAGAAGGAGCTACAGGAGCCTTCTGGAGGGAGGGACGGGAGAAGGTGGACATGCTGAGGGAGAGTGCTACGGAGGGCTGGGGCATGAGAGACTGAAGGAGTGGCTACCAGTGGTTGTACAGAGGCAGCGGAGGGGGAAATGTAGGCTGGAGTGGGAGGATTGGAAGCGGCATGTAGGGACATGAGACGGGAGGAGATTGCAGAGGTGGGAAGGGTGGAGGCCAGGGAGGGCTTTCAAGGTGAAGAAATAAACCTTAAAGTCAGTTCTGTGGAGCTGGAGGAGACGAAGGGGCTTGTCAAGGATAATGGATGGGGGTGTGAGGGAGGAGGAAGAACACATCGACCAGAGCACAATATCTGTAAGGTTCAAACGTGTTTGTGGTCCAGTAATATTGGGGCAGATTTTCACCTCCACCACCTGAGTGTTCAGCATCAACTGGGAGGAGCGCAGGTGAGCAATACCTGGAGAGGAGGATCACACGTCAGTAACAGAACCTGAGCCATTTCCTTCTATTGAAATCCACCTCCCCCCACCACCTTCGACCAGATTTCCTTTCTGTCCCTCAGCCCAGGTGATACTTAACGTCCAGGAGTTCAGACGGCAATCTAGCCCGTTACGTGAAAGGGAAAAATGGGATCTTACTTCAATATCAGACAAGGGAAAGGCGCAAGTGTTGGTAACATTTTTTACTCCCTTCTCTTTCCCTTTGTCTTCCCTTCCCTTTCCCATTCCCCACCCTTTCCCATTCCCCACCCTTTCCCATTCTCCACTCTTTCCCATTCCCCACCCTTTCCTTTCCCTTCCTTGCCCTCCTCTTCCCTGTCCCTTCCCTTCCCTTTTCAGGTACAGCTCTAATACTTCACACCCAAATGGCTATTATTTGTGTCTGGGCCTTGACAATAATGGTCAGTCCATAAGAAAACTGCCCCGAACAAAGACTTTCCAAACATATCTGTAACACAACTTCTCACAGTGTGCCCTCCCCAGTACAGGGATCATCCTTACCCTGCATCGCTCACACACTCAAGGTATTGAAATGCTCCAAGCCCAGAGACAGCTTGACACTATCTTGTGATACTGTCAGTCTCGGGGTTCCCTGAAATACTGCCCACTGATATAAGCTGTTTGAATTGCTTACCAGAGGAGACGGTGGGCACACAGTAAATGTTTAGTATAGCAACAAGCAGCATGTTCTAAAGTCTCCCGGGGCACTGATTAACCAGGAGAGAAGCAGCTGGAACAGTAACTTAATCTCTTGTGCTTTTCAACACCACTCTGGCCTGAAGCTGCTTATTGGTGCTCAGGTGCAGCAGATCCGAGCACCAGATCCAGTGAGACTGAAAGGACTTGTTCTGGTCACTGGTTACCAGGGAGTGGAGTCTGCAGTCCGCCTTTTACAGCAGGGGCTCGTGCTCAGTTCCAGCCCATTATTAACAATTAACCTTCGCCCCTATTTACACATTCTGTATTTCAATGGTATATTTTCAGCTCCCGCTTTCGCCCCTCCCATTCTCTTCTCAATGCACTGAGTTTTGCAGTCAATGGATCAACCAAGAAATTAATTTATATGGTGCCATTCCTGAGCTCAGGTCATCCCAAAATGCTTCACAGGCAATTAAGTTTTGTTTTAAGTGCAGTCACTGTTGTAATGATGGAAATGTGGTAGCCAACTTGCACACAGCAAGCTCCAACAAAGAGCAATGTGATAATGAACAGATTATCTCCTTTTGTGATGTTTGTTGAGGGATAAATATTGGCCAGGACACCAGGGAAAACTCCAAGCTCTTCTTCGAAATAGTGCCATGCGATCTTTTATGTCCACCTGAGAGGGCAGACGGGACCTAGATTTAACGTATCATCCGAAAGACGGCACCTCCGACAGCGCAGGAGTAGGCCATACGGCCCCTCGAGCCTGCTCCGCCACCCTTTTCAGGTACAGCTCTAATACTTCACACCCAAATGGCTATTATTTTTGTCTGGGCCTTGACAATAATGGTCAGTCCATAAGAAATCTGCCCCGAACAAAGACTTTCCAAACATATCTGTAACACAACTTGTACGGTGTTTTCTCTCTCTAGAGATTCGCAGATCGCAGAGGTTTTTCTCTCTCTCAGAGGCCTCTCTCTCTCTCTCTCTCTCACTTTTGCACAGTAAAACCCTGAGTGGTTCGACCCACGCGCCCCTTAGATTCTAGACACTGGTCTTAGGTGCAGGAACTACAATGTAGAGAATACTCTTATAGACCAGGTTTAATGAAAATGAAATGAAATTTTATTGCATAAGGAAAAACAAATCAAATGCAAGCAAATAAGAGGGTACATGGGAGGGAAAAACAAATCATAACGATACAGTACTAGCTACAATGGATACAGGCATATTATACTTTACAAGAGTCATCAAGAAATAGGGAAACACACGGAACATCGAGGGACAACAACTCATGTTAATTATACCAAAAATGCCCACCCCCTTAATCCTATCTAGATCTGATTGTGAAGGGCCAGAAACATGCTCACCAGCCCAATTGGAAACGTATAGAGTTTTGAAGTCTTGCGTTTTGATCCTTTCAGGCGTCCTGTCTCCATGTGGTTCGTGGAGCCCCAGCCAGCTGCGCCACACCTCTCTCCTGAGGTGGAGGTCGGAGACGGCTGGACGCCGGCTGGCCTGGATGTCAGCGGGGTCGGGGATCGTCTGCTCGATCCCGGTTAGAGGAGCCTCGGGCTGGCCCCCATTTCAAAAGGTTTCTTCTGTAGGTTTTTATTGTCTCTTCAACGGTCCGGGGTTGGTCGATGACCTCCCGACGATTACCCCGGGCCAGGATCCAGACTACCTTCTTGATGGCTGCCTTGTTTTCTTCTTCTTCCTCTCCGATGATGGAGCCACGCTGATCTCTTCAAAGCAGCACCTCTCTGTCAAGTTCAAGAAGCTATGTGTCTTCTTTTTCCCTTTTCTTTTCTTCTCTACCCCGGGTGTCTCCCAGTTATACTTCTCAATCGAGACCTTATCTCCCGCTAAATCAGGTTAGTCTTTTGTTTTAATTTTGGCGGGCTGGTTGCACAACGGGGTAGTTATTATATTTAAAGTACATTCGGGATGGCTGGTAAAGGGCCATCTCTGGTCTGGAATGACCTTCATTGTTTTTAATGTCCTGTTGATGTCCTTAACAGGTCCTTGATGCTCTTCTCATGTATGTGTAGCTATTTTCCTTTGTCTGTGTAAACATTTAGATGGCCTTTATCTACAGGCCGATCTGGTTGGATCTGCATCCAATCTATATGTATATGTGTTCATGTCTGGTTTCGTTTTCTCAGAAACAGCTTCCAGAACTTACTGTGGGTTGAATCCACAAAGCTGTCTGAGGACTGCAGGAACAATTTTAAAATGTCCCAATAAGTTGGTCACGGGGTCTGGTGGCCATTTTGAATGCCCCTTTTTCTGGGCTTCTTTTAAAAGTCTTTAAAATCATGGCCTCTTCTGCCATTCGACCCTAATAATACAATATTCAATTTTGCGAATCTTACAGTCCCCCCTGATGATACTATAACTTGCTTGAAGTATCATAATTCTGGGTGAGCAAAATTTTCTGACTCTCCATAATCAAACCATCCCCTGCATTTAGCTATCCATGATCCCACAACACATGCATTTCCCATTTCAGAAAACCTACAGTGTACATAAAGCATCTATGGATGGCATCAGGTGAGTTGGTAGCTTTCATTACTCTTGTAATAATGCAACTGGCTGTTCCACACCTCTCGCACCAAGTCCAATTCACCCCTCACCCCTTGAGCTCGCGTACCTATGCTGGCTTCTGGTCCAGCAATGCCTCGATTTTTAAAAATTCTCATCCTAGTCCCCAAATCCATCCATGGCTCTTGCCCCCTTCCTATATCTGTAACCTGCTCCAACCCTACAATTCTCATCCTACTGTTAAATTCCCTTCATGACTTTTTTGCCTCCCAGGCTCTATAACCTTCTCCAGCCTTACAATTCTCATCTTGGTGTTGGAGCATTGGAGCATTTACATCCCGACGATGTGTTCGGCGAGTCGGGCAGAGGAGCGCAGCGCAACGAGCAGCAGCAGCAGACTCAACGACAAGCTGCAGCACGCCGACCGGCAGCTCCATTTCGGGTAACTCGCAGTCCGGATGGGAGGAGGAGAGCCGGGCATGGTGGCCAGAGCGGGAGAAGCAGGCCACCACACGTGGAGCCGGCAACAGTGAGGAGGTGGACGGAGCGGCTGAGGGACATCGTGCTCCCACTGCCACGGGAAGCCATTGTATTGACTCTGAACGCGGCGCTGTATGTATAGCTGACGCGTCCCTACGGGGAACAAGCATTCCATTGTACTTGTTACATATGGCAAATAAATCTAATCTGAATCTGAATCTGAATCTAAATCCCTCCATGGCCTCAACTCTCCCTATCTCTGTAGCCGCCTCCAGCCCTACAAGTCCCATCCTTCTGTTTGAATCCCTCCATGGCCCTTGACTCTCCCTATCTTTGTAACCTCTTCCAGCCCTACAATTCTCATCTTCATCAGTGCAGCGCTTCCTCAGTACTGCCTCTCCGACAGTGCAGTGCTCCCTCAGTACTGCCCCTCCAACAGTGCAGCGCTCCCTCAGTACTGCCCCTCCAACAGTGCAGCGCTCCCTCAGTACTGCCCCTCCGACAGTGCAGTGATCCCTCAGTACTGCCCCTCCGACAATGCAGTGATCCCTCAGTACTGCCCCTCCAACTGTGTAGTGATCCCTCAGTACTGTCCCTCTGACAGTGCAGCGCTCCCTCAGTACTGTCCCTCTGACAGTACAGCGCTCCCTCAGTACTGCCCCTCCAACAGTGCAGTGCTCTCAGTACTGCCCCTCCGACAGTGCAGCACTCCCTCAGTACTGCCCCTCCGACAGTGCAGCGCTCCCTCAGTACTGCCCCTCCGACAGTGCAGCGCTCCCTCAGTACTGGCACCGGGAGTGTCGGCCTGGATTTTGTGCTCAAGGCTCTGGAGTGGATCTCGAGCCCATGACCTCCTGACCCCGAGGCGAGACACTGAGGCACGGCTGACACAGGAGGAGGTTGGAATTGAAGGGTGGAAGGTTACGAGCACCTTTGTGTTGGTTCTGTTCCAGGAGGGGAATTGGTGAGACTTGAAGATGGTGATGGCGTGTCGTGGGAGAATGGAGATCCTTCACCGTTCCGTTTGGTTAACAGTTTGCAGCGATTACTGGGACCTGCGCGACGTGGAGGTCATGTGCCGGCAGCTCAACTGTGGGAAGGCGATCTCGGTCACCACCGGAGCCTCCTTTGGGCAGACAAGTGGCCCAATCTGGTTAAATGACGTGCGCTGCGATGAGACTAAGTCGAGCCTCGATCGATGTGTTGCGACACCGTGGGGCGAATATAACTGTCGGCACAGCAACGACACTGGAGTTCAGTGCTCTGGTAACATTGCGCTAACCCGGTGAGAATGGGCACCAGCAGATCCCTCAGTCGGGCAGTATTCGGTGAGTGAGTGAGTCCCGGATTGTGCGGAATTTGCTGAACGCAACCAGTGTGGTACTTGTGGTGTATGTAACCTGTTCCACCTTAAGAGAACTTAAGCCTGTTCCACCTTAAGAGATGTACTACTTTCTCTGGCTGCTGTATACGTAATACCGGTGGTGGCCACCAGTATATAAGCACTGTGTAGTAATATTGTATTTAGTATAGTCCTGACCTCCAACCAGTAAAGACCTGTTGAACTTTAATCTTGTAGTCTGTGTTAGTAATTACAACTAGAACACACAGACTTAACAGTGGCGACGAGTCCGATTCTTACCCTGCGGCAGTTTATATCCACGGCGGCTTCGTCCACAGAACGGATGTCGAAGAGAGGCTTCCACCCTCATCACCCTGCTGGAAGACACGTCGCGCGGCAGACATCGAGAAACCAGAGTGCAGAAGACATCCTGAACTCGAAGCCTCCATCAGCTGCTGTCAGCTATCTTCTTTCTACCTCGGTGGTGGGTAAGCCGGGCAGCGACGCGACCAGAAAGTCGGCCGCGTTGGCTGTACAGACGGGGAGGGAAGACGGAGGAATAAGGGCGGTGAGATCGATCGCGACTGGAGATAAGGGCCGGGCCGCATTCGGGTCGAAAGGCGCAGCGTGGGGACATCGATCGCGGCTGGTGATAAGGGCCGGGCCGCATTCGGGCTAAAAAGGCGCAGCGTCTGGGGCAACTGAAGGCGCGAGAGCCGCGGTGAAGCGAAGACAGCGTCGGGGGACGGGTGAAGACCGCCAAGCGCGGGAAAACCGCCATTTTGTAGGCGGAGGACGAAGACAAGAGCGGGAAGCCACCATCTTGGATAAAAATAAAAATAAATTAAATTGCAACGATGCCTAAACATGGGAACATTAATACCTTTGATAGCGACATCGAAGATTGGGCCATGTATGTAGAACGCATACAAAATTATTGTAAAGCAAATAAAATCCCAGATGAAGAGAAAGCACTAACATTATTAAACTTAATGGGTGCGAAGACATACGGGCAATTGAAACACCTTTTATCACCAGATGAACCGGTGGATAAGACGTTCGAGGAGATTGTTACTGTCCTGAAAAATCATCTAAACCCCACGCCGCAGATGCTAGCGGAACGATTTAAATTTTACAGCAGAAGGCAGCTGAAGGATGAAAGCAATGCTGAATATTTAATGGAATTGCGTAAGCTAGCAAAGTACTGTCAGTTTGGAACGAGACTGACAGAGGCGCTACGAGATAAATTTGTGTGTGGTTTATTAAAAGAAGATACACAAAAGCGACTGCTCGAGGAGAATGAGCTGACGCTTGAGAAAGCGATCACTATGGCAGCAGCACACGAAGCCGCAGCGAGAAGCACGGCAGTAATGCAGCTACGGTCACCGGAACTCAGTACAAATAAATTGGGTTTGAGTACTGTAAAATGTTATCGTTGTGGAAAGACAACGCACGATCAGAACCAGTGTTGGTTTAAAAACCAAGAATGCAGAACGTGTGGCGGGCTTGGCCACATAGCTAAAGTATGCCGGTCAGGAAAGAAGACCAGCAACAAAAAGTCACCGCAAGGAAAATACATAAAGGTACACAAGGTGACAAAGAACAGTTTGACCGAACAGAAGTCAGATTCAGACGCTAGCAGTAATGAACTGGGTAGCTTAAGAGTACACAACGTTGATAAGGATGCAGATCTCCAGACAATTTGGGTCACCCTTCAGATAGCAGGAGTCCAAGTAAAGATGGAATTGGACACTGGATCGGCATTGACGGTCATGAATAAGAAAGATTACAAAAGGTTATTTCAACATATTCCCCTACGGGATACGGAGATTATATTGAAAACATACACGGGGCAAAGAGTGTACCCCATCAGAAAGATAGAGGTAAAAGTGGTCCACAAGGGCGAAGAAAGCCAAGTAATGGACTTATATGTGCTACATGAAGGAGGTCCACCACTACTGGGATGGGAGTGGATTAGGAAAATGAATATGGACTGGCACTCCTTGAAGGCACTAACGGTAGATTCCGGGGAAACAGATGTCAAACCTAAACGATTGTCCAAAATATTGGATGATGCTAAAGAGGTGTTCCAGCAGGGACTGGGAACACTGAGAGGAATTACGGCAAACATCAAGATTGATGAACATGCACACCCAAAATTTTTTAAAGCCAGACCGGTACCCTATGCAATACGACCTACTGTAGAAGCGGAACTGGAAGCGCTAGAACGTTCAGGTGTACTGTCTAAGGTAGATTGGAGTGATTGGGCTACGCCCATTGTTCCCGTTATGAAACGTCCTTCGAGCAACAAGCCAGGAGAACCAGGGAAGGTTCGCATCTGTGGAGATTTCAAAATCACCGTTAATCCGATGCTTCACACGGTGCAGTATCCGCTTCCGCGGATTGAGGATATTTTTGCTTCGTTGTCTGGCGGGAAACACTTCACCAAGATAGACCTGGCGCAGGCGTACTTGCAGATGGAGGTTGAAGAAGAGTCACGCCAATACCTCACGATCAACACGCATCGAGGTTTGTACCGGTACAATAGGCTGGTTTTTGGAGTGGCATCGGCTCCAGCAATTTGGCAGAGGGCCATGGAGCAGGTATTACAGGGAATTCCAGGCACACAATGTTACCTGGACGATATTCTGATTACAGGTGATGGTGATGAAGAACACCTCGCAAACTTGGAACTGGTGCTCAACAGACTGAAAGAGTATGGACTTAGAGTTAATCGGCAGAAATGTGAGTTCTTCCAGAAGTGGATCTCGTACTGTGGTCATGGCATTGACCGGGAGGGGCTTCATAAGTCTCCTGACAAGATAGAGGCAGTTGTAAAGGCTCCCGCTCCGGATAATGTCTCTCAGTTGAGGTCGTTTCTAGGATTGATTAACTATTACCATAAATTTCTACCAAATCTATCCACGGTACTGCACCCGCTAAACGCTCTTTTACAGAAGGGGGTACCATGGGAATGGAGCGAAAACTGTAAGAAGGCATTTCGCAAAAGCAAAGAATTGATCACCTCAGAGGAAGTGTTGGCTCACTTCAACCCGACACTGCCTATTCGGTTGGCTTGTGATGCTTCTCCATATGGTATTGGGGCAGTACTCTCACACAAGTTGCCAAATGGCACGGAAAGGCCAGTCGCGTTTGCATCCAGATCATTGACCTCCGCTGAGCGCAACTATGCGCAGATCGATAGGGAGGCTCTCAGCCTTGTATGGGGAGTGAAGAAGTTTAATCATTACCTGCAGGGTCAAAAATTCACACTTCTGA
Organism: Somniosus microcephalus; assembly: GCF_052327205.1. Classification (NCBI taxonomy): domain Eukaryota; kingdom Metazoa; phylum Chordata; class Chondrichthyes; order Squaliformes; family Somniosidae; genus Somniosus; species Somniosus microcephalus. The sequence continues at coordinate 176,574,988 of NW_028225179.1, forward strand.
CAGACCATCAGCCGTTGGTATCCATTTTTAACCCTAAGAAGTGTGTTTCAGTGATGACAGCACGGCGTCTCCAGAGGTGGTCCCTTTTCCTAGGGGCACATCAATATCAAATAGAATTCAAAGGTACGAAGCAGCATGGCAATGCTGATGGGCTGTCGCGCCTGCCACTACCTGAAGAAGAAGAAACGACGAAAGTTGACCCTTTTGAGTTATTTCGTTCGACCATCATCGAGTGTTTACCAGTCACCAATGCAAGTATTGAAAGAGAAACCAGGAACGACCCGATACTGTCCAGAGTCTACGAGGTGACAGTGAAAGAATGGCCAACACGTGGTGATCCTCTGTTACCGGCATTCTCGGCAAGGCGAGACCAGCTGTCCGTCTGCCATGGTACTTTGATGTACGGGACAAGAGTGATTATTCCTCCCAAGTTAAGGGGAAGAGTTCTAAAGGAACTGCATGAAGGTCATCTGGGGGGAGTTAAGATGAAAAGTCTTGCTAGGGCTTATGTATGGTGGCCGGGTATTGGCCAACAGATAGAGGAGTTGACGAAAAGCTGCGCTGGGTGCCAAAAAGTGCAAAATGCACCTCCGATCGCACCACTACACCCATGGGAATGGCCTTCAGCCCCATGGCAACGCGTACATATTGACTTTGCTGGTCCATTCATGGACTCCATGTTCCTAATTGCGGTGGACGCACATTCCAAATGGCCAGAAGTGATCAAGATGAATACCATTACTTCAGAAAAGACAATTGCGGTGTTAAGAACAATATTCGCAAGAAACGGATTGCCAGAACAGATCTGTTCGGACAACGGACCACAGTTCGTGTCGGAAGAATTCCAAAAATTCTTAAAGAAGAATGGGGTGAAACATTATACCTCTGCCCCATATCATCCGGCGACAAACGGGTTGGCCGAGAGATTTGTCCAAACATTCAAAAAGGCAATAAAGGCCATGAACGATGATCAGATTCCGCTACAGCACAAGGTGGACAATTTCCTAATGGCATATCGAAACGCCGCTCATGCAGTGACTAACCAAAGGCCTGCCATGATGTTTTATAACAGGAGGTTGCGGTCCAGGTTGGACTAGTTAAAACCAAATGTGCAGAGGGAAGTGGAAAACAAACAGTTCCGGCATACTAATAACAAGACCACTCGAAGTTTCGACGTAGGACAACCAGTGTTGGCAAGGGGCTATGGAAACGAAAAATGGCAGTCCGGAACAATTCGGGCCAGACAAGGACCTCTGATGTACACAGTAGATATTGGTAACAATGTGATAAGGCGTCATGCGGATCAACTGGTAGAATCGAGAGCAAGGGTCGAACCCATGGTTGCGACAGAGACAACTGTGGAAGACTTTAATGAACCTGAAGCATCTACCTCGGCAGGGAATGTACCTGATGATGGTAACACCCATTGCATGGGAGACCAACTAGAGGAGTCACCTCAGCAACAGGAATCAGAGACCACTGAAAGGCGTTATCCAAACCGAATCAGGCCTCCTGAGAGACTGAACCTTTGAACTGTTTATACCTGAAGTTATATATGTTATTATGTTATGTTAAATGGGGATATGACTGTTAAGCTAAAAAGAGAGGATTGTGGTGTATGTAACCTGTTCCACCTTAAGAGAACTTAAGCCTGTTCCACCTTAAGAGATGTACTACTTTCTCTGGCTGCTGTATACGTAATACCAGTGGTGCCCACCGGTATATAAGCACTGTGTAGTAATATTGTATTTAGTATAGTCCTGACCTCCAACCAGTAAAGACCTGTTGAACTTTAATCTTGTAGTCTGTGTTAGTAATTACAACTAGAACACACAGACTTAACAGTACTGAACCCCACAGATGCATGCAGCAGGAAAGGCCTCGGCGCCATCCCGGGCTTGTGCTGAGTTAGCTGATCTCATCTAGTGTGGTACTGAGCCCCACACACACAGAGCAGGAAAGGCCCAGGCTGCAGTCGGCCTGTGTGGAGTTGGCCGATCTCACCTAGTGTGGTATTAAACCCCCACACACACACACAGCAGGAAAGGCCCAGGCTGCAGTTGGCCTGTGTGGAGTTGGCCGATCTCGCCCAGTGTGGTACTAAACCCCCCCACACACACACAGCAGGAAAGGCCCAGGCTGCAGTTGGCCTGTGTGGAGTTGGCCGATCTCGCCCAGTGTGGTACTAAACCCCCCCACACACACACAGAGCAGGAAAGGCCCAGGCTGCAGTCGGCCTGTGTGGAGTTGGCCGATCTCACCCAGTGTGGTACTAAACCCCCACACACACACACACACAGAGCAGGAAAGGCCCAGGCTGCAGTCGGCCTGTGTGGAGTTGGCCGATCTCACCCAGTGTGGTACTAAACCCCCACACACACACACACACAGAGCAGGAAAGGCCCAGGCTGCAGTCGGCCTGTGTGGAGTTGGCCGATCTCACCCAGTGTGGTACTAAACACACACACACACACACACACACACACACACACACACACACACAGAGCAGGAAAGGCCCAGGCTGCAGTCGGCCTGCGTGGAGTTGGCCGATCTCACCCAGTGTGGTACTAAACCCCCACACACACACACACACACACACACACACAGAGCAGGAAAGGCCCAGGCTGCAGTCGGCCTGTGTGGAGTTGGCCGATCTCACCCAGTGTGGTACTAAACCCCCCCACACACACACACACAGAGCAGGAAAGGCCCAGGCTGCAGTCGGCCTGTGTGGAGTTGGCCGATCTCACCCAGTGTGGTACTAAACCCACACACACACACACAGCAGGAAAGGCCCAGGCTGCAGTCGGCCTGTGTGGAGTTGGCCGATCTCACCCAGTGTGGTACTAAACCCACACACACACACACACACACACAGAGCAGGAAAGGCCCAGGCTGCAGTCGGCCTGTGTGGGGTTGGCCGATCTCACCCAGTGTGGTACTAAACCCACACACACACACACACACACACACACACACACACACACAGCAGGAATGGCCCAGGCTCCAGTCGGCCTGTGTGGAGTTGGCCAATCTCAACTGGTGGTATTGAGCCCCCCACATACACACATACAGCAGAAATGGCCCAGACTCCCGTTCCGGCCTGTGCGGAGTAGGCCGATCTCACCTGGTGGTACTGAGCCCCCCACGCTCTCACAGCAGGAAAGACCCAGGCTCCATCCCCGGCCTGTGCTGAGTTAGCTGATCTTACCTGGTGTGGTACTGAGCCACCCCCCATACAGAGCAGGAAAGACCCAGGCTCCATCCCCGGCCTGTGCTGAGTTAGCTGATCTTACCTGGTGTGGTACTGAGCCACCCCCCATACAGAGCAGGAAAGACCCAGGCTCCATCCCCGGCCTGTGCTGAGTTAGCTGATCTTACCTGGTGTGGTACTGAGCCACCCCCCATACAGAGCAGAAAAGGCCCAGGCTCCATCCCCGCCTGTGCTAAGTTAGTTGATCCCAACCAGGGTGGGCGGTAGTGGGGCTACATTCAGTGCCTCCTGGGTCGGGGAGCGGGGAAATTCGGCAAGGGTCCTTGCTCATGATCACTGTCCAGTGACCTGTACTGGAAAGTGTTCAGGTGTGTGAGTGTGCAGATGTGCTTGTGTATCTGTCTGTGTGTGTCTGTCGTGGGTGTGAAAATGTGGCGTTGTATCTGTGTGGGTGAGTGTGCAAATGTACTTGTGTATGTGTGGTCAAATATGTGTGTGGTCAAATGTGTTTGCTTGTGCGTGCAGATGTGCATGTGTGTCTGTGTGTGCAGTTATGCATGTGTCGGTGTGTGCAGATGCACTTCTGTGTGTGGGTGTGTCGATGTGCTTATGTGTCTGAATGTGTGCAGATGTGTTTGTGTATCTGTGTGCAGTTGTGTGGGTGTGTCGGTGTGTGCAGATGTACTTATGTGTGTGCAGATATGCGTGCGTGTCTGTGGGTATGTGCAGATGTGCATGTGGGTATGTGCAGGTGTGTCTGCGTGTGTGTGTCTGGGTGTGCAAATGTGGCTTTGTGTCTTTGTGGGTTTGTGCGCAAATGTGCTTGTGTGTGTGTGCAAATGTGCTTGTGTGTCTATGTGTATGGGTTTGATATATTCACTTCTTTCCTACCTCAGCCTCCGCACCGAGCGACTTCTCATCCTCAGTGATTTCAACCTCCATCTCAACTCATCATGCTCTCTCTCCTCTGAGTTAACTAGCCTCCTATCCTCCCTTCATCTCTCCCTCCCTATAAACTCCCCAACCCATATTCATGGCTACCCTCTTGACCTCGCCATCTCTCAAGGCCTCGCTACTCCCATTGTGTCAATCGCAGATAAGGCCATCTCTGACCACTTTCTCGTATCGCTCTCCACCCACATCCCCCTTTCTGCAGTTATCGATCTGCTCAACCACACCCTCACCACCACCTTTGATGCCCTAGTCCCTATTAAAACCATTACTCTCTCTCACCCTGGCTGTTCCCCCGGTATGGCCCTCATCTTCGCTCCCTTAAGTCCAAGGGACGCAGACTTGAACGGATATGGCGGACAACTGATTTAGCCATTTACTGCCAGATCTGGTTGGACCACATAAAGCATTATCGGGTCCTGTTCTTGTCTGCCAAAATTGCTCACGATTCCAGAATCATTCTGGAATGCAAAGATAAACCCTGGCTTCTATTCTCTATTGCTAGCTGTCTACTTAAACCCCTCTCTCCGTCACCTCCACTCTCACCCCCGACAAGTGTGAGGAGCTCATGGACTTCTTTGTTTCTAAGATTGAGACCATCTGTTCCGCTGCCTCTGTCACTTCTGTTCCTTCCCCTAGCCCACTTGGCCAAACTTCCTCTAAGGATCCCCCCTGCCCTAGCCCTGAACACACATCTTTCTCCAGTTTCTCTCCGATCTCCCCTCCTGACCTCTCTGCGCTCATCTTGTCCATGAGATCCACTTCCTGCTCCCTCGACTCTATTCCCACCAAACTGCTGACCACCCAACTTCCTTTTCTGGGTCCCATGTTAGCTGACATTGTTAACGGTTCTCTCTGCTCAGGTACTGTCCCTCCCTCCCTGAAATCTGCCGTCATCACCCCTCTCCTCAAAAAAACAAGACTTGACCCCTCCGTCCTTGCAAACTACCGCCCCATCTCCAACCTCCCTTTCCTCTCCAAAGTCCTTGAACGTGCTGTCGCCTCCCAAATCCGTGTCGATCTTTCCCACAACTCCATGTTTGAATCCCTCCAATCAGGTTTCCGACATTGCCACAGTACCGAAACGGCTCTCATCAAAGTCACAAAGGACATCCTTTGTGACTGTGACAAAGGTAAACTATCCCTCCTCATCCTTCTCGACTTGTCTGCGGCCTTTGACACTCCATCCTTCTCCAATGCCTCTCCACCGTCGTCCAGCTGGGTGAAACATAGAAACATAGAAGATAGGAGCAGGAGTAGGCCATTCAGCCCCTCGAACCTGTTCCACCATTTAATGAGATCATGGCTGATCATCCAAATTCAGTACCCTGTCCCTGCTTTCTCCCCATAACCCTTGATCCCTTTAGCCTTAAGAAATATATCTAACTCCTTCTTGAATATATTTAATAAGTTGGCCTCAACTGCCTCCTGTGGTAGAGAATTCCACAAGTTCACCACTCTCTGGGTGAAGAAATTCCTCCTCATCTCAGTCCTAAATGGCTTACCCCTTATCCTTAGAGACTGCACTCACCTGGTTCCATTCTTATCTATCTAATCGTAGCCAGAGAATCACCTGCAAAGGCTTCTCTTCCCGCTCCTGCATCGTCACCTCTGGTGTCCCCCAAGGATCTATCCTTGGCCCCTTCCTATTTCTTATCTACATGCTGCCCCTTGGCGACATCATCCGAAAACACAGCGTCAGTTTCCATATGTATGCTGACGACACCCAGCTCTACCTCACTACCTCTTCTCGCGACCCCTCCACGGTCTCTAAATTGTCAGACTGCTTGTCCGACATACAGTACTGGATGAGCAGAAATTTTCTCCAATTAAATATTGGGAAGACCGAAGCCATTGTCTTCTGGCCCCGCCACATACTCCGTTCCCTAGCCACTGACTCCATCCCTCTCCCTAACATCTGTCTGAGGCTGAACCACACTGTTCACAACCTTGGTGTCATATTTGACCCTGAAATGAGCTTCCGACCACATATCTGCGACATTACTAACATCGTAACATTGCCCGTCTCTGCCCCCGCATCAGGTCATCCGCTGCTGAAACCCTCATCCATGCCTTTGTTACCTCTAGGCTTGACTTGAAGGGATAATTACAAGTCCTAGCCCTTTCGGGCTACCCCAGATCAGACGTATTCCCCAGATGTTCACCCTCAACTTAAGTTAGAGATAGCCGAATTCTACAAGACGCTTAAATGGGTCTAAAGGTTCAGGCTATCTCTCCCTAAAGGAAAGGAATGACTGAAGATGTTACCGTCCTCCAGATAGCATTTTTAATACGTTTAACTAGAGTGTAACCTTCCGAATATTATAAGAGTCCGGAATACCCCCCAGAATTCTGCAATTCCTTACAAAAGAGTGTACAGAAATTGGGTTCACGAATTTATACAGATTTACTCTTTGAGACAATTCTAAAAATATATCGTTTTATTTAAGAGCCGACATTCAGTTAACAGCTGTTGAATCAGTCACAACATTAACAATTCAAAATACAGATAGCTTACATTTCTTATTTCTCAGTGATCCTTATTCTCAAATCTTTACTTCGTTACATTTCTACATTTCTTACATATTTCTAAATCCAGAATATCCACCAACATCAATTACTTTGATTACCCGAGACTCATAGTTAAAAACTTACAGATGGTCTGTGAAGTTGAGAAATGCTTGGCCCGTTCAGCGAGTTCTGACTTTCTGTTTGAAAAGCTCTTATTTTTATACGCTTTTTGCAGTGGTTTATTCTTTGAAGTTCTCTGCTGATGTCAGCTAATTGTCTTATTCATTCCCTCTTTTGAATGCTTTCTATCTTACTGTCAATTCAACTATTGCATGCATAATTATGTCTCTACCTTTTAGGTGTTTCAAAAACCATCATAAAAACAATATGACAGCTATGGTTTCTGTTTGATGCCATTCTTACAATATTCTTTCATTCAATTCTTAATATTGGCTTTACTGGTTTTTAGCAGACATTGTGACTCTGTGGTGTTCCAAGTTCAATACAAAAACAATGTAATTGCTTGGTGTATCTATTGAAGTCATATTTCAAAGTGTTCTTGTTGGTATCATATTTACTATGTATATATTAAAGACACTTCAAATAGGGTGGTTCATGCATTTCTGGCTATCTCAATCGGTTGCATATTTAATTGTGTTTCCTGTCTTCCAAGTTTAACATAAAAACTATTTGACCACAGAATCACAGAAACCCCACAGTGCAGATAGAGGCCATTTCGGCCCATCGAGCCTGCACCGACACATATCCCACCCGATCCCTGTAACCCCTACACCAACGCATATCCCACCCTATCCCCGTAACCCCACGTATTTAATCCCCCTAACACTAAGGGTCAATTTATCATAGCCAATCAACCTAACCTGCACATCTTTGGACTGTGGGAGGAAACCGGAGCACCCGGAGAAAACCCACGCAAACACGGGGAGAATGTGCAAACTCCACACAGACAGTTGCCCGGGGCCGGATTCGAACCCGGGTCCCTGGCGCTGTGAGGCAACAGTGCTAACCACTATGCCACCGTGCTGCCCGCAGGTGTTTTTTTTACTTGATGTCATCTTTTCAAAGGCACATGCCTCTTTTAATGTTTGTGTTTCTGTATTACATGTTAGTTCTTAGCACTTTAAACTGGGCCTTCCATTGTGTTCCCTCCAAACTCTAGACCTTTCGGAAGTGCCAAACTGCCATTTCAATAGGGTAATTGTTTTAGTATATTTAACTAATTCCCATTTCGAAGCTTGTTTGTTTTTTACAACTTTGTTAAACAACTGATCTTTATCTCAGAAGCCTGTATTTCTGTTTACAGCCTGTGTCTCCGAGGCTTTAGATTTTTAATCCCAGTATATCATGTATTAATAATATCAGTATTCTGTTCATATTATGGTGTATCTTTCTGAAACATGGCGTATTCCCTCACAGACTGTTCTAGAGCACTCCTGGCTGGCCTCCTACATTCAACCCTTTGTAAACTTGAGGTCATCCAAAACTCGGCTGCCCGTGTCCTAAATCGCACCCATCACTCCTTTGCTTGCTGACCTACATTAGCTCCTGGTTAAGCAACGCCTCGATTTCAAAATTCTCATCCTTGCTTTCAAATCCCTCCATGGCCTCGCCCCTCTCTATCTATGAAATCTCCACCAGACCCACGACCGCACCCCCCCTCCCTCCCCCTCGCCCCCCCCACATGATATCTGCGCTCCTCTAATTCTGCCATCTTGAGCATCCCTGATTATAATCGCTCAACCATTGGTGTCCGTGTCTTCCGTTGCCTAGGCCCTAAGCTCTGGAATTCCCTCCCTAAACCTCACCGCCTCTCTACCTCACTTTTCTCCTTTAAGATGCCCCTTAAAACCTACCTCTTTGACCACCCTGCCCTAATTTCTCTTTATGTGGCTCGGTGTCAAATTTCTTGTCTTATAATACAGGAAACTTTGGATTATCTGGAGGTTAACTGTCCAGAATGCTCGAGCCACCGGCAAAAATCAGGAGCCATTTCGTTAGGGTTTTTTTCTTTTCGTTGCTTTTTTCTCAACAGTCAAGCTCTGCAAGGTCTCGCTGAAGCTGTTGCTAAGCTACAGAGATGCTACAGAGACGCTTGCAAGGTACGGCCGACTGTTTAGAAGCTGTGGGTTTGTTGCCAGATACGGAACTCAAAATCTCTGTATGTTTCAACATTAGCGCTGGTGTGTCCGGCAGTTCTGAGGGAATGGCAACAGCTCGGTCCCGTCGGTGCCGGATAGCACAAAGTTTCCTGTACTCCTGCGAAGCCTTTGGGACGTTTTATTACGTTAAAGGTGCTATGTAAATACAAGTTGTTGTTGTTGATGTGCAGATGTGTGTGTGCATCTGTGTGTGTGCAGTTGTGCGTGTGTGTCTGTGGGTGTGCATATGTGCCTGTGTATGCATGTGTGTGCAGCTGTGTGTGCAGATGTGCATATGTGCGCAGATATGCATGTGTGCATGTATTTGTGTGCAGATGTGCATGTGTGTCTGTGGGTGTGTGCAGATGTGCTTGTGTGTATGTGCTTGTGTGTCTGAAATAGCTTGTGTGTATGTGCTTGTGTGTCTGTGCAGATGTGCTTGTGTGTCTGTGCAGATGTGCTTGTGTGTCTGTGTGCAGATGTGCTTGTGTGTCTGTGCAGATGTGCTTGTGTGTGTGTGCAGATGTGCCTGTGTGTGTTTGGGTGTGCGCAGATGTGCTCGTGTGTATGTGTGTGTGCGCAGATGTGTCTGGGTGTGTGCAGATGTGCTCGTGTGTATGTGTGTCTGTGCTTGTGTGTCTGGGTGTGTGCAGATGTGCTTGTGTGTCTGTGCGAGCACCGATGTGCTTGTGTGTGTGCACCGATGTGCTTGTGTGCGTGCGCAGATGTGCTTGTGTGTGTGCGCTGATGTGCTTGTGTGTATGCGCCGATGTGCTTGTGTGTGCAGATGTGCTTGTGTGTGTGTGCGCAGATGTGCTTGTGTGTGTGCGCAGATGTGCTTGTGTGTGTGCGCAGATGTGCTTGTGTGTGCGCAGATGTGCTTGTGTGTGCACGCAGATGTGCTTGTGTGCGCGCGCAGATGTGCTTGTGTGTGCGCGCAGATGTGCTAGTGTGTGCGCGCCGATGTGCTTGCGTGTGCGCAGATGTGCTTGTGTGTACGCGCAGATGCGCTTGTGTGTGCGCGCAGATGTGCTTGTGTGTGTGCGTGTGCGCGTGCAGATGTGCTTGTGTGTGCGCATGCAGATGTGCTTGTGTGTGTGCAGGTGTGCTTGTGTGTGAGCTGAAGCAGGCACAAGATCAGACTCCTTACTCGGACAAATACCAGGTAATGGGGACAGTGAGGATTCATAGACCGGGAGCTGGAATGGCAGGGCAGAGTTCTGGACACCCCATTATAGGAGGGGTATTCGAGCCCGGGAATGGGAGGGCAGAGTTCTGGACACCCCATTATAGGAGGGGTATTCGAGCCTGGGAATGGGAGAGTAGAGTTCTGGACACCCCATTATAGGAGGGGTATTCGAGCCCAGGAGTGGGAGGGTAGAGTTTTGAACACCCCATTATAGGAGGAGTATTCGAGCTGCGGTATGGGAGGATGAGTTCTGGACACCCCATTATAGCAGGGGTATTCAAGCCCAGGAATGGGAGGGTGAGTCCTGGACACTCCATTATAGGAGGGGTATTCGAGCCTGGGAATGGGAGGGTAGAGTTCTGGACACCCAATTATAGGAGAGGGGTATTCGGGCCCGGGAATGGGAGGGTGAGTCCTGGACACACCATTATAGGAGGGGTATTCGAGCCCGGGAATGAGAGGGTGAGTTGTGGACACCCCATTATAGGAGGGGTATTCGAGCCCAGGAATGGGAGGCTAGAGTTCTGGACACTCCATTATAGGAGGCATATTCAAACCCGGGAATGGGCAGGGTGAGTTCTGGTTCCCCTATTAAAGGAGGGGTATTTGAGCCTGGGAATGGGAGGGTAGAGTTCGGGACACCCCATTTTAGGAGGGATATTCGAGACTGGGAATGGGAGGGTGAGTCCTGGACACTCCATTATAGGAGGGGTATTCGAGCCTGGGAATGGGAGGGTAGAGTTCTGGACACCCAATTATAGGAGAGGGGTATTCGGGCCCGGGAATGGGAGGGTGAGTCCTGGACACCCCATTATAGGAGGGTTATTCGAGCCCGGGAATGAGAGGGTGAGTTGTGGACACCCCATTATAGGAGGGGTATTCGAGCCCAGGAATGGGAGGCTAGAGTTCTGGACACTCCATTATAGGAGGCATATTCAAACCCGGGAATGGGCAGGGTGAGTTCTGGTTCCCCTATTATAGGAGGGGTATTTGAGCCTGGGAATGGGAGGGTAGAGTTCGGGACACCCCATTATAGGAGGGGTATTCGAGCCCAGGAATGGGAGGGTAGAGTTCTGGACACCACATTATAGGAGGTGTATTCGAGACCGGGAATGGGAGGGTAGAGTTCTGGACACCACATTATAGGAGGTGTATTCGAGACCGGGAATGGGTGGGTAGAGTTCAGGACAGCCCATTATCGGAGGGGTATTTGAGACCGGGAATGGGAGGGTAGAGTCCTGGGCACCCCATTATAGGAGGGGTATTCGAGCCCAGGAATGGGAGGGTAGAGTTCAGGACAGCCCATTATCGGAGGGGTATTCGAGACCGGGAATGGGAGGGTAGAGTTAAGGGAGCCCCATTATCGGAGGGATATTTGAGCCCGGGAATGGGAGGGTAGAGTTCACGACACCCCATCATAGGAGGGGTATTCGAGCCCGGGAATGGGAGGGTAGAGTTCAGGACACCCCATCATAGGAGGGGTATTCGAGCCTGGGAATGATAGCGTAGAGTTCTGGACACTCCATTATAGAAGTGGTATTCGAGCCTGGGAATGGGAGGGTAGCGGTCAGGACACCCCATTATAGGAGGGGCATTCAAGCCCGGGAATGCGAGGGTGAAGTTCTGGACACCATATAATAGGAGGGGTATTCGAACCCTGGAATGGAAGGCTAGAGATGTGGACCCCCCATTATAGCAGGGGTATTTGAGCCCAGATTGGGAGGGTAGAGTTCTGGACACCCCATTATAGGAGGGGTATTCAAGCCTGGGAATGGGAGGGGAGAGTTCAGGACACCACATTATAGGAGGGGTATTCGAGCCCGGGAATGAGAGGCTGAGTTGTGGACGTTCCATTATAGGAGGTGAAATGAATCTTGTCATTCATGTGAAAATGACTTATGAAATGATACTGGGTGGCCTGCTGGTGGCGCTGTCCAGGGAGAGTTTAAATTCTCGGGCATGGCCCAGCTTGCTCAGGACATTCTTTAACAGGAACTAGTAAAGGACACAACTAGATACCCATGTTGAAAATCAGTTGATTAAATTGACGTAAGTAAACTACTAAGCCTTGTTTAATATTTAGACCAAGTGCCTAGTAGTTTTCTTACGTCAGGAGGGTCATTCGAGCCTGGGACTGAGAGGGTAGAGTTCTGGACATCCCATTTTAGGAGGGGTATTCGAACCCGGGAATGGGTAGGGTGAGTTCTGGTTCCCCTATTATAGGAGGGGTATTCGAGCCCGGGAATGGGAGGGTAGCGGTCAGGACACCCCATTATAGGAGGGGAATTCAAGCCCGGGAATGCGAGGGTGGTGTTCTGGACACCATATTATAGGAGGGGTATTCGAACCCGGGAATGGAAGGCTAGAGATGTGGACCCCCCATTATAGGAGGTGTATTCGAGCCCAGAATGGGAGGGTAGAGTTCTGGACACCCCATTATAGGAGGGGTATTCAAGCCCAGGAATGGGAGGGTGAGTCCTGGACACTCCATTATAGGAGGGGTATTCGAGCCTGGGAATGGGAGGGTAGAGTTCTGGACACCCAATTATAGGAGAGGGGTATTCGGGCCCGGGAATGGGAGGGTGAGTCCTGGACACCCCATTATAGGAGGGGTATTCGAGCCCGGGAATGAGAGGGTGAGTTGTGGACACCCCATTATAGGAGAGGTATTCGAGCCCAGGAATGGGAGGCTAGAGTTCTGGACACTCCATTATAGGAGGCATATTCAAACCCGGGAATGGGCAGGGTGAGTTCTGGTTCCCCTATTATAGGAGGGGTATTCGAGCCTGGGAATGGGAGGGTAGAGTTCGGGACACCCCATTTTAGGAGGGATATTCGAGCCTGGGAATGGGTAGGGGGAGTTGTGGCCCCCCTATTATATGAGGGCTATTTGAGCCTGGAAACGGGAGGGTAGAGTCCTGGACTCCCGATTATAGGTGCATTCGAGCCCAGGAATGGGAGGGTAGAGTTCTGGACACCACATTATAGGAGGGGTATTCGAGCCCAGGAATGGGAGGGTAGAGTTCTGGACACCACATTATAGGAGGGGTATTCGAGCCCAGGAATGTGAGGGTAGAGTTCTGGACACCACATTATAGGAGGTGTATTCAAGCCCAGGAATGGGAGGGTAGCGTTCTGGACACCACATTATAGGAGGGGTATTCGAGCCCAGGAATGGGAGGGTAGAGTTCTGGACACCACATTATAAGAGGTGTCTTCGAGCCTGGGAATGGGAGGGTAGAGTTCAGGACAGCCCATTATCGGAGGGGTATTCGAGCCTGGGAATGGGAGGGTAGAGTTCAGGACAGCCCATTATCGGAGTGGTATTCGAATCAGGGAATGGGAGGGTAGAGTTAAGGGAGCCCCATTATCGGAGGGATATTTGAGCCCGGGAATGGGAGGGTAGAGTTCAGGACAGCCCATTATAGGAGGGGTATTCGAGCCTAGGAATGGGAGGGTAGTGTCCTAGACACCCAATTATAGGGAGGGTAGTTGAGCCCGAGAATGGGAGGGACAGTTTGTGGACACCAAATTTTATGAGGGGTATTCGAGCCTGGGAATGGGAGGGTAGAGTTCAGGACACCCCATCATAGGAGGAGTATTCGAGCCCCGGAATGGGAGGGCAGAGTTCAGGACAGCCCATTATAGGAGGGGTATTCGAGACTGGGAATGATAGCGTAGAGTTCAGGACACCCCATCATAGGAGGGGTATTTGAGACTGGGAATGGGAGGGTAGAGTTCAGGACAGCCCATTATAGGAGGGGTATTCGAGCCCGGGAATGGGAGGGCAGAGTTCAGGACAGCCCATTATAGGAGGGGTATTCGAGACTGGGAATGATAGGGTAGAGTTCTGGACAGCCCATTATAGGAGTGGTATTCGAGCCTGGGAATGGGAGGGTAGCGGTCAGGACACCCCATTATAGGAGGGGCATTGAAGCCCGGGAATGCGAGGGTGGTGTTCTGGACACCATATTATAGGAGGGGTATTCGAACCCGGGAATGGAAGGCTAGAGATGTGGACCCCCCATTATAGGAGGGGTATTCGAGCCCAGAATGGGAGGGTAGAGTTCTGGACACCCCATTATAGGAGGGGTATTCAAGCCTGGGAATGGGAGGGTAGAGTTCAGGACACCACATAATAGGAAGCGTATTCGAGCCCGGGAATGAGAGGCTGAGTTGTGGACGTTCCATTATAGGAGGTGAAATGAATCTTGTCATTCATGTGAAAATGACTTATGAAATGATACTGGGTGGCCTGCTGGTGGCGCTGTCCAGGGAGAGTTTAAATTCTCGGGCATGGCCCAGCTTGCTCAGGACATTCTTTAACAGGAACTAGTAAAGGACACAACTAGATACCCATGTTGAAAATCAGTTGATTAAATTGATGTAAGTAAACTTCTAAGCCTTGTTTAATATTTAGACCAAGTGCCTAGTAGTTTTCTTACATCAGGAGGGTCATTCGAGCCTGGGATTGAGAGGGTAGAGTTGTGGACATCCCATTTTAGGAGGGGTGTTCGAACCCGGGAATGGGTAGGGTGAGTTCTGGTTTCCCTATTATATGAGGGGTATTCGAGCCCGGGAATGGGAGGGTAGAGTTCAGGACAGCCCATTATAGGAGGGGTATTCGAGCCCGGGAATGGGAGGGCAGAGTTCAGGACAGCCCATTATAGGAGTGGTATTCGAGCCTGGGAATGGGAGGGTAGCGGTCAGGACACCCCATTATAGGAGGGGCAGTCAAGCCCGGGAATGCGAGGGTGGAGTTCTGGACACCATATTATAGGAGGGGTATTCGAACCCGGGAATGGAAGGCTAGAGATGTGGAGCCCCAATTATAGGAGGGGTATTCGAGCCCAGAATGGGAGGGTAGATTTCTGGACACCCCATTATAGGAGGGGTATTCAAGCCTGGGAATGGGAGGGTAGAGTTCAGGACGCCACATTATAGGAGGGGTATTCGAGCATGGGAATGGGAGGGTAGAGTTCAGGACATCACATTATAGGAGGGTTATTCGAGCCCGGGAATGAGAGGCTGAGTTGTGGACGTTCCATTATAGGAGGTGAAATGAATCTTGTCATTCATGTGAAAATGACTTATGAAATGATACTGGGTGGCCTGCTGGTGTCGCTGTCCAGGGAGAGTTTAAATTCTCGGGCATGGCCCAGCTTGCTCAGGACATTCTTTAACAGGAACTAGTAAAGGACACAACTAGATACCCATGTTGAAAATCAGTTGATTAAATTGACGTAAGTAAACTACTAAGCCTTGTTTAATATTTAGACCAAGTGCCTAGTAGTTTTCTTACGTCAGGAGGGTCATTCGAGCCTGGGATTGAGAGGGTAGAGTTCTGGGCATCCCATTTTAGGAGGGGTATTCGAACCCGTGAATGGGTAGGGTGAGTTCTGGTTCCCCTATTATAGGAGGGGTATTCGAGCCCGGGAATGGGAGGGTAGAGTTCGGGACACCCCATTATAGGAGGGTTATTCGAGCCTGGGAATGGGTAGGGTGAGTTCTGACCCCCCTAGTATATGAGGGCTATTCGAGCCTGGGAATGGGAGGGTAGATGCTGGACTCCCGATTATAGGAGGGGCATTCGAGTCCAAGGAATGGGAGAGTAGAGTTCTGGACACCACATTATAGGAGTGGTATTCGAGCCTGGGAATGGGAGGGTAGAGTTCTGGACACCCCATTATAGGAGGGGTATTCGAGCTTGGGAATGGGAAGGTCTAGTTCAGGACATCCCGTTATAGGAGGGGTATTCGAGCCCAGGAATGGGTGGGTAGAGTTCTGGACACCCCATTATAGGAGGGGTATTCGAGCTTGGGAATGGGAGGGTATAGTTCAGGACAGCCCATTATAGGAGGGGTATTCGAGCCCAGGAATGGGTGGGTAGAGTTCTGGACCCCCCATTATAGGAGGGGTATTCGAGCTTGGGAATGGGAGGGTATAGTTCAGGACAGCCCATTATAGGAGGGGTATTCGAGCCTGGGAATGAGAGGGTGAGTTGTGAACACCCCATTATAGGAGGGGTGTTCGAGCCCAGGAATGGGAGGCTAGGGTCTGGACACCCCATTATAGGAGTGGTATTCGAGCCTGGGAATGGGAGGGATGGGTTGTGGACACCCCTTAATAGGAGGGATATTTGAGCCTGGGAATGGGAGGGTAGAGTCCTGGACACCCCATTATATGAGGGGTATTCAAGCCCGGGAATGGGAGGGTAGAGTTCTGGACACCCCATTATAGGAGGGGTATTCGAGCCCGGGAATGGGAGGGTAGAGTTCTGGACACCCCATTATAGGAGGGGTATTCGATCCCGGGAATGGGAGGGTAGAGTTCAACACACCCCATTATAGGAGTAGTATTCTAACCCGGGAATGGGAGGGTAGAGTTCAGGATACCCCATTATAGGAGGTGTATTCGAGCCTGGGAATGGGAGGGTAGTGTTCGGGATACCCCATTTTAGGAGGGATATTCAAGCCCGGGAATGGATAGGGTGAGTTTTGGATCCCCTATTATAGGATGACTATTCGAGCCTGGGAATGGGAGGGTAGAGTCCGGGACTCCCGATTATAGGAGGGCCATTCGAGCCCAGGAATGGGAGAGTAGAGTTCTGGACACCCCATTATAGGAGGGGTGTTCGAGCCCGGGAATGGGAGTGTAGAGTTATGGACACCACATTATTGGAGCGGTATTCGAGCCCGGGAATGGGAGGATAGCCTTCTGGACACCCCATTATAGGAGGGGTATTCGAGCCTGGGAATGGGAGGGTAGAGTTCTGGACACCACATTATAGGAGGGGTATTCGAGCCCGGGAATGGGAGGGTAGAGTTCTGGACACCAAATTATAGGAGGGGTCTTCGAGCCCAGGAATGGGAGTGTCGAGTTGTGGACACACCATTATAGGAGGGGTATTCGAGCCAGGGAATGGGGGGCTGAGACCTGGACACCCCATTATAGGAAGAGTATTCGAGCCTGGGAATGGGAGGGTAGAGTTCAGGGCACCTCATTATAGGTGGGGTATTCCAGTCCGGGAATGGGATGGTGAGTCTTGGACACCCCATTATAGGAGGGGTATTCGAGCCCGGGAATGGGAGGAGAGAGTTCAGGACACCCCATTTTAGGAGGGATATTCGAGCCTGGGAATGGGAGGGTAGAGTCCTGGACTCCCGATTATAGGAGGGGCATTCGAGCCCAAGGAATGCGAGAGTAGAGTTCTGGACACCCCATTAAAGGAGGGGCATTCGAGCTCGGGAATGGGAGGGTAGAGTTCTGAGCACTCCATTATAGGAGGGGTATTCGAGCCTGGGAATGGGAGGCTAGAGTTCAGGACACCCCAGTATAGGAGGGGCATTCGAGCTCGGGAATGGGAGGGTAGAGTTCTGGACACTCCATTATAGGAGGGGTATTCGAGCCTGGGAATGGGAGGGTAGCGGTCAGGACACCCCATTATAGGAGGGGTATTCGAGACTGGGAATGGGAGGGTAGAGTTCTGGACACTCCATTATAGGAGGGGTATCTCAGCCGGGAATGAGAGGTTGAGTTGTGGACACTCCATTATAGGAGGGGTATTCGAGCCTGGGAATGAGAGGGTGAGTTGTGGACACCCCATTATAGGAGGGGTATTCGAGCTTGGGAATGGGAGGGTGAGTCCTGGACACCCCATTATAGGAGGGGTATTCGAGCCTGGGAATGGGAGGGTAGAGTTCTGGACACCACATTATAGGAGGGGTATTCGAGCCCGGGAATGGGAGGGTAGAGTTCTGGACACCAAATTATAGGAGGGGTCTTCGAGCCCAGGAATGGGAGTGTCGAGTTGTGGACACACCATTATAGGAGGGGTATTCGAGCCAGGGAATGGGGGGCTGAGACCTGGACACCCCATTATAGGAAGAGTATTCGAGCCTGGGAATGGGAGGGTAGAGTTCAGGGCACCTCATTATAGGTGGGGTATTCGATCCCGGGAATGGGAATGTAGAGTTCAGGACACCCCATTATAGGAGGGATATTCGAGCCCGGGAATGGGAGGGTGAGCCCTGGACACCCTATTATAGGAGGGGTATTCGAGCCCGGGAATGGGAGGGTAGAGTTCAGGACACCCATTTATAGGAGGGGTATTCAATCCTGGGAATGGGAGGGTAGAGTTCAGGACACCCCATTATAGGAGGGGTATTCGATCCCGGGAATGGGAGCGTAGAGTTCAGGACACCCCATTATAGGAGGGGTATTCAATCCCGGGAATGGGCGGGTAGAGTTCTGGACACCCCATTATAGGAGGGGTATTCAATCCCGGGAATGGGAGGGTAGAGTTCTGGACACCCCATTATAGGAGGGGTATTCAATCCCGGGAATGGGAGGGTAGAGTTCTGGACACCGCTTTATAGGAGGGGTATTCGATCCCGGGAATGGGAGGGTAGAGTTCAGGACACCCCATTATAGGAGGGGTATTCGATCCCGGGAATGGGAGGGTAGAGTTCAGGACACCCCATTATAGGAGGAGTATTCAATCCCGGGAATGGGAGGGTAGAGATCTTGACACCCCATTATAGGAGGGGTGTTCAACCCCGGGAATGGGAGGGTAGAGTTCTGGACACCGCATTATAGGAGGGGTATTCAATCCAGGGAATGGGAGGGTAGAGTTCTGGACACCCCATTATAGGAGGGATATTCAATCCCGGGAATGGGAGGGTAGAGTTCTGGACACCGCATTATCGGAGGGGTATTCGAGCCCGGGAATGAGAGGCTGAGTTGTGGACTTTCCATTATAGGAGGTGAAATTAATCTTGTCATTCATGTGAAAATGATTTATGAAATGATACTGGGCGGCCTGCTGGTGGCGCTGTCCAGGGAGAGTATAAATTCTTGGGCATGGCCCAGCTTGCTTAGGACATTCTTTAACAGGAACTAGTAAAGGACACAACTAGATACCCATGTTGAAAAACAGTTGATTAAATTGACGTAAGTAAGCTACTAAGCCTTGTTTAATATTTAGACCAAGTGCCTAGTAGTTTTCTTACGTCAGGAGGGTCATTTGAGCCTGGGATTGAGAGGGTAGAGTTCTGGACATGCCATTTTAGGAGGGGTATTCGAACCCGGGAATGGGAGGGTAGAGTTCTAGACACTCCATTATAGGAGGGATATTCAAACCCGGGAATGGGTAGGGTGAGTTCTGGTTCCCCTATTATAGGAAGGGTATTCGAACCCGGGAATGGGAGGGTAGAGTTCGGGACACCCCATTATAGGAGGGTTATTCGAGCCTGGGAATGGGAGGGTAGAGTTCGGGACACCCCATTTTAGGAGGGATATTCGAGCCTGGGAATGGGTAGGGTAAGTTGTGGCCCCCCTATTATATGAGGGCTATTCAAGCCTGGGAATGGGAGGGCAAAGTCCTGGACTCCCAATTATAGGAGTGGCATTTGAGCCCAAGGAATGGGAGAGTAGAGTTCTGGACACCACATTATAGGAGTGGTATTCGAGCCTGGGAATGGGAGGGTAGAGTTCTGGACACCCCATAATAGGAGGGGTATTCGAGCCCGGGAAAGGGAGGGTTGAGTTCTGGACATCCCGTTATAGGAGGGGTATTCGAGCCGAGGAATGGGTAGGTAGAGTTATGGACACCCCATTATAGGAGGGGTATTCGAGCTTGGGAATGGGAGGGTATAGTTCAGGACAGCCCATTATAGGAGGGGTATTCGAGCCTTGGAATGAGAGGTTGAGTTGTGGACACCCCATTATAGGAGGGGTATTAGTGCCTGGGAATGAGAGGGTGAGTTGTGGACACCCCATTATAGGAGGGGTATTCGAGCTCAGGAATGGGAGGCTAGCATCTGGATACCCCATTATAGGAGTGGTATTCGAGCCTGGGAATGGGAGGGATGGGTTGTGAACACCCCATTATAGAAGGGATATTTGAGCCTGGGAATGG
This sequence comes from Somniosus microcephalus, assembly GCF_052327205.1. NCBI lineage: Eukaryota > Metazoa > Chordata > Chondrichthyes > Squaliformes > Somniosidae > Somniosus > Somniosus microcephalus. The sequence continues at coordinate 176,594,931 of NW_028225179.1, forward strand.
GAGGGTAGAGTCCTGGACACCCCATTATACGAGGGGTATTCGAGCCCGGGAATGGGAGGGTAGAGTTCTGGACACCCCATTATAGCAGGGGTATTCGAGCCCGGGAATGGGAGGATAGAGTTCAGGACACCCCATTTTAGGAGGGGTATTCGATCCCGGGAATGGGAGGGCAGAGTTCAGGACACCCCATTATAGGAGGGGTATTCGATCCCGGGAATGGGAGGGTGGAGTTCAGGACACCCCATTGTAGGAGGGGTATTCAAACCCGGAATGGGAGGGTAGAGTTCTGGACACCACATTATAGGAGTGGTATTCGAGCCTGGGAATGGGTAGGGTGAGTTCTGGGTCCCCTATTATAGGAGGGGTATTCCAGCCGGGAATGGGAGTGAGAGTTCTGGACACCCCATTATAGGAGGGGTATTCGAGCCTGGGAATGTGAGGGTAGAGTTCAGGACAGCCCATTATAGGAGTGGCATTCGAGCGCGGGAATGAGAGGGTAGAGTTCTGGACACCCCATTATAGGAGGGGTATTCGAGCCTGGGAATGGGAGGGTAGCGGTCAGGGCACCCCATTATAGGAGGGGTATTCCAGTCCGGGAATGGGATGGTGAGTCTTGGACACCCCATTATAGGAGGGGTATTCGAGCCCGGGAATGGGAGGAGAGAGTTCAGGACACCCCATTTTAGGAGGGATATTCGAGCCTGGGAATGGGAGGGTAGAGTCCTGGACTCCCGATTATAGGAGGGGCATTCGAGCCCAAGGAATGCGAGAGTAGAGTTCTGGACACCCCATTAAAGGAGGGGCATTCGAGCTCGGGAATGGGAGGGTAGAGTTCTGAGCACTCCATTATAGGAGGGGTATTCGAGCCTGGGAATGGGAGGCTAGAGTTCAGGACACCCCAGTATAGGAGGGGCATTCGAGCTCGGGAATGGGAGGGTAGAGTTCTGGACACTCCATTATAGGAGGGGTATTCGAGCCTGGGAATGGGAGGGTAGCGGTCAGGACACCCCATTATAGGAGGGGTATTCGAGACTGGGAATGGGAGGGTAGAGTTCTGGACACTCCATTATAGGAGGGGTATCTCAGCCGGGAATGAGAGGTTGAGTTGTGGACACTCCATTATAGGAGGGGTATTCGAGCCTGGGAATGAGAGGGTGAGTTGTGGACACCCCATTATAGGAGGGGTATTCGAGCTTGGGAATGGGAGGGTGAGTCCTGGACACCCCATTATAGGAGGGGTATTCGAGCCTGGGAATGGGAGAGTAGAGTTCTGGATATCCCGTTATAGGAGGGGTATTCGAGCCTGGGAATGAGAGGGTGAGTTGTGGACACCCCATTATAGGAGGGATATTTGAGCCTGGGAATGGGAGGGTAGAGTTCAGGACAGCCCATTATAGGAGGGGTATTCGAGCCTGGGAATGGGAGTGTAGAGTTCAGGACAGCCCATTATAGGAGGGGTATTCGAGCATGGGAATGGGAGGGTAGAGTTCCGGACACCCCATTATAGGAGGGGCATTCGAGCTCGGGAATGGGAGGGTAGAGTTCTGGACACTCCATTATAGGAGGGGTATTCGAGCCTGGGAATGGGAGGGTAGAGTTCTGGACACCCCATTATAGGAGGGGCATTCGAGCTCGGGAATGGGAGGGTAGAGTTCTGGACACTCCATTATAGGAGGGGTATTCGAGCCTGGGAGTTGGAGGGTAGCGGTCAGGACACCCCATTTAAAGGAGTGGTATTCGAGACTGGGAATGGGAGGGTAGAGTTCTGGACACTCCATTATAGGAGGGGTATTCGAGCCTGGGAATGGAAGGGTAGCGGTCAGGACACCCCATTATAGGAGGGGTATTCGAGACTGGGAATGGGAGGGTAGAGTTCTGGACACTCCATTATAGGAGTGGTATTTCAGCCTGGGAATGAGAAGTTGAGTTGTGGACACCCCATTATAGGAGGGGTATTCGAGCCTGGGAATGAGAGGGTGAGTTGTGGACACCCCATTATAGGAGGGGTATTCGAGCTTGGGAATGGGACGGTGTGTCCTGCACACCCCATTATAGGAGGGGTATTCGAGCCTGGGAATGGGAGAGTAGAGTTCTGGACATCCCGTTATAGGAGGGGTATTCGAGCCTGGGAATGAGAGGGTGAGTTGTGGACACCCCATTATAGGAGGGATATTTGAGCCTGGGAATGGGAGGGTAGAGTCCTGGACACCCCATTATATGAGGGGTATTCGAGCCCGGGAATGGGAGGATAGAGTTCAGGACACCCCATTATAGGAGGGGTATTCGATACCGGGAATGGGAGGGTAGAGTTCAGGACACCCCATTATAGGAGGGGTATTCAAACCCGGGAATGGGAGGGTAGAGTTATGGACACCCCATTATAGGAGTTGTATTCGAGCCTGGGAATGGGTAGGGTGAGTTCTGGTTCCCCTATTATAGGAGGGGTATTCCAGCCAGGAATGGGAGTGAGAGTTCTGGACACCACATTATAGGAGGGGTATTCGAGCCCGGGAATGGGAGGGTAGAGTTCAGGACAGCCCATTATAGGAGGGGTCTTCGAGCCTGGGAATGGGAGTGTAGAGTTCAGGACAGCCCATTATAGGAGGGGTATTCGAGCCCGGGAATGGGAGGGTAGTGTTCAGGACACCCCATTATAGGAGGGGCATTCGAGCTCGGGAATGGGAGGGTAGAGTTCTGTAAACTCCATTATAGGAGGGGTATTCGAGCCTGGGAATGGGAGGGTAGAGTTCTGGATGATATACCTAATAATTCGTCCAATGAAAAGCGACGAGTTAAGAAAGTAACTATAGGTTTTTATTGACTAAATAACAGAGCCCACCCTCGTGGGTGATCGGATCCAAGAAGGAGGAATACCAGCCAGTCGACCACCTTTATACCCGGGCAGGTAGGTGGAGCCATGGGCGGAGTCGGCAGTGGTCAGCCCAGGTATAGCAGCGTGACAAGAGGCGACCTCGTACAGTGATACAACAATGTGAACAGTGATAACTATAGGGAAACGATCTAACAGTGATAACTATAGTGTAACGATAGTAAACGGTAAAAGTGGTTTACCACATTCACCCCTTGTTTAGATTTGAGTCCGGCGGGGTGAAGTGTACGACCAGTTCTGGTATGTCAGTCTGTCCGGAGGCCTCGTAAGCCTGTCTGATCGTCGCAGCGGCGGTGTTGTGTTCTCCGGTGTTAATGCTGGCGTCTGCGAGGTAGGCGAAGGCTCTTGGGGTTCCGGCGTACCGTCTACCTGGGCTGGAATTGGGGGGGTGGTGGGGGGGGGGTAGCGGTGGTGTCTCCGGAGTGCCCGAGGGTGCGAGGTCTCGTAAGGAGACTGTGTCCTCCCGCCCGTCTGGGTATGCCACGTAGGCGTACTGGGGGTTGGCGTGCAGGAGGTTCACCCTCTCGACCAGGGGGTCCGTTTTATGGGCCCTCACGTGCTTTCGCAGCAAGACAGGCCCCGGAGAGGTCAGCCAGGTTGGTAGCGTGGTTCCCGTAGTCGACTTCCTGGGGAAAACAAACATTCGTTCATGGGGGGTGGCGTTAATGGCAGTGCAAAGTAGTGACCGGGTGGAATGCAGCGCCGCCGGGAGGACCTCCTGCCAGCGAGAGGTTGGGAGGCCCTTAGACTTTAAGGCTAAGAGGACGGCCTTCCATACCGTCGCGTTCTCTCTTTCCACCTGGCCGTTCCCTCGGGGGTTGTAGCTGGTGGTCCTGCTAGTGGCGATGCCTCTCGCTAGTAGGAACTGACGGAGTTCCTCGCTCATGAAGGAGGCGCCCCGGTCACTATGTATATAGTTTGGGAACCCGAACAAGGCAAAGAGGTCGTTCAGGCATTTAACGACCGTGGTGCTGGTCATGTCTGGGCAGGGGAAGGCAAAGAGGAAACGGGAGTACTCATCAACAATGTTGAGGAAGTACACATTACGGTCAGAGGACGGGAGGGGCCCCTTAAAATCGATGCTCAAGCGCTCGAAGGGGCGGGTGGCCTTGATCAGGCTTGCTCTGTCCGGCCTAAAGAAGTGCGGTTTGCACTCGGCACAGGTCTGGCAGTTCCTGGTCATGGTCCTGACCTCCTCGATGGAGTAGGTCAGGTTGCGGGCCTTAATGAAGTGGTAAAGCCTGGTGACCCCGGGGTGGCAGAGGTCATTGTGGAGGGTCTGAAGTCTATCAATTTGCGCGTTGGCGCATGTAATTCGCGATAGAGCGTCAGGGGGTTCGTTCAGCTTACCAGGCCGGTACAAGATATCATAATCGTAGGTGGATAGCTCGATTCTCCACCTCAAGATCTTGTCGTTCTTGATTTTACCCCTCAGCTTGTTATTAAACATAAAAGCGACCGAACGCTGGTCGGTGAGGAGGGTAAATCGCTTGCCTGCGAGGTAATGCCTCCAGCGGCGTACCGCCTCCACAATCGCCTGGGCCTCCTTCTCTACCGAAGAGTGTCGGATCTCGGGGCCCTGTAGGGTCCTTGAGAAGAAGGCCACCGGTCTCCCCTCCTGGTTGAGGGTAGCGGCTAGGGCGAAGTCGGATGCATCGCTCTCCACTTGGAAGGGGATGGACTCATCCACTGCGTGCATAGTGGCCTTAGCAATGTCTCCCCTGATGAGGGAGAAGGCCGCGCGCGCTTCTTCCGTAAGGGGGAAGGAGGTGGACTTCATGAGGGGTCTGGCTTTGTCCGCATAATTCGGCACCCATTGGGCATAGTAGGCGAAGAGCCCCAGGGTTCTCTTCAGCGCCTTTGGACAGTGGGGAAGGGGTAGCTCCATGAGGGGACGCATTCTTTCGGGATCGGGGCCGATGATTCCGTACTCTACTACGCAGCCGAGGATGGCAAGGCGCGAGGTGTTAAACACACATTTCCCCTTATTGCAGGTGAGGTTCAGCCGTTGGGCCGTATGGAGGAATCTTTCCAGATTAGCGTCATGGTCTTGCCGGTCGCGGCCGCAGATGGTGACGTTATCTAGATAGGGGAACGTGGCTTGCAGCCCGTTCTGGTCAACCATCCGGTCCATCTCCCTTTGGAAGACCGAAACCCCGTTGGTGATGCCGAAGGGGACCCTAAGGAAGTGGTAGAGGCGGCCATTCGCCTCGAAGGCGGTATACTGGCGGTCCTCGGGGCGGATAGGGAGTTGGTGGTAGGCCGACTTAAGGTCGATGGTAGAGAATACCCGGTATTGAGCAATCTGATTGACCATATCAGATATGCGGGGAAGAGGGTATGCGTCCAGCTGGGTGTACCGGTTTATGGTTTGGCTGTAGTCGATGACCAGGCGGTTTTTATTGCCGGTCTTAACGACTACAACCTGGGCACGCCAGGGGCTGCTGCTCCCCTCGATGATGCCCTCCTTCAGGAGACGCTGCACCTCAGAGCTAATGAAAGCTCTGTCCCCGGCGCTGTACCGCCTGCTCTTGGTAGCGACGGGTTTGCAGTCGGGGGTGAGGTTAGTGAACAGGGAAGGTGGCGGGACCTTGAGGGTGGATAGGCCGCAGGTGTTACGCGGTGGGCGATTTAAAGGCTGCTGGTTGTCGACTGTGAGCGGGGGGAGGGGTCCACCGTATGCTAGAGTGACGCTTTGGAGGTGGGATTGAAAATCCAGCCCTAGTAGGACGGCAGTGCATAGCTGGGGCAGGACGAGGAGTTTAAAGTTTTTATACTCCGTGCCCTTAACCGACAGGGTCACAACACAGTAGCCGCTGATGTCTGTGGCATGGGACCTCGATGCCATCGAGATCCGGTTGCGCGTTGGCTGGACAGTGAGGGAGTAGTGGCTCACCGTGTCTGGATGTATGAAGCTCTCCGTGCTTCCGCTGTCGAACAGGCAGGTCGTGGCGTGGCCGTCTACTTTGATGTCCATCATTGACTTGGACAGCTGATGCGGGCGAGCTTGGTCTAGCGTGACGGAGGCTAGTGTGTGGCTGAGCGGGTCGCTGTAGTCTGTAGGTGAAGCGGTCATCAGGTCTGGAGGTAAGGTAGCGGTCGAGCGTGGTGGGTAAAATGGAGGCGCCCACGAGGTGGGGCAAAATGGCGGAGAAGATGGCTGCCCCCACAACCCACATGAGGCACTGCTGGCGTCGGTTGCCTGGATCAAAGATGGCCGCCCCATTGCTCATCTGTGGCCTTGATAAAAGATGGCCGCCCCCACAGTTCACATGAGGCACTGCTGGCCTCTGCTGCTCTCCCTCTGCAGGCCTTCGCGAAGTGGCCTTTCTTCAGGCAGCTGGAGCACGTCGCGTTTTTGGCTGGGCAGCGCGACCTCGGGTGTTTCGCCTGCCCACAGAAGAAGCAGCCGGCGGCCCGGTCGCGGGGCTCCGATGTCGCAGCCGGTACCGGGGGTGGCGGTCCCGATCGGGTCCGGGACGCCGACGCTGAGGTAGGTCCTGGGGGCGGCGCTACGAGGGGTATTGCGGTCGGGGTCGGGCCCGAGTCCCAGAGTCGCGAACTGTACCTGGAATACACCTCGAGGTCCCGCTGGGTCACTTCTAGGGAGTAGGCCAAGGCTGCAGCTGAGTTCAGGTCGAGGTCCTTTGATTCCAGCAGTCTCTGCCGTGAGTAGTCGGACCGAAGGCCTTTCACGAAGGCATCGCGGATGTTATCTTCAGTGTTTTCTGCAGCCGATACTGCTTTAAAGTCACAGTCCCTGCCGAGTGTTCGTAGCGCCCGTAAAAATTCAGCTACAGACTCTCCTGGCTGTTGCGGGCGGGATCTTAGGAGGTGTCTGGCATACATGGAATTTACCGGGCTCCGGTACTGCTGTTTCAGTAGGTTGATAGTGGCCTCGTAAGTAGTAATGTCCTGGATGAGTGCGTATACTTTAGGGCTCGCTTGGGCGGTCAGAACTCTTAGTTTGGATCTCTGAGGGACGCCGGATTCTTCCAGGTAGGATTCGAAGCAGCACAGCCAGTGTTTGAAGTCGAGGGCTGCGTTTGTTGCTTGTGGGTTTAGATCCAGGTACGGTGGTTTGAGGGCTCGCAGCCAAGCCGGCTGCTGTGGCTGTTGTAGCTGGGCGTCTGGCTGGTCGTTTGGCTGCTCCGTTGACTGGTTGTTTGGCTGCTCAAGTGACGACATTTTAAAATTTAGTCAATAAAATTGATATACCTATCAATTCGTCCAATGAAAAGCGACGAGTTAAGAAAGTAACTATAGGTTTTTATTGACTAAATAACAGAGCCCACCCTCGTGGGTGATCGGATCCAAGAAGGAGGAATACCAGCCAGTCGACCACCTTTATACCCGGGCAGGTAGGTGGAGCCATGGGCGGAGTCGGCAGTGGTCAGCCCAGGTATAGCAGCGTGACAAGAGGCGACCTCGTACAGTGATACAACAATGTGAACAGTGATAACTATAGGGAAACGATCTAACAGTGATAACTATAGTGTAACGATAGTAAACGGTAAAAGTGGTTTACCACACTGGACACCCCATTATAGGAAGGGTATTCGAGCCTGGGAATGGGAGGGTAGCGGTCAGGACACCCCATTTATAGGAGGGGTATTCGAGACTGGGAATGGGAGGGTAGAGTTCTGGACACCCCATTATAGGAGTTGTATTCGAGCCTGGGAATGGAAGGGTAGCAGTCAGGACACCCCATTATAGGAGGGGTATTCGAGACTGGGAATGGGAGGGTAGAGTTCTGGACACTCCATTATAGGAGGGGTATTTCAGCCTGGGAATGAGAGGTTGAGTTGTGGACACCCCATTATAGGAGCAGTGTTCGAGCCTGGGAATGAGAGGGTGAGTTGTGGACACCCCATTATAGGAGGGGTATTCGAGCTTGGGAATGAGAGGTTGAGTCCTGGACACCCCATTATAGGAGGGGTATTCGAGTCTGGGAATGGGACGGTGTGTCCTGGACACCCCATTATAGGTGGGGTATTTGAGCCTGGGAATGGGACGGTGTGTCCTGGACACCCCATTATAAGAGGGGTATTCGAGCCCGGGAATGGGAGGGTAGAGTTCAGGACACCCCATTATAGGAGGGGTATTCGAGCCTGGGAATGGGAGGGTAGAGTTCTGGACACCCCATTATAGCAGGGGTATTCGAGCCCGGGAATGGGAGGATAGAGTTCCGGGCACCCCATTATAGGAGGGGTATTCGATCCCGGGAATGGGAGGGTAGAGTTCAGGGCACCCCATTATAGGAGGGGTATTTGATCCCGAGAATGGGAGGGTAGAGTTCAGGACACCCCATTATAGGAGGGGTATTCAAACCCGGGAATGGGTAGGGTGAGTTCTGGTTCCCCTATTATAGGAGGGCTATTCGAGCCTGGGAATGGGAGTGTAGAGTCCTGGACTCCCGATTATAGGAGGGGCATTCGAGCCCAGGAATGGGAGGGTAGAGTTCTGGATACTACATTATAGGAGTGGTATTCGAGCCTGGGAATGGGTGGGTAGAGTTCTGGACGCCCCATTATAGGAGTTGTATTCGAGCCTGCGAATGGGTAGGGTGAGTTCTGGTTCCCCTATTATAGGAGGGGTATTCCAGCCGGGAATGGGAGGGTAGAGTTCTGGACATCCCGTTATAGGAGAGGTATTCGAGCCCAGGAATGGGTGGGTAGAGTTCTGGACACCCCATTATAGGAGGGGTGTTCGAGCCTGGGAATGGGAGGGCAGAGTCCTGGACACCCCATTATAGGAGGGGTATTCGAGCCTGGGAATGGGAGGGTAGAGTTCTGGACACCCCATTATAGGAAGGGTATATTTGAGCCCGGGAATGGGAGGGTAGTGTTCAGGACACCCCATTATAGGAGGGGCATTCGTGCCCGGGAATGGGAGGGTAGAGTTCAGGACACCCCATTATAGGAGGGGTATTTGAGCCTGGGAATGGGAGGGAAGAGTTCTGGACACCCCATTATAGGAGGGTTATTCGAGCCCGGGAATGGGAGCGTAGAGGTATGGACACCCCAATATAGGAGGGGTATTCGAGCCCGGGAATGGGAGGGTAGAGTTCTGGACACCCCATTATAGGAGGGGTATTCGAGCCCGGGAATGGGAGGGTAGAGTTCAGGACACCCCATTATAGGAGGGGTATTCAAGACTGGGAATGGGAGGGTGAGTCCTGGACACCCCATTATAGGAGGGATATTCGAGCCCAGGAATGGGAGGGTATAGTTCAGAACACCCCCTTATAGGAGGGGTATTCGAACCCGGGAATGGGCAGGTAGAGTTCTGGACACCCCATTATAGGAGGGGTATTCGAACCCGGGAATGGGCAGGTAGAGTTCTGGACACCCCATTATAGGAGTAGTATTCGAACCCGGGAACGGGAGGGTAGAGTTCGGGACACCCCATTTTAGGAGGGATATTCGAGCCGGGAAATGGGTAGGGTGAATTGTGGACCCCCTATTATATGATGGGTATTCGAGCCTGGGAATGGGAGAGTAGAGTTCTGGACACCCCATTATAGGAGGGATATTCGAGCCCGGGAATGGGAATGTAGAGGTATGGACTCCCCATTATAGGAGGGGTATTCGAGACTGGGCATGGGCGGGTTTTGTTCTGGACACCCCATTATAGGAGGGGTATTCGAACCTGGGAATGGGAGGTTAGATTTCTGGACACCCCATTATAGGAGGGGTATGCGAACCCGGGAATGGGAGGGTAGAGTTCAGGACACCCCATTATAGGAGGGGTATTCGAGCCCGGGAATAGGAGGGTAGAGTTCTGGACACCTGATTATAGGAGGGGTATTCGAGCCCGGGAATGGGAGGGTAGAGTTTTGGACACCCAATTATAGGAGGGGTATTGGAGCCTGGGAATGGGAGGGAAGAGTTGTTGACATCCCATTAAAGGAGGGATATTTTAGCCTGGGAATGGGAGGGTGAGTTCTGGACACCTCATTATGGGAGGTGTATTCGATCCTGTGAATGGGAGGGTAGAGTTCAGGAAACCCCCATTATAGGAGGGGTATTCGAGCTTAGGAATGGGAGGGTAGACTTGTGGACACCCCATTAAAGGAGGGATATTTTAGCCTGGGAATGGGAGGGTGAGTTCTGGACACCTCATTACAGGAGGGGTATTCGATCCTGGGAATGGGAGGGTAGAGTTCAGGATACCCCATTATAGGAGGGGTATTCGAGCCTAGGAATGGGAGGGTAGAGTACTGGACACCCCATTATCGGAGGGGTATTTGAGCCTGGGAATGGGAGGGTAGAGTTCTGGACACCCCATTATCGGAGGGGTATTCGAGCCCGGGATGGGTGGGTAGAGTTCAGGACACCCCATTATAGGAGGAGCAATCGAGCCTGGGAATGGGAGGGTAGAGTTCAGGACACCCCATTATAAGAGGGGTATTTGAGCCTGGGAATGGGAGGGTAGAGTTCTGGACACACCCATTATAGGAGGATTATTCGAACCCGGGAATGGGAGGGTAGAGTTCTGGACACCCTATTATAGGAGGGGTATTCGAGCCCGGGAATGGGAGGGTAGAGTTCTGGACACCCGATTATAGGAGGGGTATTCAAACTTGGGAATGGGAGGGTATAGTTCAGGGCACCCCATTAAGGGAGGGGTATTCGAGCTGGGGAATGGGAGGGTGGAGTTCTGGACAACCCATTATAGGAGGGGTATTCAAGCCCGGGAATGGGAGGGTAGAGTTCAGGACACCCCATTATAGAAGGGGTGTTCGAGCCCCGGAATGGGAGGGAAGAGGTCTGGACACCCCATTAAGGGAGGGGTATTCGAGCCCGGGAATGGGAGGGTGGAGCTCTGGACAACCCATTATAGGAGGGGTATTTGAGACTGGAATGGGAGGGTAGAGTTCAGGACACCCCATTAAGGGAGGGATATTCGAGCCCGCGAATGGGAGGGTGGAGTTCTGGACAACCCATTATAGGAGGGGTATTCGAGCCCGGGAATGGGAGGGTGGTGTTCTGGACACCCCATTATAGGAGGGGTATTCGAGCCCGGGAATGGGAGGGTAGAATTCAGGACACCCCATTATAGGAGGGGTATTTTAGCCCGGGAATGGGAGGGTAGAGTTCAGGACACCCCATTATAGGAGGGGTATTCGAGCCCGGGAATGGGAGGGTAGAGTTCTGGACACCCCATTAAGGGAGGGGTATTCGAGACTGGGAATGGGAGGGTAGAGTTCTGGACACTCCATTATAGGAGGGGTATTCGAGACTGGGAATGGGAGGGTAGAGTTCTGGACACTCCTTATAGGAGGGGTATTCAAGCCCGGGAATGGGAGGGTAGAGTTCTGGACAACCCATTATAGGAGGGGTATTCGAGCCTGGGAATGGGAGGGTAGAGTTGTAGACAGCTCATTATTGGAGGGGTATTGGAGCTCGGGAATGGGAGGGCAGAGTTCAGGACACCTCATTATAGGAGGGGTAATCGAGACTGGGAATGGGTGGGTAGAGTTCAGGACAACACATTATAGGAGGGGTGTTCCAGCCCGGGAATAGGAGGGTAGAATTCAGCACACCCCATTATATGAGGGGTATTTGAGCCTGGGAATGGGAGGGTAGAGTTCTGGACACCCCATTATAGGAGGGGTATTCAAGACTGGGAATGGGAGGGTGAGTCCTGGCACCCCATTATAGGAGGGATATTCGAGCCCGGGAATGGGAGGGTATAGTTCTGGACACACCCATTATAGGAGGGGTATTCGAACCCGGGAATGGGCGGGTAGAGTTCTGGACACCCCATTATAGGAGGGGTATTCGAGCCTGGGAATGGGAGGGAAGTGTTCGGGACACCCCATTTTAGGAGGGATATTCGAGTCCGGAAATGGATAGGGTGAATTGTGGACCCCCTATTATATGATGGGTATTCGAGCCTGGGAATGGGAGGGTAGAGTTCTGGACACACCCATTATAGTATGGTTATTCGAACCCGGGAATGGGAGGGTAGAGTTCTGGACACCCTAATATAGGAGGGGTATTCGAGCCCGGGAATGGGAGGGTAGAGTTCTGGACACCCGATTATAGGAGGGGTATTCGAATTTGGGAATGGGAGGGTATAGTTCAGGACACCCCATTAAGGGAGGGGTATTTGAGCCCGGGAATGGGAGGGTGGAGTTCTGGACACCCCATTATAGGAGGGGCATTCGAGCCTGGGAATGGGAGAGTGGAGTTCTGGACAACCCATTATAGGAGGGGTATTCAAGCCCGGGAATAGGAGGGTGGAGTTCAGGACACCCCATTATAGGAGGGGTATTCGAGCCTGGGAATGGTAGGGTAGAGTTGTGGACACCTCATTATAGGAGGTGTATACGAGCCCGGGAATGGGAGGGTAGAGTTCAGGACACCCCATTTTAGAAGGGGTGTTCGAGCCCGGGAATGGGAAGGTAGAGTTCTGGACACCCCATTAAGGGAGGGGTATTCGAGCCTGGGACTGGGAGGGTGGAGCTCTGGACAACCCATTATAGGAGGGGTATTCGAGCCCGCGAATGGGAGGGTGGAGTTCTGGACAACCCATTATAGGAGGGGTATTCGAGCCCGGGAATGGGAGGGTGGTGTTTTGGACACCCCATTATAGGAGGGGTATTTTAGCCCGGGAATGGGAGGGTAGAGTTCTGGACACCCCATTAAGGGAGGGGTATTCGAGCCTGGGAATGGGAGGGTAGAGTTGTGGACACTCCTTATAGGAGGGGTATTCAAGCCCGGGAATGGGAGGGTAGAGTTCTGGACAACCCATTATAGGAGGGGTATTCGAGCCTGGGAATGGGAGGGTAGAGTTGTAGACACCTCATTATTGGAGGGGTATTCGAGCTCGGGAATGGGAGGGCAGAGTTCAGGACACCCCATTATAGGAGGGGTAATCGAGACTGGGAATGGGTGGGTAGAGTTCAGGACAACACATTATAGGAGGGGTGTTCCAGCCCGGGAATAGGAGGGTAGAATTCAGGACACCCCATTATAGGAGGGGTATTCGAGCCCGGGAATGGGAGGGTAGAATTCTGGACACCTCATTATAGGAGGGGTGTTTCAGTCCGGGAATGGGAGGGTAGAGTTCTGGATACACCCATTATAGGAGAGATATTCCAGCCCGGGAATGGGAGTGTCGAGGTATGGACACCCCATTATAGGAGGGGTATTCGAGCCCGGGAATGGGAGGGTAGAGTCCAAACGACTTCAAATGTGCTTTTGAAGTGTAGTAGCTGTTTAATGTAGGAAACGCGGAAGCAAATCTGTGCACAGCAAGGTCCCACAAACAGCAAAGGTGATAATGGCCAGATCATCTGTTTTAGTGCTGCTAGTTGAGTGACAGTGACATCATTTGCTGTAAAGCGCTTTGAGACGTCTGGTGGTCGTGGAAGGCGGTGTATAAATGCAAGTCTTTCTTTCAGACCGCAGCCAATCAGACCCAGTCCCACTGGGGTGGGGGGGGGGGCGCCCACTGCCCCGCCCACCCTCAGACCACAGCCAATCAGACCCAGTCCCAGTCGGGTGGGGGCTCGCCCACCCTCAGACCACAGCCAATCAGACCCAGTCCCACGGGGGAAGGCCCGCCCACCACCCCGCCTACCCTCAGACCACAGCCAATGAGACCCAGTCCCAGGGAGTTGTGGGGGGCCGCCCACCGCCCCGCCCACCCTCAGACCGCAGCCAATCAGACCCAGTCTCACGGGGGGAAGGCCCGCCCACCGCCCCACCCACCCTCAGGCCTCAGCCAATCAGACCCAATCCCACGGGGGGAGGCCCGCCTACCGCCCCCCCCCCCAAGATCTCAGCCATTCGGAGCTCAGCTGGAGCCCGCTGTGTGAGAGTCACACTTGTCCAGTTAGCTGACACGGGTGCACCGCTTCCCCTTTACCCGCGGGGTGCTGTCAGTCAAAGGTGCCCTCCTCCCAGTCCGAACCCCGTCACTGCCAGGAGACACCTGCCCAGCCCGAGTGGGAAAGCCCAGGTGAGTCTGTATGTGGCCGGGGTGTGGACTTTCGCCTCCGCCTCGTCCCACACGGTTCCTTCCTGGGTCTGTGTGCCGTTTCTCACTCTGATCTCAGGCTGTTCCCTGGGGATTCAGTACTCGCTGCCCGGCTCTTTAACCATTGAGTGAAGGCAGGCACTGAGCTGATGCACCGAGAGGAGCTTCACTCACCTGTACAGGTGCATTGCTCAGACCTTCCTTCCTTTAAATCAGTTCCGTTGTCTTAATCCATCACTTTGTGTGTCCGTTTTTAACCTGCGGTTTCTTTCTCTGAAACCTTTTCAGTTCTGGCCTGGTTTGCCTGATTTCTCCGCGGCAACCGCCCCCTTCACCCCCCGTTCCTCTTTCTGTTTCTCCGCCCCCCACAACACCAACCTGCTGTTTTCCCCCCTCTTTTTCATTCCCTCATTCCCTTTTTACAACCCGAGATTCCCACAATTTCCCTGCTCAATTTTAATTAGGTGAGTGCCTGTCATTGTGCTTTATACAGTGAACTTTAAATCCTCTCCCCCTGCCTCCCTTCCTCAGTATGTGTGTGTTTGTCTGTGTATGTGCGCCCGCCCACCTCTGCCACTGGCCGCGCGTCTGTGTGTGTGTCGGCGCTGTCCCTCTCACTCTCTGCGGTCCGTCGGTCCCCCCAACACCTTCTCTCTTTCTCTCAAACTTTCTCTCCGGCCTATCATTCCCCCCTCCCCTCTCGCTAACCGTGTGTGTGTCTCTCTCTGTCTCTCGCCCTCTCACACACTCTGTCTCTTACTCTCCCGCTCTCTGCCTCGCGCGCGCCCCCTCCCTCCCCGCCTCGCGCGCGCCCCCTCCCCGCCTCGCGCGCGCCCCCTCCCTCCCCGCCTCGCGCGCGCCCCCTCCCTCCCCGCCTCGCGCGCGCCCGCGCCCCCTCCCTTCCCGCCTCGCGCGCGCCCGCGCCCCCTCCCTCCCCGCCTCGCGCGCGCTCGCGCCCCCTCCCTCCCCGCCTCGCGCGCGCTCGCGCCCCCTCCCTCCCCGCCTCGCGCGCGCTCGCGCCCCCTCCCTCCCCGCCTCGCGCGCTCTCGCGCCCCCTCCCTCCCCGCCTCGCGCGCGCTCGCGCCCCCTCCCTCCCCGCCTCGCGCGCGCTCGCGCCCCCTCCCTCCCCGCCTCGCGCGCGCTCGCGCCCCCTCCCTCCCCGCCTCGCGCGCGCTCGCGCCCCCTCCCTCCCCGCCTCGCGCGCGCTCGCGCCCCCTCCCTCCCCGCCTCGCGCGCGCTCGCGCCCCCTCCCTCCCCGCCTCGCGCGCGCTCGCGCCCCCTCCCTCCCCGCCTCGCGCGCGCTCGCGCCCCCTCCCTCCCCGGCTCGCGCGCGCTCGCGCCCCCTCCCTCCCCGCCTCGCGCGCGCTCGCGCCCCCTCCCTCGCGCGCGCTCGCGCCCCCTCTCTCAGCTGGCAGGACATATATGGGCACATCACAATTGAGGGGATATGTAACCTGGCCACAATGAAAACCACGGCAACACAGAAACGGCTGATATGGACAAAATACAGCAAAGTGGTACAAACTGTGCATTTGTGCATGAGAGAGCAACGAGGGGAGAGCTTAAAGAGAAGTGCGTTCATCAAATCCATCCAAATCGTGAAAGATCACCGCGAGCAGATTGAATACACCGTGCAAAGGAACAGTGTTAATTATTATAGAGAAAGAACAGTCAGAGAGGAAATAATCATCCAATCAGAGATCTGATTTCCGATGGTCAATGAGTGGACAAAGACAGACCTTAATTGATCATTACTCAAACGGTCCTTCAGATTGAAGAGTAGTAGAATTTATTGTAAATTAGAGGACCGAGCAGCTGAGAGTGTATCAGACAGCTTAGTGGTTTATGTTGGTGCTTTACCTCAGTGCTCAATGGTTTTGCTCCTGATGATGGTAAATTGAGCCAGAGAGAATTCTCAGCTCAATTTCACACATCTGGTAATAGCGATGAGTGTGTGAAGTGTGTGGAGACAGTAAAGGCCCTTCTAGCTCGGACAAATAATAAAGCAATAGCTAATTACATGGTGAACATTGGAGGATGGGACCAGATGATGAACCTCCACAAATTCGACAACAGGATTGTCCTGCTGGCCAAAGAAATGGTGGAATATGCAGTCCTGAGCCTGCCTGGCATTGTGGAACAGCTGGCATCTCAGATCCTTGCTGTCCAAGACAGACAGGCAGTCATCGTGGCTTGCTTCTTTGGAGAGTTAAAATCTCCACAGATTTCACAGCTGTAGCTGACAGGCATCCTGGTGAGCAGATTTTTAAAAATTTGTTCCTGGGATGTGCGCACCGCTGGCAAGGCCAGCATTTATTGCCCATCCCTAGTTGCCCTTGAGAAGGTGGTGGTGAGCTGCCTTCTTGAACCGCTGCAGTCCGTGTGGTGAAGGTCCTCCCACAATACTGTTAGGGAGGGAGTTCCAGGATTTTGACCCAGCGACGATGAAGAAACGGCCGTTATAATTCCAAGTCAGGATGGTGTGTGATTTGGAGGGGAACTTGGAGGTGTTGGTGTTCCCATGCGCCGGCTGCCCTTGTCCTTCTAGGTGGTAGAGGTCGTGGGTTTGGGAGGTGCTGTCGAAGAATCCTTGGTGAGTTGCTGCAGTGCATCTTGTAGGTGGTGCACACTGCAGCCACGGTGCGCCGGTGGTGGATGCAGTGAACGTTAATGTGATTGATGCAGTGCCAATCAAGCGAGCTGCCTTGTCTTGGATGGTGTCGAGCTTCTTGAGTGTTGTTGCAGCTGCACTCATCCAGGCAAGTGGAGAGTATTCCATCACACTCCTGACTGGTGCCTTGTAGATGGTAGAAAGGCTTTGGGGCGTCAGGAGGTGAGACACAGAATACCTAGCCTCTGACCTGCTCTTGTGCCACAGTATTTATGTGGCTGGTCCAGTTAAGTTTCTGGTCAATGGTGACCTCAAGATATTGATGTTGGGGTTTCAGCGATGGTAATGCTGTTGATTGTCAAGGGCGGTGGTTAGATGCTTGCTTTTTGGAGAGTCATTACCTGGCACTTGTGTGGCACGAATGTTACCTACCACTTATCAGCCCAAGCCTCAACATCGTCCAGGACTTGCTGCATGCGGGCATGGACTGCTTCATTAACTGAGGAGTTGCGAATGGCACTGAACACTGTGCAGTCATCAGCGAACATCCCCACATCTGACCTTAAAATGGAGGGAAGGTCATTGATGAAGCAGCTGGAGATGGTTGAGCCAAGGACACAACCCTGAGGAAATCCTGCAGCGATGTATTGGTCTAAAAACACAGCACCAGTTTCCAAATGTACGCTGATGACCCCGAACTCTACCTCCTCTTTTGAACCTGCCACGGTCTCTAAATTGTCAGACTGCTTGTCTGCCATACAGTTCTGTATGAGCAAAAGTTTTCTTCAATAAAATATTGGGAAGACCGAAGCTATAGTTTCCGGTCCCTGCCACAAGTTCCATTCCCTAGCCACTGACTCCATCCCTCTCCCTAACATCTGTCTGAGGCTGAACCACTCTGTTCGCAACTGTGGTGCCATATTTGACCCTGAAATGAGCTTCCAACCACAAATCTGCAGCATAACAAAGACCACCTATTTCCACCTCCGTAACAATGCCCGTATCCGCCCTTGCCTCAACACATCCGCTGCTGAAACCCTCATCCATGCCTTTGTTACCTCTAGACTTGACAATTCCAATGCACTTCTGGTGCCCCCCCACATTCTACCCTACGTAAACTTGTGGTAATCCAAAACTCGTCTTCCCGTGCCCTAACTCGCACCAAGTCCCGTTCGCCCATCACCCCTGTGCTCGCTGACCTACTTTGGCTCCTGGTTAAGATGTGCCTCGATTTCCAAATTCTCATCCTTGTTGTCAAATCCCTCCATGGCCTCGCCCCTTCCTATCTCTGTAATCTCCTTCAGCCCCACAACCTCCCGAGATATCTGCGCTCCTCTAATTCTGCCCTCTTAAGCATCCCTGATTATAATCACTCAACCTTTGGTGGCCGTGCCTTCTGTTGCCTAGGCCCTAAGCTCTGGAATTCCCTGCCTAAACCTCTCCGCCTCGCTACCTCTTTCCTCCTTTAAGATGCTCCTTAAAACCTACCTCTTCAACCAAACTTCTGGTCACCTGCCCTAATTTCTCCTTATTTGGCTCGGTGTCAAATTTGTTTGTCTTAAATTAGTCCTGTGCAACACCTTGGAACATTTTACTACGTTAAAGCCTATATGTATATATATATAACATAACATATATATATATAGATAAAAGCTATTGGTGTTGTTGGCTGTGATGATTGACTTTAAACCACCACAACTATCTTCCTTTGTGGTAGGTATGACTCAAGCCAGTGAAGAGTTTTCCCCTCGATTCCCATTGACTTCAGTTTTACTAGGGATCCTTGATGCCACACTCGGTCAAATGCTGCCTTGATATCAAGGGCAGTTACTCTCACCTTACCTCTGGAATTCAGCTCTTTTGTCCATGTTTGGACCAAAGCTGTAATGAGGTCTGGAGCCAAGTGGTCCTGGCGGAACCCAAACTGGGCATCAGTGAACAGGTTATTGGTGAGTAAGTGCCACTTGATAGCACTGTTGACGACACCTTCCATCACTTTGCTGATGATCGAGAGTAGACCGCTGGGTCGGTAATTGGCCGCATTGGATTTGTCCTGCTTTTTGTGGAAAGGACATAT
Organism: Somniosus microcephalus; assembly: GCF_052327205.1. Lineage (NCBI taxonomy): Eukaryota > Metazoa > Chordata > Chondrichthyes > Squaliformes > Somniosidae > Somniosus > Somniosus microcephalus. The sequence goes on from NW_028225179.1 coordinate 176,613,501, forward strand.
CTGGGCAGTTTTCCACATTGTTGGATAGATGCACTGGAACAGCTTGGCTAGAGGTGCAGCTAGTTCTGGAGCACAAGTCTTCAGCACGACAGCCGGATGTTGTTGGGGCCCACAGCCCTTGCTGTATCCAGTGCACTCAGCCATTTCTTGATATCACGTGGAGTGAATCGAATTGGCTGAACACTAGCTTCTGTGATGGTGGAAATTTCAGGAGGAGGCCGATATAGATCATCCACTCGGCCCTTCTGGCTGAAGATGGTTGCAAACACTTCGGCTTTTTCTTATGCACTCAGGTGCTGGGCTCCACCATCATTGAGGATGGGGATTAACATGGACCCCCCTCCTCCCGCTAGTTGTTTAATGGTCCCCCACCATTCATGACTGGATGTGGCAGGACTGACCTGCTGAGTAGTTCCAGCATTTATTTGTTTTTATTTAAAACGAGGGGAAGGGGCCTGTGCTGCAGAGCACGGCACCGGAAGTGACCTTCTGTGTAGATGTGCCGCCAACATGGCCAACGGCCCAGCCGGGCCCCGCCCCCTCCGCCTCCTGTCCGGAATCAGGTGACTCCATCTCCCAGAGTGCCGCACAGCCCGCGCTCTCCATCGATGGGGCCTTTTCACCCCCGCGCTGCATTCTGGGAAGGGCAGGGCCACCATCGCCGCCTCCCTTGGACCGGAATTTATTGTAATTCCTTCACAGTCGGACAAAGTGTCCCTGAACAACGTGGAAAAGGGGGATCCCCTTCCATTAGAATGAGGGAGACAGTGGAGCGAACTCTGTGAAATTATTAAACATCAAAAAGTCAAATAGGATTGTGCACCATAAATGATTATTTGAATAATATCCTTATGTGACTCCGCATGACATTTTGTTTTATAACGTTCCTGTGAAGTGCCTCGCGAGGTTTTACTATGTTAAATGAGCCGTACAAATGCAAGTTGTTGTTGTATTGGTAGGCCCACTGAGGGGAGATGACGAATACTATACTTCGGCTACAAAAGCATTTGGTGCATCGGCACTTGTTGATGTAGAGGGTATCTACTTTGCTGAAGTGCAGGCTGAGGGGATGTGCCTGAAGTTTTTTAAAATGAAGGGATCAGACACAATGTGTTTATCTGAAATGGAAGGGATGGTAGGACTGGAGACCATGCCTCTTGTTTTACTTGTCACAGAGTCATTGACATGAATCAGTCATTCATGAAAGAAAGACTTACGAAATAATACTGAGTGGCCTGTGGTTGGCGCTGTCCAGGGAGAGTATAAATACTCGGGCACGGGCCCAGCTTGCGCAGGACATTCTTAACAGGAACTAGTGAAGGACACAACTAGACCTCCATGTTGTAAAACAGTTGATTAAAGCTTTGTTTAACGCTTAGACCAAGTGATGGGCCTTCAATTACCACAAAACTAGCGAAGTTATAGACTTAAACAAGTTGGCTTTTAATCACTAAGATCAGAGCTAATATCTCAACACGCCGACTGGTTCACAGGAATGAGTCATACAGATCCTGGGATCTTTATGTAAGAGAAGTCAGGGGCGGAGCCAAGAGCCAAGACCTGGAACCTCCCAGGTTAGTTGGAAAAGAGGAAGTGAAACTATACACAGTGGGGGAGGGTAATATACATGTGTCGAGGAAATTAACTATCAGACGGAGACTTCGAGGTTCGCTTTAGGAATTTATTACGTGATATCACGGAGAGTCTGCAGCAGTCCCTACTGCTCACCAGCAGTCTAAATTACTAATGTACAGCGCTCATAGTTATACAGCAAGGTAAACAACTTCATGTGATTAGCTTACATTACATTTCAACATATGGTTTCATAGGTTCCATTGTTCTCAAGAAACAGATTAACATGTTCACATTTTATCACCAGATGTCCTAAGCCAAAAGGTCAGCTTGTCTTCATTATGGCAGTCAGCAGTTCTTTTAGTTTTAACTAGTTTAGTGTCCTTTGTTCAATTAGTAAAGTGGTCAAGTATCCCAGCATGCCTTAATGTTTAATACGTTTTCTCCCACAACATGAGTGCAAAACGAATACAGGATCAAGACAAACAGATTTCATTACATTCTCCCCTTCTATAGATTTAGTCCATCGGGGTGATATTTCTTATAAGTTGGTATAAGTGAGTCTGTCAGGAGGTTTTGCAGTTCTCAGTGATTGGCGCAAAGCCGGTTGGGGTGCCTCTAGGGGAGTGGATTCTGGTCCCTCCGCTGTCCGGGCCTCCGCAGTGTCTTCCAGGTTATCTGCAGTGTCCTCCAGGTTAAAGTTGGGTATTGATACCTCTGGGCGTCCTGTCTCTTTGTAGTGTAGGTCTTCATCGGGTAGTCTCCCATCGTTCTATCCGCTCCCCGAGGAAGCGAGGTCTTTTATGGAAACCGTGTCCTCTCGCCCGTCAGAGTATTTGATATAGGCGTACTGAGGGTTTGCATGGAGGAGCTGTACCTTTTCCACAAGGGGGTCCGTTTTATGGCCTCTCACGTGCTTCCGCAATAGTACTGTCCCCGGAGACGTCAGCCACGTGGGTAGAGATATGCCCAAGGTGGATTTCCGGGGGAAAACGAACATCTTTTCGTGAGGGGTAGCATTAGTGGCAGTACATAACAGAGACCTTATGGAGTGGAGCACGTCTGGGAGGACTCCCTGCCAGCGGGAGGTTGGAAGGCCTTTTGACTTTAAGGCTAACGTGACAGCCTTCCAAACAGTAGCATTCTCCCTTTCCACTTGCCCATTACCCCGGGGGTTGTAGCTAGTGGTTCTGCTAGTGGCTATCCCCTTCGAGAGCAAGAACTGGTGCAGCTCGTCACTCATGAATGACATCCCCTATCGCTGTGTATGTAGTTCGGCATGCCAAACATGCAGAATAGATTACAGAGACACTTGATGACCGTGGCACTGGTCATGTCTGGGCAGGGAAGGGGAAGTGGGAATATTCATCAATGATATTGAGGAAGTATACGTTACGGTTGGCAGAGGGAAGGGGTCCCTTGAAGTCCAGACTTAGGCGCTCGAATGGCCGTGTGGCTTTGATAAGGTGTGCATGGTCAGGCCTGTAGAAACGAGGCTTGCATTCCGCACAGATGCGGCAGGCTCTGGTCATTGCCCTGACCTCCTCGATGGAGTGGGGCAGATTGCGGGACTTTATAAAATGGTATAGTCGGGTGACCCCTGGGTGACAGAGGTCGTTGTGGAGACCCTGTAATTTGTCCGTATGAATGCTGGCACACATTCCCCGCGATAGGGCGTCTGGGGGTTCATTAAGGGCTCCCGGCCTGTACATAATATCATAGTCGAACGTGGATAGTTCGATCCTCCACCTGAGTATTTTGTCATTCTTGATTTTCCCCCTTTGTTATTAAACATGAAAGCCACCGACCGCTGGTCGGTGAGCAGGGTGAAATGTTTGCCGGCTAGGTAGTGTCTCCAGTGCCACACTGCCTCCACTATAGCCTGTGCCTCCTTCTCGACAGAAGAGTGCCTGATTTCAGGTCCCTGAAGGGTTCGGGAGAAGAAGGCCACAGGTCTCCCAGCCTGATTGAGGGTCGCAGCTAAGGCAAAGTCTGACGCATCGCTTTCGACTTGAAAGGGAATGCATTCGTCCACTGCACACACTGCAGCCCTTTCAATGTCCTGTTTAATACTGGTGAAAGCCTCCCGAGCTTCAGCTGATAGTGGGAAGGACGTCGATTTAATGAGGGGTCTTATCAGAGTAATTGGGCACCCATTGGGCATAATACGAAAAAAATCCCAGGCACCTTTTTAAAGCTTTGGGATTGTGTGGCAGGGGCAGTTCCTTTAGGGGGCGTAATCAGTCAGGGTCCGGTCCAATTACCCCATCTTCCACCACACAGCCTGTTAAGTCTGTGTGTTATAGTGATAATTACTACACAGACTAAGAGAGTAAATTCAACAGGTCTTTACTGGTTGGAGGTCGGGACTATATTGAATACAATATTACTACACAGTGCTTATATACCGGTGTGGTCACCACCGGTATTATGTATACAGCAGCCAGAGAAAGTAGTACATCTCTTAAGGTGGAACAGGTTACATACACCACACAGCCGAGGATATAGAGACGGGTTGTGTTGAAGACACATTTGTCTTCGTTGTAGGTTAGATTCAGCTTTAGGGCAGTTTTTAAAAATCTCGCAAGATTTAGATCGTGGTCTTGCTGGTTGTGCCCGCAGATAGTGACATTGTCCAGATAGGGGTAGGTAGCTTGTAGTTTATTCTCGTCAACCATGCGGTCCATCTCACGTTGGAAGACCGAGACCCCATTTGTTACCCCGAAGGGCACTCTGAGAAAATGGTAGAGGCGCCCGTTCGCCTCGAAGGCGGTGTATGGGCGGTCCTCCGTTCTAATGGGGAGCTGGTGATACGAGGATTTGAGGTCGATAGTCGAGAAGACTCGGTATTGCGCAATCTGGTTGACCATTTCTGATATGCGGGGTAAAGGGTAGGCGTCCAGCTGGGTATAAATATTAACAGTCTAGCTGTAGTCAATTACCATCCGTTTCTTTTCACTATTTTTAACTATGACTACTTGGTCACGCCACGGGCTGGTACTGCATTCAATAATGCCTTCCCGCAGGAGTCTGTCCACTTCCGCCTTGATAAAGTGTCTGTCTTCCAGACTGTACCGTCTACTTTTGGTCGCTATGGGCCTACAGTTCGGAGCGAGATTAGCGAATAAAGAGGGCGGGCTGATTTTTAAGGTTGATAGGCCACAGACTGTGAGTGGCGGCTGGGACCCGCCATATGCTAGCGTGACACTTTCGTGGTGGCACTGGAAGTCCAGGCCCAAGATTACATTAACACAGAGTTCTGGCATCACGAGGAGTTTAAAATCCTTGTAGTCCGTGCCTTTTACAGTCAGTGTTACCACACAGTAGCCCAAAATGTCCGAAGTGTGGGGCTTAGCAGCCATAGCAATTCTGCTCCGTGAAGGGGTTACCGTTAATGAGTGCCGCCGTACTAGGCTAGGGTGGATAAAACTCTCGGTACTCCCACAGTCAATTAAACATTTCGTTAAATTCCCATTTACCTGTATGTCCATCATGGATTTTGTCAACGGGTGTGGCCTGGATTGATCCACCGTGATCGAAGCCACTGTTGGGCCCTGGGCGGCCGTTGAGTCGGGAAAAGATGGCGGATCCCAAGATGGCGGCACGCATGAGGCGGTGACGGAGTTGGAAATCAGATTCCCCCTGCAGACTTTGCTAAAATGCCCCTTTTTCTTACATTTGAAGCATGTAGTGTCCTTCGCTGGGCATCGTTGTCGGGTGCTTGGCCTGGCCGCAGAAGTAGCATTTCGGGCCTCGAGACATTGCCGCTGTAGTAGGACTCCTGGGTGAACTTCTGAGTGGGGACTCCGGCGGCGTAGAGCTGGTCTGAGACCTGGATGGGGAAGATGGCTGATTCCAAGATGGCGGCCCCCTCGGCGCGCACGAGGCGGTGAGGGCCGGAGGAATAAGAGTCAGAGTTTTTCTGGGCCACGTCCAGTGATCGCGCAGTGGCCACTGCCTTTTTTAAGTCCAGGACCACCTCCTCCAGCAGTCTCTGCCGGATATAATTCGATTTGAGGCCCGTGATGAAGGAATCGCGGACAAATTCGTCAGAGTACGCGTTGGCCGTCACGGCCTTGCAGTTACAGTCCCGGACCAGGTCCTTTAGGCCCTGTAAGAAATCGTCCATTGATTCCTCTGGTCACTGCCTGCGTGTAGCCAGCAGATGTCTGGCGTACACTTCATTTACCGGCCTCTGGTATTGGGCCTTCAGGATAGTGATGGCCTCCGTGTAAGAGGTGGCGCCCCGGATGAACGAATAAATCCGATGACTTACGTGAGTAGTCAGTAGACTCAGTTTATCTACCTCGCTAGCGGATGAGGCCCCCGCGAAGAGTTCGAAGCATTTGAGCCAGTGTCCAAATTGATTTGATGCTTCAGCAGAATGTGGATCCAAGTCCAGACGCTCTGGTTTTAGGAGTCGATCCATCCTAGTATTCTTTAGTGATTAAAATTGATGGGCCTTCAATAACCACAAAACTAGAAGTTATAGACTTAAACAAGTTGGCTTTTAACCACTCAGATCAGAGCTAACATCTCAACACGCCGACTGGTTCACAGGAATGAGTCATACAGAACCTGGGATCTTTATGTCAGAGAAGTCGGGGCGGAGCCAAGAGCCAAGACCTGGAACCTCCCAGGTTAGTCGGGAAAGAGGAAGTGAAACTATACACAGTGGGGGAGGGTAATATACATGAGTGCAAAACGAATACAGGATCAAGACAAACAGATTTCATTACACCAAGTGCCTAGTAGTTTTCTTACGTCAGTCATCACACTCTGAAAGCAACAGGTGGTGACTGTGCGGGAAGGAGAGTCCCTTAAAAGGGAACTTGATGAGTTCCTGAATGAGAGAACATTGCCAGTTACCAGGAGTGAGTGGTTAGTTTAGATCGTGATGTGTCTCTCCTGGAGCCTCAGGGAGTCGGAGAGGAATTCCCCGGAGCTTTTCCTGAATTGGCCACGTTTCTTTGTCTGTTCCAAGAGACAGCGTTACTAGGACATGGGACAGCAGCGTGCAAGGTTATACTGTCTTACTGGATGGAGTGAGCTTGATGGGCCTGAAAGTCTTTACTTGCACTTCTTTTTGTACATTTGTATGTGCAGACTGGGGATTGTCTCTGGGCCCTGCCTGGTGTGTGGCTCAGAGACATCACCCAGTCAATAGCTGAGCCCAGTGACAATCCCCAATCTATCCCTCATCAATCCCCAACTGAGAACTCATCTCTTCCTTGCGATGATCCATTCTCAAATCAGAAAACACACCGCTCGTTAATTTTGCTTCTACCTTTATTTCCAGCTGATAAAACTCTCACATTTATGTATGAAACATCGGCTGAATCCCTCATCCATGCCTTTGCTGCCTCTAGACTTAATTATTCCAATGCACTCCTGACCGGCCACCCATCTTCCACCCTCCATAAACTTAAGCTCATCTAAAATTCTGCTGCCCATATCCTAATGTGAGGAGCTGCTGAGAGTCGGTGAGTGAAGGGGGTCTTAAGAACATAAGAAATACTAGCAGGAGGAGGTCATTTCGACCTTCGAGCCTGCTCCGCCATTCAGTAAGATCATGGCTGATCCTCTACCTCATCTTCACTGTCCTGCATAGAAACATATAGAAGATAGGAGCAGGAGTAGGCCATTCGGCCCCTTGAGCCTGCTCCGCCATTCAATGCGATCATGGCTGATCATCCAAATTCAGTACCCGGTCCCTGCTTTCTCCCCACACCCCTTGATCCCTTTAGCCTTAAGAAATATATCCAACACCTTCTTGAATATATTTAATGAATTGGCCTCTACTGCCTTCTGTGATAGAGAATTCCACAGGTTCACCACTCTCTGGGTGAAGAAATTCCTCCTCATTTCTGTCCTAAATGGCCTACCCCTTATCCTTAGACTGTGACCCCTGGTTCTGGACACCCCGACCATCGGGAACATCCTTCCTGCATCTAGTCTGTCCAGCCCTGTCAGAATTTTATAAGTTTCAATGAGATCCCCTCTCATTCTTCTGAACTCCAGCGAGTAGAAGCCCAATCGACCCAATCTCTCCTCATACGTCATTCCTGCCATCCCAGGTATCAGTCTGGTGAATCTTCGCTGAACTCCTTCCATGGCAAGAACATCTTTCCTCAGATAAGGCGACCAAAACTGCACACAATACTCAAGATGTGGTCTCACCAAGGCCCTGTATAACTGCAGCAAGACATCCTTGTTCCTGTACTCAAACCCTCTTGCTACGAAGGTCAACATGCCATTTGCCTTCTTAAGCCCCTGCTGCACCTGCATGCTTACCTTCAGTGACTGGTGCACAAGGACACCCAGGTCTCGTTGCACTTCCCCTTCTCCCAATCTATTGCCATTCAGATAATCTGCCTTCCTGTTTTTGCCACCAAAGTGGATAACCTCACATTTATCCACGTTATATTGCATCTGCAATTCTTTTGCCCAATCACCCAACCTGTCCAAATCATCCTGGAGTTTCTCGGCATCCTCCTCACAGCACACATGCCCACCCAGCTTTGTGTCGTCTGCAAATTTGGAGATATTACATCTAGTACCCTTGTCTAGATCATTAATATATATTGTGAATAGCTGGGGTCCAAGGACCGATCCCTGCTAGTCACTGCCTGCCGCTTGGAAAAAGAGCCATTTATTCCAACTCTTTGCTTTCTGTCTGCCAACCAGTTCTCTATCCAAGTCAATGCCTTGCCCCCAATCCCATGTGCCTTAACTTTACACGCTAATCTCTTATGCGGGACCTTATCGAAGGCCTTCTGAAAGTCCAAATACACCACATCCACTGGTTCTCCCTTATCTATTTTACCAGTTACATCCTCAAAAAATTCCAGTAGATTAGTCAAGCACGATTTACCTTTTGTAAATCCATGTTGACTTTGTCCGATCCTGTCACTGTTTTCCAAGTGCTCTGCTATTACATCTTTTATAATGGACTCTAGCATTTTCCCCACTACTGATGTCAGGCTTACCGGTCTGTATTTCCCCGTTTTCTCTCTACCACCTTTTTTGAATAGTGGGGTGACGTTAGCTACCCTCCAATCCATGGGTACTGTTCCAGATTCCATTGAATGCTGGAAGATGATCAGCAAAGCATCAACTATTTCTAGGGTCACTTCCTTAATTACCCTAGGATGTAGATTATCAGGCCCTGGGGATTTATCGGCCTTCAATCCCATCAATTTCCCTAACACCATTTCCCTACAAATACTGATTTCTTTCAGTTCCTCCCTTTCATCAGACCCTATGTTCCTCGACATCTCTGGGAGGTTATTTGTGTCCTTTGTGAAGACAGAACCAAAATATGTATTTAATTGGTCTGCCATTTCTTTGTTCCCCATTATAAATTCCCCTGATTCTGACTGCAAGGCACCTGCGCTTGACTTCACCAATCTTTTTCTCTTCACATATCTATAAAAGCTTTTACAGTCAGTTTTTATGTTCCCTGCAAGCTTACTCTCATATTCTATTTTCCCTTTCTTAATTAATCCCTTTGTCCTCCTTTGTTGAAACCTAAACTGCTCCTAATCCTCAGGTTTACTGCTTTTTCTGGCCAATTTATATGCCCTCTCCTTGGATCGTATGCTATCCCTAATTTCCCTTGTAGCCACGGTTGAGTCACCGTTTTTGTTTTATTTTTATGCCAAAATGGGATGAACAAATTCTGTAGTTCATCCATGCGGTCTTTGAATGTTTGCCATTGCCTATCCACAGTCAACCCTTTGAGTGACATTCCCCAATCAATCCTACCCAACTCGTGCCTCAGACCATCGTAGTTTCCTTTATTTAAATTTAGGACCCTAGTCTCTGAGTCGACTACTTCATTCTCCATCTTAATGAAGAATTCAATCATATTATGATCGCTTCGACCCAAGGGGCCTCGTACAACAAGATTGCTAATTAATCCTTTCTCGTTACATAATACCCAGTCTAAGATGGCCTGATCTCTGGTTGGTTCCTCGACATATTGGTTCAGGAAACCATTCCTTAAACACTCCAGGAATTCCTCCTCCACAGTATTGTTACTAATTTGGTTAGCCCAATCTATATGTAGATTAAAGTCACCCATGATGACTGCTGTGCCCTTATTGCACGCTTCTCTATTTTCCCTTTTAATGCCATCCCCAACCTCTGCATTACTGTCTGGAGGTCTATATACCACTCCCACTAAAGTTTTCTGCCCCATAACCCTTGATTCTCTTAACAGTCAAAAATATATTGATCTCTGCCCTGAATATACTCAACGACTGAGCCTTCACAGCCCTCTGGGGTAGAGAATTCCAAAGATTCACCACCATCTGAGTGAAGAAATTTCTCCTCATCTCAATCCTAAATGGCCAACCCCTTATCCTGAGACTGACCCCTGGTTCTAGACTCCCGAGCCAGGGAAAACACCCTCCCTGCATCTACCCTGTCAAGTCCTATAAGAATTTTGTAAGTTTCAATGAGGTCACCTTTCATTCTTCTTAAACTCTACAGAATATAGGCCAAGTCCACTCAATCGCTCCGCATAGGACAATCCCCCATTCAAGGAACCAGTCCGCTGAACCATCGGTGGACTCCCTCTGTGGCAAGTATATCCTTCCTTAGGTAAGGAGAACAAAATTGCCCACAACACTCCAGGTGTGGCCTCACCAGGGCCCTATAAAATTGCAGCAAGACGACTTCACACTTAGTCTTTCTTACAGAAGGATTTGTGTCTAACATATAGTTGGTGAATGACGGGTGACAGTGTCGGTGAGTGAGGGGTGGGGGACTGAGGGTCGGCGGTGAGTGAGGGGGGACCGAGAGTTGGTGAGTGAGGGGGACTGAGAGTGGGTGAGTGAGGAGTACTGAGAGTCGGTGAGTGAGGGGGGACTGAGAGTCGGTGAGTGAGGGGGACTGAGTCGGTGAGTGAGGGGGACTGAGTCGGTGAGTGAGGGGGACTGAGTCGGTGAGTGAGGGGGACTGAGTCGGTGAGTGAGGGGGTCTGAGTCGGTGAGTGAGGGGGACTGAGTCGGTGAGTGAGGGGGACTGAGTCGGTGAGTGAGGGGGACTGAGTCGGTGAGTGAGGGGGACTGAGTCGGCGAGTGAGGGGGACTGAGTGTCGGCGAGTGAGGGGGGACTGAGTGTCGGCGAGTGAGGGGGGACTGAGTGTCGGCGAGTGAGGGGGGACTGAGTGTCGGCGAGTGAGGGGAGACTGAGTGTCGGCGAGTGAGGGGGGACTGAGTGTCGGCAAGTGAGGGGGGACTGAGTGTCGGCGAGTGAGGGGGGACAGTGTCGGCGAGTGAGGGGGACAGTGTCGGCGAGTGAGGGGGGGCAGAGTGTCGGCGAGTGAGGGGGGGCAGAGTGTCGGCGAGTGAGGGGGGACAGAGTGTCGGCGAGTGAGGGGGGACAGAGTGTCGGCGAGTGAGGGGGGACAGAGTTTCGGCGAGTGAGGGGGGACAGAGTGTCGGCGAGTGAGGGGGGACAGTGTCGGCGAGTGAGGGGGGACAGTGTCGGCGAGTGAGGGGGGACAGGGTGTCGGCGAGTGAGGGGGGACAGAGTGTCGGTGAGTGAGGGGGGACAGAGTGTCGGCGAGTGAGGGGGGACAGAGTCGGCGAGTGAGGGGGGACAGAGTGTCGGCGAGTGAGGGGGGACAGAGTGTCGGCGAGTGAGGGGGGACAGAGTGTCGGCGAGTGAGGGGGACAGAGTGTCGGCGAGTGAGGGGGGACAGAGTGTCGGCGAGTGAGGGGGGACAGAGTGTCGGCGAGTGAGGGGGGACAGAGTGTCGGCGAGCGAGCTGGGGACTGAGAGTCGGGGAGTTATTAACCTAAACAATATTTTTGATAATTTGGCAACAAGTGCAAACTTGAAAGCTCGCAAGAACAAACCCAAAACAAAAAACTATGAAAAATGGTTTGACCCAGATTGCCATAACATGAGGAAAAAACTTAGAAAAATATCAAACCAAAAACACAGACATCCAGAAAACGAGGAATTACGCCTTACTTATTGTCAGACACTAACACAATACAGAAACACACTCAGAACCAAAAAAGAGCAATATATTAAGAACACATTCAGCTCCATGGAGGAATCCATTGATTCCAATTGTTTCTGGGACAACTTGAATACACTACACAAAAAACAACACGAGGATTTGGCCATTCAAAATGGGGACACATGGGTAAACCACTTTGAAAAATTTTACCAGAAAAACACACTAAGACCAGAGCAACACCAAATATGCAAAAAACTGGAAAAGCTAGAAATGGCCATAAATGATAACCAAAACCCGCTAGACGCCATAATAACAGAAAAAGAACTTCTTGAAAAACTCAAGGACCTGCGACCAGGAAAGGCTTGCAGGACAGACGGCATACTAAACGAGATAATTAAACACACAGACGACAAAATGAAACTGGCTATCCTAAAACTCTTCAACTTGGTTCTGAGTGTCGGTTATTTCCCTGATATCTGGAACAAAGGACTCATAGCGCCCATATACAAAAGTGGGGACAAAATCGACCCAAACAACTATCGAGGCATCTGTGTAAACAGTAACCTGGGGAAGGTATTCTGTAGCATCATAAACAAAAGACTTATAAACTTCCTTGAGGAGCACAATGTCTTGAGTAAAAGCCAAATTGGATTCCTGCCAAACTATAGAACATCCGATCATATCTTAACCCTACAGACCCTAATTGACAAACACGTTCACCATAACAAAAGCAAAATCTACGCATGCTTTGTAGATTTCCAGAAGGCTTTCGACTCCATCTGGCACGACGGTTTATTCCTGAAACTTATCGAAAGTGGGGTAGGAGGGAAAACATATGATGTAATTAAATCAATGTATACAAACAACAAATGTGCAGTTAAAATTGGAGACAAACAAACAAAATACTTCCCACAGGGGCGGGGGGTAACGCAGGGCTCGCCAATCTCACCGACACTCTTTAATATTTACATAAATGGATTGGCAAAACTACTTGAACAATCTACAGCACCCGGCCTCACCCTATATGAATCCAAGGTTAAATTCCTCCTCTATGCAGACGACCTGGTTCTGCTGTCACCAACTAAGGAGGGTCTACAGCAGAACCTGGACCTGCTGGAGTCGTACTGCCAGACTTGGGCCCTGACAATAAATCCCCCAAAAACCGAAGTCCTTGTGTTCCAGCAAAGATCCAAACATCAGGGACCCAAAATAAATTTCACAGTAGGAACAACCAAAATTGAACAAACCACTAACTACACATACTTGGGCTTAAAAATCAGTTCTACGGGAAACTTCAAACTGGCTGTGAATGAACTGAAAGAGAAAGCAAGAAGGGCTTTCTATGCCATCAAAAAATCAATCCAAATAGAAATCCCAATTAGCATTTGGCTCAAAATTTTCAAATCAGTAATTGAACCAATTGCACTCTATGGCAGTGAGGTATGGGGACCGCTAACTCAACAAGAATTCGCAAAATGGGACAAACACCCAATTGAGATCCTACATGCAGAATTCTGTGAAAGTATCCTCCGGACTCAAAGGAAAACAGTAAACAATGCATGCAGGGCAGAACTAGGCCAATATCCATTAATAAACATTATCCAAAAAAGAGCCACCAAATTTTGGAATCACCTACAAATGAGCAACCCCCAATGCTATCACTACGACACCCTGAAATGCCAAGAGCTGACCATAAAGAAGAATACCCGCAGTCAACTAGTCCTGGGACTCAGTGAAGTAACTACTAACAATAACCAGCCCCAGGACAGTGACAGGGTAACACAAAGAATTCGACCCAACACAATCGTCGCTAAGCAAAAGGAAAAATATCTGACATATTGGGCAGAAACAACAAAAACCCAAAGCAAACTCAATTGCTACTTGGCCCTAAACAGACAATACAACATAGCTGATTACCTGACCATGGTAAAGGATAACAAACTGAGAAGAACCTTGACAAGGTACAGACTTAGCGAACATAGCCTAGCGATCGAAAAAGGCAGACACAGGCAGACCAGGCTGCCAAGAGAAGACAGGATATGCGCTCACTGCAGTCAGGGAGCAGTAGAGACAGAGATGCACTTCCTCACAGCCTGTGGAAAATATCAGGGCATCAGGGCGAATTTCTACCAAAAATTCTCACAAATATGCCCTGAATTCAGAAATCTGAATGACAACCAAAAACTCCCATTCCTACTGGGGGAGGAGAGAAGCTGTGTAACACTGGCGGCACACTATGTTACAGCTTGCCATGAACAGAGGAACAACCAGTAAACTAAGAAAAGAGTATATATAAACAAGGCGAATGTATATTTATACACTCAGGGATATACCTGTTCATACACTGTATGAATAGAACTGCGTTTATGTGTTCAACCATAAATGTATTTTGATGCTTTGGCAACATAAGATGTACCTTATCATGCCAATAAAGCGATTTGAATTTGAGTGAGGGGGGACTGAGAGTCGGAGTGAGGGGGTACTGAGAGTCGGGGAGTGAGGGGGGACTGAGAGTCGGAGTGAGGGGGGGACTGAGTCGGGGAGTGAGGGGGGACCGAGAGTCGGTGAGTGAGGGGGGACTGAGAGTCGTTGAGTGAGTGGGGACTGACAGTCGTTGAGTGAGGGGGGACTGAGAGTCAGTGAGTGAGGGGGACTGTGAGTCGGTGAGTGAGGGGGGACAGAGATTCAGCGAGTGAGGGGGACTGAGTCGGTGATTGAGGGACTGAGAGTGGGTGAGTGAGGGGGGACTGAGAGTCGGTGAGCGACGGGGACTGAGAGTCGGTGAGTGAGGGGGGACCGAGAGTCGGTGAGTGAGGGGGGACCGAGAGCCGGTGAGTGAGGGGGGACCGAGAGCAGGTGAGTGAGGGGGGACCGAGAGTCGGTGAGTGAGGGGGGACCGAGAGTCGGTGAGTGAGGGGGGACCGAGAGTCGGGGAGTGAGGGGGGACCGAGAGTCGGGGAGTGAGGGGGGACCGAGAGTGGGGGAGTGAGGGGGGACCGAGAGTGGGGGAGTGAGGGGGGACCGAGAGTCTGGGAGTGAGGGGGGACCGAGAGTCGGGGAGTGAGGGGGGACCGAGAGTCGGGGAGTGAGGGGGGACCGAGAGTCGGGGAGTGAGGGGGGACCGAGAGTCGGGGAGTGAGGGTGGACCGAGAGTCGGGGAGTGAGGGGGGACCGAGAGTCGGGGAGTGAGGGGGGACCGAGAGTCGGGGAGTGAGGGGGGTCCGAGAGTCGGGGAGTGAGGGGGGACCGAGAGTCGGGGAGTGAGGGGGGACCGAGAGTCGGGGAGTGAGGGGCGACCGAGAGTCGGGGAGTGAGGGGGGACCGAGAGTCGGGGAGTGAGGGGGGACCGAGAGTCGGGGAGTGAGGGGGGACCGAGAGTCGGGGAGTGAGGGGGAACGAGAGTCGGGGAGTGAGAGGGGACCGAGAGCCGGGGAGTGAGGGGGGACCGAGAGTCGGGGAGTGAGGGGGGACCGAGAGTCGGGGAGTGAGGGGGGGACCGAGAGTCGGTGAGTGAGGGGGGGACTGAGTCAGTGAGTGAGGGGGTCTGAGAGTCGGTGAGTGAGGGACTGAGAGTCGTGAGTGACGGCGGACTGAGAGTCGGTGAGTGAGTGGGGACTGAGAGTCGGTGAGTGAGGGGGACTGAGAGTCGGTGAGTGAGTGGGGACTGAGACTCGGTGAGTGAGGGGGGACTGAGAGTCGGTGATTGAGCTGGGGACTGAGAGTCGGGGAGTTATTAACCTAAACAATATTTTTGATAATTTGGCAACAAGTGCAAACTTGAAAGCTCGCAAGAACAAACCCAAAACAAAAAACTATGAAAAATGGTTTGACCCAGATTGCCATAACATGAGGAAAAAACTTAGAAAAATATCAAACCAAAAACACAGACATCCAGAAAACGAGGAATTACGCCTTACTTATTGTCAGACACTAACACAATACAGAAACACACTCAGAACCAAAAAAGAGCAATATATTAAGAACACATTCAGCTCCATGGAGGAATCCATTGATTCCAATTGTTTCTGGGACAACTTGAATACACTACACAAAAAACAACACGAGGATTTGGCCATTCAAAATGGGGACACATGGGTAAACCACTTTGAAAAATTTTACCAGAAAAACACACTAAGACCAGAGCAACACCAAATATGCAAAAAACTGGAAAAGCTAGAAATGGCCATAAATGATAACCAAAACCCGCTAGACGCCATAATAACAGAAAAAGAACTTCTTGAAAAACTCAAGGACCTGCGACCAGGAAAGGCTTGCAGGACAGATGGCATACTAAACGAGATAATTAAACACACAGACGACAAAATGAAACTGGCTATCCTAAAACTCTTCAACTTGGTTCTGAGTGTCGGTTATTTCCCTGATATCTGGAACAAAGGACTCATAGCGCCCATATACAAAAGTGGGGACAAAATCGACCCAAACAACTATCGAGGCATCTGTGTAAACAGTAACCTGGGGAAGGTATTCTGTAGCATCATAAACAAAAGACTTATAAACTTCCTTGAGGAGCACAATGTCTTGAGTAAAAGCCAAATTGGATTCCTGCCAAACTATAGAACATCCGATCATATCTTAACCCTACAGACCCTAATTGACAAACACGTTCACCATAACAAAAGCAAAATCTACGCATGCTTTGTAGATTTCCAGAAGGCTTTCGACTCCATCTGGCACGACGGTTTATTCCTGAAACTTATCGAAAGTGGGGTAGGAGGGAAAACATATGATGTAATTAAATCAATGTATACAAACAACAAATGTGCAGTTAAAATTGGAGACAAACAAACAAAATACTTCCCACAGGGGCGGGGGGTAACGCAGGGCTCGCCAATCTCACCGACACTCTTTAATATTTACATAAATGGATTGGCAAAACTACTTGAACAATCTACAGCACCCGGCCTCACCCTATATGAATCCAAGGTTAAATTCCTCCTCTATGCAGACGACCTGGTTCTGCTGTCACCAACTAAGGAGGGTCTACAGCAGAACCTGGACCTGCTGGAGTCGTACTGCCAGACTTGGGCCCTGACAATAAATCCCCAAAAAACCGAAGTCCTTGTGTTCCAGCAAAGATCCAAACATCAGGGACCCAAAATAAATTTCACAGTAGGAACAACCAAAATTGAACAAACCACTAACTACACATACTTGGGCTTAAAAATCAGTTCTACGGGAAACTTCAAACTGGCTGTGAATGAACTGAAAGAGAAAGCAAGAAGGGCTTTCTATGCCATCAAAAAATCAATCCAAATAGAAATCCCAATTAGCATTTGGCTCAAAATTTTCAAATCAGTAATTGAACCAATTGCACTCTATGGCAGTGAGGTATGGGGACCGCTAACTCAACAAGAATTCGCAAAATGGGACAAACACCCAATTGAGATCCTACATGCAGAATTCTGTGAAAGTATCCTCCGGACTCAAAGGAAAACAGTAAACAATGCATGCAGGGCGGAACTAGGCCAATATCCATTAATAAACACTATCCAAAAAAGAGCCACCAAATTTTGGAATCACCTACAAATTAGCAACCCCCAATGCTATCACTACGACACCCTGAAATGCCAAGAGCTGACCATAAAGAAGAATACCCTCAGTCAACTAGTCCTGGGACTCAGTGAAGTAACTACTAACAATACTAACAATAACCAGCCCCAGGACAGTGACAGGGTAACACAAAGAATTCGACCCAACACAATCGTCGCTAAGCAAAAGGAAAAATATCTGACATATTGGGCAGAAACAACAAAAACCCAAAGCAAACTCAATTGCTACTTGGCCCTAAACAGACAATACAACATAGCTGATTACCTGACCATGGTAAAGGATAACAAACTGAGAAGAACCTTGACAAGGTACAGACTTAGCGAACATAGCCTAGCGATCGAAAAAGGCAGACACAGGCAGACCAGGCTGCCAAGAGAAGACAGGATATGCGCTCACTGCAGTCAGGGAGTAGTAGAGACAGAGATGCACTTCCTCACAGCCTGTGGAAAATATCAGGGCATCAGGGCGAATTTCTACCAAAAATTCTCACAAATATGCCCTGAATTCAGAAATCTGAATGACAACCAAAAACTCCCATTCCTACTGGGGGAGGAGAGAAGCTGTGTAACACTGGCAGCACACTATGTTACAGCTTGCCATGAACAGAGGGACAACCAGTAAACTAAGAAAAGAGTATATATAAACAAGGCGAATGTATATTTATACACTCAGGGATATACCTGTTTATACACTGTATGAACAGAACTGCGTTTATGTGTTCAACCATAAATGTATTTTGATGCTTAGGCAACACAAGATGTACCTTATCATGCCAATAAAGCAATTTGAATTTGAATTTGAATTTGAGTGAGGGGGGACTGAGAGTCGGAGTGAGGGGGTACTGAGAGTCGGGGAGTGAGGGGGGACTGAGAGTCGGAGTGAGGGGGGGACTGAGTCGGGGAGTGGGGGGGGGACTGAGTCGGTGAGTGAGGCGGGACTAAGAGTCGGTGAGTGAGGGGGGACACCGAGTCGGTGAGTGAGGGGGGACTGAGAGTCGTTGAGTGAGTGGGGACTGACAGTCGTTGAGTGAGGGGGGACTGAGAGTCGTTGAGTGAGGGGGGACTGAGAGTCAGTGAGTGAGGGGGACTGAGAGTCGGTGAGTGAGGGGGGACAGAGATTCGGCGAGTGAGGGGGGACTGAGAGTCGGTGAGTGAAGGGGGACTGAGTCGGTGAGTGAGGCGGGACCGAGAGTCGGTGAGTGAGGGGCGACCGAGTGTCGGGGAGTGAGGGGGGACCGAGAGTCGGAGAGTGAGGGGGGACCGAGAGTCGGGGAGTGACGGGGGACCGAGAGTCGGGGAGTGAGGGGGGACCGAGAGTCGGGGAGTGAGGGGGGACCGAGAGTCGGGGAGTGAGGGGGGACCGAGAGTCGGGGAGTGAGGGGGGACCGAAAGTCGGGGAGTGAGGGGGGACCGAGAGTCGGGGAGTGAGGGGGGACCGAGAGTCGGGGAGTGAGGGGGGACCGAGAGTCGGGGAGTGAGGGGGGACCGAGAGTCGGGGAGAGAGGGGGGACCGAGAGTCGTTGAGTGAGTGGGGACTGACAGTCGTTGAGTGAGGGGGGACTGAGAGTCGTTGAGTGAGGGGGGACTGAGAGTCAGTGAGTGAGGGGGACTGAGAGTCGGTGAGTGAGGGGGACAGAGATTCGGTGAGTGAGGGGGGACTGAGAGTCGGTGAGTGAAGGGGGACTGAGTCGGTGAGTGAGGCGGGACCGAGAGTCGGTGAGTGAGGTGGGGACCGAGAGTCGGGGAGTGAGGGGGGACCGAGAGTCGGGGAGTGAGGGGGGACCGAGAGTCGGTGAGTGAGGGGGGACACCGAGTCGGTGAGTGAGGGGGGACTGAGAGTCGTTGAGTGAGTGGGGACTGACAGTCGTTGAGTGAGGGGGGACTGAGAGTCGTTGAGTGAGGGGGGAATGAGAGTCGGTGAGTGAAGGGGGACTGAGTCGGTGAGTGAGGCGGGACCGAGAGTCGGTGAGTGAGGTGGGGACCGAGAGTCGGGGAGTGAGGGGGGACCGAGAGTCGGGGAGTGAAAGGGGACCGAGAGTCGGGGAGTGAGGGGGGACCGAGAGTCGGGGAGTGAGGGACGACCGAGAGTCGGGGAGTGAGGGGGGACCGAGAGTCGGAGAGTGAGGGGGGACCGAGAGTCGGGGAGTGACGGGGGACCGAGAGTCGGGGAGTGAGGGGGGACCGAGAGTCGGGGAGTGAGGGGGGACCGAGAGTCGGGGAGTGAGGGGGGACCGAGAGTCGGGGAGTGAGGGGGGACCGAGAGTCGGGGAGTGAGGGGGGACCGAGAGTCGGGGAGTGAGGGGGGACCGAGAGTCGGGGAGTGAGGGGGGACCGAGAGTCGGGGAGTGAGGGGGGACCGAGAGTCGGAGAGTGAGGGGGGACCGAGAGTCGGGGAGTGACGGGGGACCGAAAGTCGGGGAGTGAGGGGGGACCGAGAGTCGGGGAGTGAGGGGGGACCGAGAGTCGGGGAGTGAGGGGGGACCGAGAGTCGGGGAGTGAGGGGGGACCGAAAGTCGGGGAGTGAGGGGGGACCGAGAGTCGGGGAGTGAGGGGGGACCGAGAGTCGGGGAGTGAGTGGGACCGAGAGTCGGGGAGTGAGGGGGGACCGAGAGTCGGGGAGAGAGGGGGGACCGAGAGTCGTTGAGTGAGTGGGGACTGACAGTCGTTGAGTGAGGGGGGACTGAGAGTCGTTGAGTGAGGGGGGACTGAGAGTCAGTGAGTGAGGGGGACTGAGAGTCGGTGAGTGAGGGGGACAGAGATTCGGTGAGTGAGGGGGGACTGAGAGTCGGTGAGTGAAGGGGGACTGAGTCGGTGAGTGAGGCGGGACCGAGAGTCGGTGAGTGAGGTGGGGACCGAGAGTCGGGGAGTGAGGGGGGACCGAGAGTCGGGGAGTGAGGGGGGACCGAGAGTCGGTGAGTGAGGGGGGACACCGAGTCGGTGAGTGAGGGGGGACTGAGAGTCGTTGAGTGAGTGGGGACTGACAGTCGTTGAGTGAGGGGGGACTGAGAGTCGTTGAGTGAGGGGGGAATGAGAGTCGGTGAGTGAAGGGGGACTGAGTCGGTGAGTGAGGCGGGACCGAGAGTCGGTGAGTGAGGTGGGGACCGAGAGTCGGGGAGTGAGGGGGGACCGAGAGTCGGGGAGTGAAAGGGGACCGAGATTCGGGGAGTGAGGGGGGACCGAGAGTCGGGGAGTGAGGGGCGACCGAGAGTCGGGGAGTGAGGGGGGACCGAGAGTCGGAGAGTGAGGGGGGACCGAGAGTCGGGGAGTGACGGGGGACCGAGAGTCGGGGAGTGAGGGGGGACCGAGAGTCGGGGAGTGAGGGGGGACCGAGAGTCGGGGAGTGAGGGGGGACCGAGAGTCGGGGAGTGAGGGGGGACCGAGAGTCGGGGAGTGAGGGGGGACCGAGAGTCGGGGAGTGAGGGGGGACCGAGAGTCGGGGAGTGAGGGGGGACCGAGAGCCGGGGAGTGAGGGTGGACCGGGAGTCGGGGAGTGAGGGGGGACCGTGAGTCGGGGAGTGAGGGGGGACCGAGAGTCGGGGAGTGAGGGGGGACCGAGAGTCGGGGAGTGAGGGGGGACCGAGAGTCGGGGAGTGAGGGGGGACCGAGAGTCGGGGAGTGAGGGGGGACCGAGAGTCGGGGAGTGAGGGGCGACCGAGAGTCGGGGAGTGAAGGGGGACCGAGAGTCGGGGAGTGAGGGGGGACCGAGAGTCGGGGAGTGAGGGGGGACCGAGAGTCGGGGAGTGAGGGGCGACCGAGAGCCGGGGAGTGAGGGGCGACCGAGAGTCGGGGAGTGAGGGGGGACCGAGAGTCGGGGAGTGAGGGGGGACCGAGAGTCGGGGAGTGAGGGGCGACCGAGAGTCGGGGAGTGAGGGGGGACCGAGAGTCGGGGAGTGAGGGGGGACCGAGAGTCGGTTAGTGAGGGGGGACCGAGAGTCGGGGAGTGAGGGGGCACCGAGAGTCGGGGTGTGAGGGGGGACCGAGAGTCGGGAATTGAGGGGCGACCTAGAGTCGGGGATTGAGGGGCGACCGAGAGTCAGGGAGTGAGGGGCGACCGAGAGTCGGGGAGTGAGGGGCGACCGAGAGTCGGGGAGTGAGGGGCGAACGAGAGTCGGGGAGTGAGGGGGGACCGAGAGCCGGGGAGTGAGGGTGGACCGGGAGTCGGGGAGTGAGGGGGGACCGTGAGTCGGGGAGTGAGGGGGGACCGAGAGTCGGGGAGTGAGGGGGGACCGAGAGCCGGGGAGTGAGAGGGGACCGAGAGCCGGGGAGTGAGTGTGGACCGGGAGTCGGGGAGTGAGGGGGGACCGTGAGTCGGGGAGTGAGGGGGGACCGAGAGTCGGGGAGTGAGGGGGGACCGAGAGTCGGGGAGTGAGGGGGGACCGAGAGTCGGGGAGTGAGGGGGGACCGAGAGTCGGGGAGTGAGGGGGGGACCGAGAGTCGGGGAGTGAGGGGGACCGAGAGTCGGGGAGTGAGGGGGGACCGAGAGTCGGGGAGTGAGGGGGGGACCGAGAGTCGGGGAGTGAGGGGGGACCGAGAGTCGGGAGTGAGGGGGGACAGAGAGTCGGGGAGTGAGGGGCGACCGAGAGTCGGGGGAGTGAGGGGGGACCGAGAGTCGGGGAGTGAGGGGGGACCGAGAGTCGGGGAGTGAGGGGGGACCGAGAGTCGGGGAGTGAGGGGCGACAGAGAGTCGGGGAGTGAGGGGCGACCGAGAGTCGGGGAGTGAGGGGGGACCGAGAGTCGGGGAGTGAGGGGGGACCGAGAGTCGGGGAGTGAGGGGCGACCGAGAGTCGGGGAGTGAGGGGCGACCGAGAGTCGGGGAGTGAGGGGCGACCGAGAGTCGGGGAGTGAGGGGGGACCGAGAGTCGGGGAGTGAGGGGGGACCGAGAGTCGGTTAGTGAGGGGGGACCGAGAGTCGGGGAGTGAGGGGGCACCGAGAGTCGGGGTGTGAGGGGGGACCGAGAGTCGGGAGTGAGGGGCGACCGAGAGTCGGGGAGTGAGGGGCGACCGAGAGTCGGGGAGTGAGGGGGGACCGAGAGTCGGGGATTGAGGGGCGACCGAGAGTCGGGGAGTGAGGGGCGACCGAGAGTCGGGGAGTGAGGGGCGACCGAGAGTCGGGGAGTGAGGCGCGACCGAGAGTCGGGGAGTGAGGGGCGAACGAGAGTCGGGGAGTGAGGGGCGAACGAGAGTCGGGGAGTGAGGGGCGACCGAGAGTCGGGGAGTGAGGGGCGACCGAGAGTCGGGGAGTGAGGGGCGACCGAGAGTCGGGGAGTGAGGGGCGACCGAGAGTCGGGGAGTGAGGGCGACCGAGAGTCGGGGAGTGAGGGGGGACCGAGAGTCGGGGTGTGAGGGGGGGACCGAGAGTCGGGGATTGAGGGGCGACCGAGAGTCGGGGAGTGAGGGGCGACCGAGAGTCGGGGAGTGAGGGGCGACCGAGAGTCGGGGAGTGAGGGGCGACCGAGAGTCGGGGAGTGAGGGGCGACCGAGAGTCGGGGAGTGAGGGGCGAACGAGAGTCGGGGAGTGAGGGGCGACCGAGAGTCGGGGAGTGAGGGGCGACCGAGAGTCGGGGAGTGAGGGGCGACCGAGAGTCGGGGAGTGAGGGGCGACCGAGAGTCGGGGAGTGAGGGGCGACCGAGAATCGGGGAGTGAGGGGCGACCGAGAGTCGGGGAGTGAGGGGCGACCGAGAGTCGGGGAGTGAGGGGCGACCGAGAGTCGGGGAGTGAGGGGCGACCGAGAGTCGGGGAGTGACGGGGGACCGAGTCGGTGAGTGAGGGGGACCGAGAGTCGTTGAGTGAGGGGGGACCGAGAGCCGGTGAGTGAGAAAAATTAGAGACGGTGAGTGAGGGCGGGCCGAGAGTCGGTGAGTGAGGGGGACCGAGAGTCGGTGAGTGAGGGGACTTAGAGACGGTGAGTGAGGCGGGGCCGAGAGTCGGTGAGTGAGGGGGACCGAGAGTCGGTGAGTGAGGGGTCTTGCGTGAGGCGGGACTGAGAGTCGGTGAGGGTGGGGGTCTGAGAGTCGGGGAGCGAGGTGGGGCTGAGCCGGGGAGTGAGGGGGGGCTGAGCCTGGGAGCGAGGGGGGGCTGAGCCGGGGAGCGAGGGGGGTCTGAGCCGGGGAGCGAGGGGGGGCTGAGCCTGGGAGCGAGGGGAGGCTGAGCCGGGGAGCGAGGGGGGGCTGAGCCGGGGAGCGAGGGGGGGCTGAGCCGGGGAGCGAGGGGGTGCTGAGCCGGGGAGCGAGGGGGTGCTGAACCGGGGAGCGAGGGGGTGCTGAGCTGGGGAGCGAGATGGGGGCTGAGCCGGGGAGCGAGGGGGGGCTGAGCCGGGGAGCGAGGGGGGGCTGAGCCGGGGAGCGAGGGGGGTCTGAGCCGGGGAGCGAGGGGGGCTGAGCGTCGGGGAGCGAGGGGGGGGCTGAGCATCGGGGAGCGAGGGGGGGCTGAGCGTCGGGGAGGGAGGGGGGCTGAGCGTCGGGGAGCGATGGGGGGCTGAGCGTCGGGGAGCGAGGGGGGGGCTGAGCGTCGGCGAGCGAGGGGGTGCTGAGCGTCGGCGAGCGAGGGGGGCTGAGCGTCGGCGAGCGAGGGGGGGCTGAGCGTCGGCGAGCGAGGGGGGACTGAGATTCGGCGAGCGAGGGGGGACTGAGAGTCAGCGAGCGAGGGGGGAATTAGAGTCGGCGAGCGAGGGGGGAATTTGAGTCGGCGAGCGAGGGGGGACTGAGAGTCGGCGAGCGAGGGGGGACAGAGTCGGCGAGCGAGGGGGGACTGAGAGTCGCCGAGCGTGGGGGGACTGAGAGTCGGCGAGCGAGGGGGTACTGAGAGTCGGCGAGCGAGGGGGGACTGAGCGTCGGCGAGCGAGGGGGGACTGAGCGTCAGCGAGCGAGGGGGGACTGAGCGTCGGCTAGCGAGGGGGGACTGAGCGTCGGCGAGCGAGGGGGGAATTAGAGTCGGCGAGCGAGGGGGGAATTAGTGTCGGCGAGCGAGGGGGGACTGAGAGTCGCCGAGCGAGGGGGCACTGAGAGTCGACGAGCGAGGGGGCACTGAGAGTCGGCGAGCGAGGGGGGACTGAGAGTCGGCGAGCGAGGGGGTACTGAGAGTCGGCGAGCGAGGGGGGAATGAGAGTCGGCGAGCGAGGGGGGAATTAGAGTCGACGAGCGAGGGGGGAATTAGAGTCGGCGAGCGAGGGGGGAATTAGAGTCAGCGAGCGAGGGGGGACCGAGAGTCGGTGAGCGAGGGGGGACCGAGAGTCGCCGAGCGTGAGGGAACCGAGCGTCGGCGAGCGAGGGGGGACCGAGCGTCGGCGAGCGAGGGGGGACCGAGCATCGGCGAGCGAGGGGGGACCGAGCGTCGGCGAGCGAGGGGGGACCGAGAGTCGGCGAGCGAGGGGGGACCGAGAGTCGGCGAGCGAGGGGGGAATTAGAGTCGGCGAGCGAGGGGGGAATTAGAGTCGGCGAGCGAGGGGGGGACTGAGAGTCGGCGAGCGAGGGGGGACTGAGAGTCGGCGAGCGAGGGGGGACTGAGAGTCGGCGAGCGAGGGGGGACTGAGGGTCGGCGAGCGAGGGGGGACTGAGAGTCGGCGAGCGAGGGGGGAATTAGAGTCGGCGAGCGAGGGGGGGAATTAGAGTCGGCGAGCGAGGGGGGAATTAGATTCGGCGAGCGAGGGGGGACTGAGAGTCGGCGAGCATGGGGGGACTGAGAGTCGCCGAGCGTGGGGGGACTGAGAGTCGGCGAGCGAGGGGGGACTGAGAGTCGGCGAGCGTGGGGGGACTGAGCGTCGGCGAGCGAGGGGGGACTGAGCGTCGGCGAGCGAGGGGGGACTGAGCGTCGGCGAGCGAGGGGGGACTGAGAGTCGGCGAGCGAGGGGGGACTGAGAGTCGGCGAGCGAGGGGGGACTGAGAGTCGGCGAGCGAGGGGGGAATTAGAGTCGCCGAGCGAGGGGGTACTGAGAGTCGGCGAGCGAGGGGGGACTGAGAGTCGGCGAGCGAGGGGGGACTGAGAGTCGGTGAGCGAGGGGGGAATTAGAGTCACCGAGCGAGGGGGTACTGAGAGTCGGCGAGCGAGGGGGGACTGAGAGTCGGCGAGCGAGGGGGGACTGAGAGTCGGTGAGTGTGGTGATTATTTCCTATGTTTAATAAGAAGTATTGTGATTGGTGAATGGGGTGGTTGTTCTGTGTTAGTAAGAAGTATTGTAATTGGTTGTTTGTTTCTACCTTGAGATATATGTTGTAAACTCATTGGTAGTGGATGTCAGGTGATTTGTGGTGGCCATCTTAAATTCAGTTCTCTCCAGTCATGGTTGGAGACTGGTGTTGAAAGATGTGCTACTGGATTTTTAAAGTTAATAAAGCCTAGATTAGAAAGGCAAATCTATTCTTTATTTCAATTTATTAACTTTTTATCAGAATGGAGCGATATCTTCAACCAGAACGATTCAATGCTGACCCTAACTCTGCAGGAGTGGATGATAAATGGAAACATTGGTATTGTACATTTACCAACTTTTTGGGTGTGTTGGAACAAGAGTCCCTGAATAAGCTGAATATGCTGATCAACTACATTGCTCCGGCTGTGTATAAGTATATTTTGGACTGTAAAACTTACGAATTGGCTATTTCTACATTGGAGAAGATTTTTGTTAAACCAAAGAATGAGGTATTTGCACGTTATCTTCTATCTGCCCGTAGGCAGGAGGTGGGAGAATCTTTGGATACTTGTTTACAAGCACTTCGGCACCTTAGTGCTAACTGTAATTATAAAGCCGTGACGGCTGAAGAATATAAGGAAGAATCGGTACGGGATACTTTTTATTAATGGACTACTGTCTAGATCAATTCGTCAGCGGTTGTTAGAAAATAAGACTTTGGATCTCAAGAGTGCTTTTGAGCAAGGTTCTACATTGGATATGGCTCAGAGAAGTTCGGATTCTTATGCTCTTTCTAATCGACCTGCGACTGTGATTTCGGCAGTTCCGGATGAAAAAGAATTAGGTGGACTTAATGGGAGTGGTTTACTAGATTCTGAAACAGTTTCTACTTCGGCGGCTGTTGTCTCCACGATTCAGAAGTTTTATTTTTGTGGGAACGTCCGGCATCCTCGTTTGAAGTGTCCTGCCCGGGAGGCTGTGTGTAGTAAATGTGGAAAGAGAGGTCATTATGCACGTGTTTGTAAATCATTAGGTTAAATTACCTCCTCTTCTGCGACTATTCAACCTGTAGAGAGGGCGTTTATTGCATCAATTTCTGCTGCATTTGCTCATGGCCTAAACAAAGCTATAGTTATGGCCCAAGTTAATGGGTTAGAAGTGAAGGCTCTCATAGATACAGGCAGTACCGAGAGTTCTTTAAGTCTTCAGTTTGCGAAGGAAAAGTGTTTGAAAATCTTGCCTGTTACTTATCAGGTGTGTATGGCTCAGACGACCCTTACTTCACAAATAGCTGGTTGTTGCCTTGTGAAAATGATTCTTCTAGGTAATACGTATACTGATATACGCCTATCTGTTTTGCCTAATCTTTGTGCGGATATTTTGATTGGTCATGATGTGCTTAAATTACACGAGTCTCTCAGTCTTTCGTTTGGAGGGACTAAGCCACCCTTATCCATTTGTGGATTAACTTTTTAATCCATTTCTCCATTATCACTTTTTTCCAATTTGATGCCGGAATGTAAGCCAATTGCTACCAAGTCAAGAAGGTTTCGCAGTCAGGATAGAAAATTTATTAATTCTGAAGTCCAACGTCTTTTATTGGAAGGAATCATTGAACCTAGTTGTTCACCTTGGCGGGCTCAGGTAGTTGTCACCACTAACGAGAGACATAAGAAACGAATGGTGATAGACTACTCTCAAACTATTAATAGGTATACTCAATTAGATGCGTACCCTTTGCCTAAGATTGATGAGCTTATCAACAAAGTATCTCAGTATAAGTTTTTTAGCACTATTGATTTAAAGAGTGCTTATCATCAGATTCCTATTGTTAAGAGGGATCAACCATATACAGCCTTTGAGGCTGGTGGAAAGCTGTATCAGTTTTGCCGAATACCATTTGGTGTTACTAATGGTGTTGCTTGTTTTCAACGGGCAATGGATGCTTTTATAAGTGATAACTCTCTCTCTGACAACTTTTCATATTTAGATGATATCACGGTGTGTGGTAAATCAAGGGTGGAGCATGATTCTAATTTAGAAAGATTCCTTCAAGCTGCGGAAAAAGTTGGTTTAACTTTTAATAAAGAGAAGTGTATCTTTTCGACTACTGAGGTAAATCTACTGGGGCATATTATCTCGGGAAATAAGATTAAACCAGATCCAGAACGTTTGCGACCATTGATCGATTTACCTTATCCTACTAATTCTAAGGCTTTGCAACGAGTTGTTGGACTGTTTTCTTACTATTCCAATTGGATTGCAAACTTTTCGCAGAAGATCCGGCCCCTTATTCGGGTTACGACATATCCTCTATCATGGGAGGCCAGGACATGTTTTGATAATTTTAAAAAGGATATTTTAGGAGCAGTTGTGCATTCTATTGATGAGCAGGTTCCCTTTGTGATTGAGACGGATGCTTCTGATTTTGCAATTGGGGCTACTCTGAACCAGAATGGAAGACCTGTGGCCTTTTTCTCACGTACCTTGAACAATAGTGAAAAAAGACATTCTTCAATAGAAAAAGAGGCATATGCAATAGTAGAAGCACTGCGTAAATGGAGACATTATTTATCGGGGCGACATTTCACGTTGGTAACCGATCAAAAATCTGTGTCCTTTATGTTTGATGTTAAACATTTTGGAAAGATCATAAATGATAAAATAATGAGGTGGAGGATTGAGTTGGCATGTTACCATTTTGATATAGTTTATCGTCCGGGGAAGGATAATGTTGCTGCTGATGCACTGTCGAGGGCTTATTGTTCTGTGATTCACGGAGATACGCTTATTAATCTTCACAATGCCTTATGTCATCCTGGGGTTACGAGGATGATACACTTCGTACGCAGTAAGAATTTGCCCTTTTCAGTTGAAGACGTCAAGCGGATGACTTCATCATGTTCTATCTGTGCTCGGTGTAAACCGAATTTCTTTAAGCCTCAACGAGCTCATCTTATAAAGGCTACTTCTCCTTTTGAACGTCTGAGCGTTGATTTTAAGGGGCCTCTTCCTTCAACGACTCAAAATCGATACATATTTACTGTTGTGGATGAGTTTTCAAGGTTTCCTTTTGCTTTTCCTTGCGCAGATGTATCAGCTGCTACAGTTATCAAATGTCTGACTCAACTTTTTGTCATCTTTGGGATGCCTGCGTATATCCATTCGGATCAGGGAAGTTCTTTAATGTCTTCCCAGTTGAAGGAATACCTTCAGAGTCGGGGAATTTCTACTAGTAGAACTACCCCGTATAACCCCCAGGGTAATGGACAGTGCGAACGATACAATGGGGTGATCTGGAAGGAAGTTATGTTGGCTTTGACATCCCGGAACCTTAAGAATACACAGTGGGAAATGGTACTGCCTGATGCCCTGCATTCCATTAGATCATTGCTTTCAACGGCTACTAATGTGACTCCCCATGAAAGGCTCTTTAATTACCCGTGGAGATCTACTACGGGATATTTGGTACCTTCATGGCTTACTATGGAGGGACCTGTGCTGCTTCGACGCCATGTTAGATTGTCAAAATATGATCCTTTAGTGGAGGAGGTGGAGCTGTTGGAGGCAAATTCCCAATATGCTCATATTCGATTCCAAGATGGGAAAGAAAGTACTGTTTCAATTAAAGACTTGGCTCCTTGTGGTGGCCAGCCCTCTTCCGAGGATACTAATAATAGTCATGATTCAGATAATGTGGATGTTGTTATAGATACTATGAATATTTCTAATCCTATTGCAGATAATTATACTTCTATTAGTCAGCCTTTGATGGATGTTCATGACCGTCCTAGTTTACTTCCTGATGGGATTTCCAATCCGGAATCCGTTGATAATCGGGATATGGATAGCCTTCCTGCAGAAGATACTTCGGTGTCTCCGGGTGTGGGAGGGCAAGGAATTTCACCAAGGTTAAGAAGGTCGACACGAACAAGATATCCGGTCGACCGATTGAAAATGGACTTTGAAATTGATAGTAATGTTTTAAAATTGTTGAAATATTATATTCGTATTTTAGTTGTAAATAAATTAATTATAAATTGTAAAGGTTATTTTAGGTTGGAGCATGTTTTAAAAGGAGGGGTGAATGTGGTGATTATTTCCTATGTTTAATACGAAGTATTGTGATTGGTGAATGGGGTGGTTGTTTCTGTGTTAGTAAGAAGTATTGCAATTGGTTGTTTGTTTCTACCTTGAGATATATGCTGTAAACTCATTGGTAGTGGATGTCAGGTGATTTGTGGTGGCCATCTTAAATTCAGTTCTCTCCAGTCATGGTTGGAGACTGGTGCTGAAAGATGTGCTACTGGATTTTTAAACTTAATAAAGCCTAGATTAGAAAGGCAACTCTATTCTTTATTTCAATGAGTGAGGGGGGACTGAGAGTCGGTGAGTGAGGAGGGACTGAGAGTCGGTGAGTGAGGGGGGACTGAGAGTCGGTGATTAGGGGGGACTGAGAGTGTGTGAGTGAGGGGGGACTGAGAGTCGGTGAGTGAGGGGGGACTGAGAGTCGGTGAGTGAGGGGGCTGAGAGTCGGTGAGTGTGGGGGGACTGAGAGTCGGTGAGTGAGGTGGGACTGAGAGTCGGTGACTGAGGGCGACTGAGAGTCGGTGAGTGAGGGGGACTGAGAGTCTGTGAGTGAGGGGGGACTGAGAGTCGGTGAGTGAGGGGGGACTGAGAGTCGGTGAGTGCGGGGGGACTGAGAATCGGTGAGTGAGGGGGGACTGAGAGTCAGTGAGTGAGGGGGGACTGAGAGTCGGTGAGTGAGGGGGGACTGAGAGTCGGTGAGTGAGGGGGGTATGAGAGTCGGTGAGTGAGGGGGGATTGGGAGTCGGTGAGTGAGGGGGGACTGAGACTCGGTGAGTGAGGGGGGACTGAGAGTCGGTGAGTGAGGGGGGGCTGAGAGTCGGTGGGTGAGGGGGTAATGAGAGTCGGTGAGTGAGGGGGGACTGAGAGTCGGTGAGTGGGGGGGACTGAGAGCTGGTGAGAGAGGGACTGAGAGTCGGTGAGTGAGGGGGGACTGAGAGTCGGTGAGTGAGGGGAGTCTGTGAGGCGGTGAGTGAGGGGGACTGAGAGTCGGTGAGTGAGGGAGGGCTGAGAGTCGGTGAGTGAGGGGGGACTGCGAGTCGGTGAGTGAGGGGGGACTGCGATTCGGTGAGTGAGGGGGGATTGAGAGTCGGTGAGTGAGGGGGGACTGAGAGTCGGTGAGTGAGGGGGGACTGAGAGCCGGTGAGAGAGGGACTGAGAGTCGGTGAGTGAGGGGGGACTGAGAGTCGGTGAGTGAGGGGGTACTGAGAGTCGGTGAGTGAGGGGGGACTGAGAGTCGGTGAGTGAGAGGGGACAGAGAGTCTGTGAGTGAGGGGGGACTGACAGTCGGTGAGTGAGGGGAGGCTGAGATCGGTGAGTGAGGGAGACTGAGTCGGTGAGTGAGGGGCGACTGAGAGTCGGTGAGTGAGGAGCGACTGAGAGTCGGTGAGTGAGGGGGGACTGAGAGTCGTTGAGTGAGGGGGGACTGAGTCGGTGAGTGAGGGGGGACTGAGAGTCGGTGAGTGAGGGGGACTGAGAGACGGTGAGTGAGGGGGGACTGAGAGTCGGTGATTGACGGGGGTACTGAGAGTCTGTGAGTGAGGGGGGACTGAGAGTCGGTGAGTGAGGGGATACTGAGAGTCGGTGGGTGAGGGGGAACTGAGAGTCGGTGTGTGAGGGGGACTGAGAGTCGGTGAGTGAGGGGGAATGAGACTCGGTGAGTGAGGGGGGACTGAGAGTCCTTGAGTGAGGGGAGACTGAAAGTCGGTGAGTGAGGGCGGCCTGAGTGTCGGTGAGTGAGGGGGGACTGAAAGTCGGTGAGTGAGGGCGGACTGAGTGTCGGTGACTGAGGGGGGACTGAGAGTGGGTGAGTGAGGGGGGACTGAGAGTCGGTGAGTGAGGGGGGACTGAGTGTCGGTGAGTGAGGGGGGAATGAGAGTCGGTGAGTGAGGGGCGACTGAGAGTCGGTGAGTGAGGGGGGACTGAGAGTCGGTGAGTGAGGGGGGACTGAGAGTCGGTGAGTGAGGGGGACTGAGAGTCGGTGAGTGAGGGGGATCTGAGAGTCGGTGAGTGAGGGGGGACTGAGAGTCGGTGGGTGAGGGGGGACTGAGAGTCGGTGAGTGAGGGGGGACTGAGAATCGGTGAGTGAGGGGGGTATGAGAGTCGGTGAGTGAGGGGGGATTGGGAGTCGGTGAGTGAGGGGGGACTGAGACTCGGTGAGTGAGGGGGGACTGAGAGTCGGTGAGTGAGGGGGGGCTGAGAGTCGGTGGGTGAGGGGGGACTGAGAGTCGGTGAGTGAGAGGGGACAGAGAGTCTGTGAGTGAGGGGGGACTGACAGTCGGTGAGTGAGGGGAGGCTGAGATCGGTGAGTGAGGGAGACTGAGTCGGTGAGTGAGGGGCGACTGAGAGTCGGTGAGTGAGGGGGGTCTGAGAGTCGGTGAGTGAGGGGGGACTGAGAGTCGGTGAGTGAGGGGGGACTGAGAGTCGGTGAGTGAGGGGGGACTGAGTGTCGGTGAGTGAGGGGGGACTGAGAGGCGGTGAGTGAGGGGGGAGTGAGAGTCGGTGAGTGAGCGGGTACTGAGAGTCGGTGAGTGAGGGGGGACTGCGAGTCGGTGAGTGAGGGGGGAGGGACTGAGAGTCGGTGAGTGAGGGGGGACTGAGAGTCGGTGAGTGAGGGGGGACTGAGAGTCGGTGAGTGAGGGGGGACTGAGAGCCGGTGAGAGAGGGACTGACAGTCGGTGAGTGAGGGGGGACTGAGAGTCGGTGAGTGAGGGGGAACTGAGAGTCGGTGAGTGAGGGGGGACTGAGAGTCGGTGAGTGAGAGGGGACAGAGAGTCTGTGAGTGAGGGAGGACTGACAGTCGGTGAGTGAGGGGAGGCTGAGATCGGTGAGTGAGGGAGACTGAGTCGGTGAGTGAGGGGCGACTGAGAGTCGGTGAGTGAGGAGCGACTGAGAGTCGGTGAGTGAGGGGGGACTGAGAGTCGGTGAGTGAGGGGGGACTGAGTCGGTGAGTGAGGGGGGACTGAGAGTCGGTGAGTGAGGGGGACTGAGAGACGGTGAGTGAGGGGGGACTGAGAGTCGGTGATTGACGGGGGTACTGAGAGTCTGTGAGTGAGGGGGGACTGAGAGTCGGTGAGTGAGGGGATACTGAGAGTCGGTGGGTGAGGGGGAACTGAGAGTCGGTGTGTGAGGGGGACTGAGAGTCGGTGAGTGAGGGGGAATGAGACTCGGTGAGTGAGGGGGGACTGAGAGTCCTTGAGTGAGGGGAGACTGAAAGTCGGTGAGTGAGGGCGGACTGAGTGTCGGTGAGTGAGGGGGGACTGAAATTCGGTGAGTGAGGGCGGACTGAGTGTCGGTGAGTGAGGGGGGACTGAGAGTGGGTGAGTGAGGGGGGACTGAGAGTCGGTGAGTGAGGGGGGACTGAGTGTCGGTGAGTGAGGGGGGAATGTGAGTCGGTGAGTGAGGGGCGACTGAGAGTCGGTGAGTGAGGGGGGACTGAGAGTCGGTGAGTGAGGGGGGACTGAGAGTCGGTGAGTGAGGGGGGACTGAGAGTCGCTGAGTGAGGGGGCCTCAGAGTGAGTGAGGGGGACTGAGAGTCGATGAGTGAGGGGGGACTGAGAGTCGGTGAGTGAGAGGGACTGGGAGTCGGTGAGTGAGGGGGAACTGAGAGTCGGTGAGTGAGGGGGACTGGGAGTCGGTGAGTGAGGGGGGACTGAGAGTCGGTGAGTGAGGGGGTACTGAGAGTCGGTGAGTGAGGGGGGACTGAGAGTCGTTGATTGAGGGGGGACTGAGAGTCGGTGAGTGAGGGGGGATTGAGAGTCGGTGAGTGAGGGGGATCTGAGAGTCGGTGAGTGAGGGGGGACTGAGAGTCGGTGGGTGAGGGGGGACTGAGAGTCGGTGAGTGAGGGGAGACTGAGAGTCGGTGAGTGAGGGGGGAACTGAGAATCAGTGAGTGAGGGGGGTATGAGAGTCGGTGTGTGAGGGGGGATTGGGAGTCGGTGAGTGAGGGGGGACTGAGACTCGGTGAGTGAGGGGGGACTGAGAGTCGGTGAGTGAGGGGGGGCTGAGAGTCGGTGGGTGAGGGGGGACTGAGAGTCGGTGAGTGAGAGGGGACAGAGAGTCTGTGAGTGAGGGGGGACTGACAGTCGGTGAGTGAGGGGAGGCTGAGATCGGTGAGTGAGGGAGACTGAGTCGGTGAGTGAGGGGCGACTGAGAGTCGGTGAGTGAGGGGGGACTGAGAGTCGGTGAGTGAGGGGGGACTGAGTGTCGGTGAGTGAGGGGGGACTGAGAGTCGGTGAGTGAGGGGGGATTGAGAGTCGGTGAGTGAGGGGGGACTGAGTGTCGGTGAGTGAGGGGGGACTGAGAGGCGGTGAGTGAGGGGGGAGTGAGAGTCGGTGAGTGAGCGGGTACTGAGAGTCGGTGAGTGAGGGGGGACTGTGAGTCGGTGAGTGAGGGGGGAGGGACTGAGAGTCGGTGAGTGAGGGGGGAGGGACTGAGAGTCGGTGAGTGAGGGGGGGGGCGGAGAGTCGGTGAGTGAGGGGGACGGAGAGTCGGTGAGTGAGGGGGATCTGAGAGTCGGTGAGAGAGGGGTTACTGAGAGTCTGTGAGTGAGGGGGGACAGAGTCGGTGAGTGAGGGGGTACTGTGAGTCGGTGAGTGAGGGGAGTCTGTGAGTCGGTGAGTGAGGGGGACTGAGAGTCGGTGAGTGAGGGGGGACTGAGAGTCGGTGAGTGAGGGGGGACTGAGAGTCGGTGAGTGAGGGGGGACTGAGAGTCGGTGAGTGAGGGGGGACAGAGTCGGTGAGTGAGGGGGGACTGAGTGTCGGTGAGTGAGGGGGGACTGAGAGTCGGTGAGTGAGGGGGGACTGAGAGTCGGTGAGTGAGGGGGGACTGTGAGTCGGTGAGTGGGGGGACTGAGAGTCGGTGAGTGAGGGGGACTGAGAGTCGGTGAGTGAGGGGGGACTGAGAGTCGGTGAGTGAGGGGGGACTGAGAGTCGGTGTGTGAGGCGGGACTGATAGTCGGTGAGTGAGGGGGGACTGAGAGTCGGTGAGTGAGGGGGGACTGAGAGTCGGTGAGTGAGGGGGGACTGAGAGTCCGTGAGTGAGGGGGGACTGAGAGTCGGTGAGTGAGGGGGACTGAGAGTCGGTGAGTGAGGGGGGACTGAGAGTCGGTGAGTGAGGGGGTCTGAGAGTCGGTGAGTGAGGGGGGACTGAGAGTCGGTGATTGAGGGGGGGACTGAGAGTCTGTGAGTGAGGGGGGACTGAGAGTCGGTGAGTGAGGGGGGACTGAGAGTCGGTGAGTGAGGGGGGACTGAGAGTCGATGAGTGAGGGGGGACTGAGAGTCGGTGAGTGAGGGGGACTGAGAGTCGGTGAGTGATGGGGGACTGAGAGTCTGTGAGTGAGGGGGGACTGAGAGGCGGTGAGTGAGGGGGGACTGAGAGTCGGTGAGTGAGGGGGGACTGAGAGTCGGTGAATGAGGAGGGACTGAGTGTCGGTGAGTGAGGGGGGACAGAGAGTCGGTGAGTGAGGGGGACTGAGTCGGTGAGTGAGGGGGGACTGAGAGTCAGTGAGTGAGGGGGGACTGAGAGACGGTGAGTGCGGGGGACAGAGAGTTGGTGAGTAAGGGGGACTGAGAGTCGGTGAGTGAGTGGGGACTGAGAGTCAGTGAGTGAGGGGGGACTGAGAGACGGTGAGTGAGGGGGACTGAGAGTCGTTGAGTGAGGGGGGACTGAGAGTCACTGAGTGAGGGGGGACTGAGAGACGGTGAGTGAGGGGGACTGAGAGTCGGTGAGTGAGGGGGGACTGAGAGTCAGTGAGTGAGGGGGACTGAGAGTCGGTGAGTGATGGGGGACTGAGAGTCGGTGAGTGAGGGGGTACTGAGAGTCGGTGAGTGAGGAGGGACTGAGTGTCGGTGAGTGAGGGGGGACTGAGTGTCGGTGAGTGAGGGGGGACTGCGAGTCGGTGAGTGAGGGGGGACTGCGAGTCGGTGAGTGAGGGGGGACTGAGAGTCGGTGAGTGAGGGGGGACTGAGAGTCGGTGAGTGAGGGGGGACTGAGAGCCGGTGAGAGAGGGACTGAGAGTCGGTGAGTGAGGGGGGACTGAGAGTCGGTGAGTGAGGGGGACTGGGAGTTGGTGAGTGAGGGGGAACTGAGAGTCGGTGAGTGAGGGGGACTGGGAGTCGGTGAGTGAGGGGGGACTGAGAGTCGGTGAGTGAGGGTGGACTGAGAGTCGGTGAGTGAGGGGGGACTGAGAGTCGGTGAGTGAGGGGGGACTGAGAGTCGGTGAGTGAGGGGGGACTGAGAGTCGGTGAGTGAGGGGGATCTGAGAGTCGGTGAGTGAGGGGGGACTGAGAGTCGGTGAGTGAGGGGGGACTGAGAGTCGGTGAGTGAGGGGGGACTGAGAGTCGGTGAGTGAGGGGGGACTGAGAATCGGTGAGTGACGGGGGTATGAGAGTCGGTGAGTGAGGGGGGATTGGGAGTCGGTGAGTGAGGGGGGACTGAGACTCGGTGAGTGAGGGGGGACTGAGAGTCGGTGAGTGAGGGGGTGCTGAGAGTCGGTGGGTGAGGGGGGACTGAGAGTCGGTGAGTGAGAGGGGACAGAGAGTCTGTGAGTGAGGGGGGACTGACAGTCGGTGAGTGAGGGGAGGCTGAGATCGGTGAGTGAGCGAGACTGAGTCGGTGAGTGAGGGGCGACTGAGAGTCGGTGAGTGAGGGGGGACTGAGAGTCGGTGAGTGAGGGGGGACTGAGTCGGTGAGTGAGGGGGGACTGAGAGTCGGTGAGTGAGGGGGACTGAGAGACGGTGAGTGAGGGGGGACTGAGAGTCGGTGATTGACGGGGGTACTGAGAGTCTGTGAGTGAGGGGGGACTGAGAGTCGGTGAGTGAGGGGATACTGAGAGTCGGTGGGTGAGGGGGAACTGAGAGTCGGTGTGTGAGGGGGACTGAGAGTCGGTGAGTGAGGGGGAATGAGACTCGGTGAGTGAGGGGGGACTGAGAGTCCTTGAGTGAGGGGAGACTGAAAGTCGGTGAGTGAGGGCGGACTGAGTGTCGGTGAGTGAGGGGGGACTGAGAGTGGGTGAGTGAGGGGGGACTGAGAGTCAGTGAGTGAGGTGGGACTGAGAGACGGTGAGTGAGGGGGACTGAGAGTCGGTGAGTGAGTCGGGACTGAGAGTCGGTGAGTGAGGGGGACTGAGAGTCGGTGAGTGAGGGGGACTGAGAGTCGGTGAGTGAGGGGGGACTGAGAGTCGGTGAGTGAGGGGGGACTGAGAGTCGGTGAGTGAGGGGGACTGAGAGTCGGTGAGTGAGGGGGGACTGAGAGTCGGTGATTGAGGGGGGTACTGAGAGTCTGTGAGTGAGGGGGGACTGAGAGTCGGTGAGTGAGGGGATACTGAGAGTCGGTGAGTGAGGGGGAACTGAGAGTCGGTGTGTGAGGGGGATTGAGAGTCGGTGAGTGAGGGGTAATGAGACTCGGTGAGTGAGGGGGGACTGAGAGTCCTTGAGTGAGGGGGGACTGAAAGTCGGTGAGTGAGGGCGGACTGAGTGTCGGTGAGTGAGGGGGGACTGAGAGTGGGTGAGTGAGGGCGGACTGAGTGTCGGTGAGTGAGGGGGGACTGAAAGTCGGTGATTGAGGGCGGACTGAGTGTCGGTGAGTGAGGGGGGACTGGGAGTGGGTGAGTGAGGGGGGACTGAGAGTCGGTGAGTGAGGGGGGACTGAGAGTCGGTGAGTGAGGGGGGACTGAGAGTCGGTGAGTGAGGGGGGACTGAGAGTCGCTGAGTGAGGGGGCCTCAGAGTGAGTGAGGGGGGACTGAGAGTCGGTGAGTGAGGGGGACTGGGAGTCGGTGAGTGAGGGGGAACTGAGAGTCGGTGAGTGAGGGGGACTGGGAGTCGGTGAGTGAGGGGGGACTGAGAGTCGGTGAGTGAGCGGGGACTGAGAGTCGGTGAGTGAGGGGGGACTGAGAGTAGGTGAGTGAGGGGGGAATGAGAGTCGGTGAGTGAGGGGGGACTGAGAGTCGGTGAGTGAGGGGGGATTGGGAGTCGGTGAGTGAGGGGGGACTGAGAGTCGGTGAGTGAGGGGGGACTGAGAGTCGGTGAGTGAGGGGGGTATGAGAGTCGGTGAGTGAGGGGGGACAGAGAGTCGGTGAGTGAGGGGGGACTGAGAGTGGGTGAGTGAGGGGGGACTGAGAGTCGGTGAGTGAGGGGGGACTGAGTGTCGGTGAGTGAGGGGGGAATGAGAGTCGGTGAGTGAGGGGCGACTGAGAGTCGGTAAGTGAGGGGGGACTGAGAGTCGGTGAGTGAGGGGGGACTGAGAGTCGGTGATTGAGGGGGGACTGAGAGTCGGTGAGTGAGGGGGGACTGAGAGTCGGTGAGTGAGGGGGACTGAGAGTCGGTGAGTGAGGGGGGACTGAGAGTCGGTGATTGAGGGGGGTACTGAGAGTCTGTGAGTGAGGGGGGACTGAGAGTCGGTGAGTGAGGGGATACTGAGAGTCGGTGAGTGAGGGGGAACTGAGAGTCGGTGTGTGAGGGGGATTGAGAGTCGGTGAGTGAGGGGTAATGAGACTCGGTGAGTGAGGGGGGACTGAGAGTCCTTGAGTGAGGGGGGACTGAAAGTCGGTGAGTGAGGGCGGACTGAGTGTCGGTGAGTGAGGGGGGACTGAGAGTGGGTGAGTGAGGGCGGACTGAGTGTCGGTGAGTGAGGGGGGACTGAAAGTCGGTGATTGAGGGCGGACTGAGTGTCGGTGAGTGAGGGGGGACTGGGAGTGGGTGAGTGAGGGGGGACTGAGAGTCGGTGAGTGAGGGGGGACTGAGAGTCGGTGAGTGAGGGGGGACTGAGAGTCGGTGAGCGAGGGGGGACTGAGAGTCGCTGAGTGAGGGGGCCTCAGAGTGAGTGAGGGGGGACTGAGAGTCGGTGAGTGAGGGGGACTGGGAGTCGGTGAGTGAGGGGGAACTGAGAGTCGGTGAGTGAGGGGGACTGGGAGTCGGTGAGTGAGGGGGGACTGAGAGTCGGTGAGTGAGCGGGGACTGAGAGTCGGTGAGTGAGGGGGGACTGAGAGTAGGTGAGTGAGGGGGGAATGAGATTCGGTGAGTGAGGGGGGACTGAGAGTCGGTGAGTGAGGGGGGATTGGGAGTCGGTGAGTGAGGGGGGACTGAGAGTCGGTGAGTGAGGGGGGACTGAGAGTCGGTGAGTGAGGGGGGTATGAGAGTCGGTGAGTGAGGGGGGACAGAGAGTCGGTGAGTGAGGGGGGACTGAGAGTGGGTGAGTGAGGGGGGACTGAGAGTCGGTGAGTGAGGGGGGACTGAGTGTCGGTGAGTGAGGGGGGAATGAGAGTCGGTGAGTGAGGGGCGACTGAGAGTCGGTAAGTGAGGGGGGACTGAGAGTCGGTGAGTGAGGGGGGACTGAGAGTCGGTGATTGAGGGGGGACTGAGAGTCGCTGAGTGAGGGGGCCTCAGAGTGTGTGAGGGGGACTGAGAGTCGATGAGTGAGGGGGGACTGGGAGTCGGTGAGTGAGGGGGGACTGAGAGTCGGTGAGTGAGGGGGACTGGGAGTCGGTGAATGAGGGGGGACTGAGAGTCGGTGAGTGAGGGGGGACTGAGAGTCGGTGAGTGAGGGGGGACTGAGAGTCGGTGAGTGAGGGAGGACTGAGAGTCCGTGAGTGAGGGGGGACTGAGAGTCGGTGAGTGAGGGGGGACTGAGAGTCGATGAGTGAGGGGGGACTGAGAGTCGGTGAGTGAGGGGGACTGAGAGTCGGTGAGTGATGGGGGACTGAGAGTCTGTGAGTGAGGGGGGACTGAGAGGCGGTGAGTGAGTGGGGGCTGAGAGTCGGTGAGTGAGGGGATACTGAGGGTCGGTGAGTGAGGGAGGACTGAGAGTCGGTGAGTGAGGGGGGACTGAGAGTCGGTGAATGAGGGGGGACTGAGAGTGGGTGAGTGAGGGGGGACTGAGAGTGGGTGTGTGAGGGGGGACTGAGAGTCGGTGAGTGAGGGGGACTGAGGGTCGGTGAGTGAGGGAGGACTGAGAGTCGGTGAGTGACGGGGGACTGAGAGTCGGTGAATGAGGGGGGACTGAGAGTCGGTGAGTGAGGGGGGACTGAGAGTCGGTGAGTGAGGAGGGACTGAGAGTCGGTGAGTGAGGGGGGACTGAGAGTCCTTAAGTGAGGGGAGAATGAAAGTCGGTGAGTGAGGGCGGACTGAGTGTCGGTGAGTGAGGGGGGACTGAGAGTGGGTGAGTGAGGGGGGACTGAGAGTGGGTGTGTGAGGGGGGACTGAGAGTCGGTGAGTGAGGGGGACTCAGAGTGAGTGAGGGGTGACTGAGGGTCGGTGAGTGAGGGGGGACTGAGATTCGGTGAGTGAGGGGGGACTGAGAGTCGGTGAGTGAGGGGGCACTGAGAGTCAGTGAGTGAGGGGGGACTGAGAGTCGGTGAGTGAGGGGGGACTGAGATTCGGTGAGTGAGGGGGGACTGAGAGTCGGTGAGTGAGGGGGGACTGAGAGTCAGTGAGTGAGGGGGGACTGAGAGTCGGTGAGTGAGGGATACTGAGAGTCGGTGACTGAGGGGGGACTGAGAGTCGGTGAGTGAGGGGGGACTGAGAGTCGGTGAGTGAGGGGGGACTGAGAGTCGGTGAGTGAGGGGGGACTGAGAGTCGGTGAGTGAGGGGGGACTGAGAGTCGGTGAGTGAGGGGGGACTGAGAGTCGGTGAGTGAGGGGGGACTGAGAATCGGTGAATGAGGGGGGGACTGAGAGTCTGTGAGTGAGGGGGGACTGAGAGTCGGTGAATGAGGGGGGACTGAGAGTCGGTGAGTGAGGGGGGACTGAGAGTCGATGAGTGAGGGGGGACTGAGAGTCGGTGAGTGAGGGGGACTGAGAGTCGGTGAGTGATGGGGGACTGAGAGTCTGTGAGTGAGGGGGGACTGAGAGGCGGTGAGTGAGGGGGGACTGAGAGTCGGTGAGTGAGGGGGGACTGAGAGTCGGTGAATGAGGAGGGACTGAGTGTCGGTGAGTGAGGGGGGACTGAGAGTCGGTGAGTGAGGGGGACTGAGTCGGTGAGTGAGGGGGGACTGAGAGTCAGTGAGTGAGGGGGGACTGAGAGACGGTGAGTGAGGGGGACTGAGAGTCGGTGAGTAAGGGGGACTGAGAGTCGGTGAGTGAGTGGGGACTGAGAGTCAGTGAGTGAGGGGGGACTGAGAGACGGTGAGTGAGGGGGACTGAGAGTCGTTGAGTGAGGGGGGACTGAGAGTCAGTGAGTGAGGGGGGACTGAGAGACGGTGAGTGAGGGGGACTGAGAGTCGGTGAGTGAGGGGGGACTGAGAGTCGGTGAGTGAGGGGGACTGAGAGTCGGTGAGTGATGGGGGACTGAGAGTCGGTGAGTGAGGGGGTACTGAGAGTCGGTGAGTGGGGGGGAATGAGTGTCGGTGAGTGAGGGGGGACTGAGTGTCGGTGAGTGAGGGGGGACTGCGAGTCGGTGAGTGAGGGGGGACTGCGAGTCGGTGAGTGAGGGGGGACTGAGAGTCGGTGAGTGAGGGGGGACTGAGAGTCGGTGAGTGAGGGGGGACTGAGAGCCGGTGAGAGAGGGACTGAGAGTCGGTGAGTGAGGGGGGACTGAGAGTCGGTGAGTGAGGGGGACTGGGAGTTGGTGAGTGAGGGGGAACTGAGAGTCGGTGAGTGAGGGGGACTGGGAGTCGGTGAGTGAGGGGGGACTGAGAGTCGGTGAGTGAGGGTGGACTGAGAGTCGGTGAGTGAGGGGGGACTGAGAGTCGGTGAGTGAGGGGGGACTGAGAGTCGGTGAGTGAGGGGGGACTGAGAGTCGGTGAGTGAGGGGGATCTGAGAGTCGGTGAGTGAGGGGGGACTGAGAGTCGGTGAGTGAGGGGGGACTGAGAGTCGGTGAGTGAGGGGGTACTGAGAGTCGGTGAGTGAGGGGGGACTGAGAATCGGTGAGTGACGGGGGTATGAGAGTCGGTGAGTGAGGGGGGATTGGGAGTCGGTGAGTGAGGGGGGACTGAGACTCGGTGAGTGAGGGGGGACTGAGAGTCGGTGAGTGAGGGGGGGCTGAGAGTCGGTGGGTGAGGGGGGACTGAGAGTCGGTGAGTGAGAGGGGACAGAGAGTCTGTGAGTGAGGGGGGACTGACAGTCGGTGAGTGAGGGGAGGCTGAGATCGGTGAGTGAGCGAGACTGAGTCGGTGAGTGAGGGGCGACTGAGAGTCGGTGAGTGAGGAGCGACTGAGAGTCGGTGAGTGAGGGGGGACTGAGAGTCGGTGAGTGAGGGGGGACTGAGTCGGTGAGTGAGGGGGGACTGAGAGTCGGTGAGTGAGGGGGACTGAGAGACGGTGAGTGAGGGGGGACTGAGAGTCGGTGATTGACGGGGGTACTGAGAGTCTGTGAGTGAGGGGGGACTGAGAGTCGGTGAGTGAGGGGATACTGAGAGTCGGTGGGTGAGGGGGAACTGAGAGTCGGTGTGTGAGAGGGACTGAGAGTCGGTGAGTGAGGGGGAATGAGACTCGGTGAGTGAGGGGGGACTGAGAGTCCTTGAGTGAGGGGAGACTGAAAGTCGGTGAGTGAGGGCGGACTGAGTTTCGGTGAGTGAGGGGGGACTGAAAGTCGGTGAGTGAGGGCGGACTGAGTGTCGGTGAGTGAGGGGGGACTGAGAGTGGGTGAGTGAGGGGGGACTGAGAGTCAGTGAGTGAGGTGGGACTGAGAGACGGTGAGTGAGGGGGACTGAGAGTCGGTGAGTGAGGGGGGACTGAGAGTCAGTGAGTGAGGTGGGACTGAGAGACGGTGAGTGAGGGGGACTGAGAGTCGGTGAGTGAGTCGGGACTGAGAGTCGGTGAGTGAGGGGGACTGAGAGTCGGTGAGTGATGGGGACTGAGAGTCGGTGAGTGAGGGGGGACTGAGAGTCGGTGAGTGAGGGGGGACTGAGAGTCGGTGAGTGAGGGGGACTGAGAGTCGGTGAGTGAGGGGGGACTGAGAGTCGGTGATTGAGGGGGGTACTGAGAGTCTGTGAGTGAGGGGGGACTGAGAGTCGGTGAGTGAGGGGATACTGAGAGTCGGTGAGTGAGGGGGAACTGAGAGTCGGTGTGTGAGGGGGACTGAGAGTCGGTGAGTGAGGGGTAATGAGACTCGGTGAGTGAGGGGGGACTGAGAGTCCTTGAGTGAGGGGGGACTGAAAGTCGGTGAGTGAGGGCGGACTGAGTGTCGGTGAGTGAGGGGGGACTGAGAGTGGGTGAGTGAGGGCGGACTGAGTGTCGGTGAGTGAGGGGGGACTGAAAGTCGGTGATTGAGGGCGGACTGAGTGTCGGTGAGTGAGGGGGGACTGGGAGTGGGT
Source organism: Somniosus microcephalus (assembly GCF_052327205.1). Classification (NCBI taxonomy): domain Eukaryota; kingdom Metazoa; phylum Chordata; class Chondrichthyes; order Squaliformes; family Somniosidae; genus Somniosus; species Somniosus microcephalus. The sequence continues at coordinate 176,656,084 of NW_028225179.1, forward strand.
GAGTGAGGGGGGACTGAGAGTCGGTGAGTGAGGGGGGACTGAGAGTCGGTGAGTGAGGGGGGACTGAGAGTCGGTGAGTGAGGGGGGACTGAGAGTCGCTGAGTGAGGGGGCCTCAGAGTGAGTGAGGGGGGACTGAGAGTCGGTGAGTGAGGGGGACTGGGAGTCAGTGAGTGAGGGGGAACTGAGAGTCGGTGAGTGAGGGGGACTGGGAGTCGGTGAGTGAGGGGGGACTGAGAGTCGGTGAGTGAGCGGGGACTGAGAGTCGGTGAGTGAGGGGGGACTGAGAGTAGGTGAGTGAGGGGGGAATGAGAGTCGGTGAGTGAGGGGGGACTGAGAGTCGGTGAGTGAGGGGGGATTGGGAGTCGGTGAGTGAGGGGGGACTGAGAGTCGGTGAGTGAGGGGGACTGAGAGTCGGTGAGTGAGGGGGGTATGAGAGTCGGTGAGTGAGGGGGGACAGAGAGTCGGTGAGTGAGGGGGGACTGAGAGTGGGTGAGTGAGGGGGGACTGAGAGTCGGTGAGTGAGGGGGGACTGAGTGTCGGTGAGTGAGGGGGAATGAGAGTCGGTGAGTGAGGGGCGACTGAGAGTCGGTAAGTGAGGGGGGACTGAGAGTCGGTGAGTGAGGGGGGACTGAGAGTCGGTGAGTGAGGGGGAACAGAGAGTCGCTGAGTGAGGGGGCCTCAGAGTGAGTGAGGGGGACTGAGAGTCGATGAGTGAGGGGGGACTGGGAGTCGGTGAGTGAGGGGGGACTGAGATTCGGTGAGTGAGGGGGACTGGGAGTCGGTGAATGAGGGGGTACTGAGAGTCGGTGAGTGAGGGGGGACTGAGAGTCGGTGAGTGAGGGGGGACTGAGAGTCGGTGAGTGAGGGAGGACTGAGAGTCCGTGAGTGAGGGGGGACTGAGAGTCGGTGAGTGAGGGGGGACTGAGAGTCGATGAGTGAGGGGGGACTGAGAGTCGGTGAGTGAGGGGGACTGAGAGTCAGTGAGTGATGGGGGACTGAGAGTCTGTGAGTGAGGGGGGACTGAGAGGCGGTGAGTGAGTGGGGGCTGAGAGTCGGTGAGTGAGGGGATACTGAGGGTCGGTGAGTGAGGGAGGACTGAGAGTCGGTGAGTGAGGGGGGACTGAGAGTCGGTGAATGAGGGGGGACTGAGAGTGGGTGAGTGAGGGGGGACTGAGAGTGGGTGTGTGAGGGGGGACTGAGAGTCGGTGAGTGAGGGGGACTGAGGGTCGGTGAGTGAGGGAGGACTGAGAGTCGGTGAGTGACGGGGGACTGAGAGTCGGTGAATGAGGGGGGACTGAGAGTCGGTGAGTGAGGGGGGACTGAGAGTCGGTGAGTGAGGAGGGACTGAGAGTCGGTGAGTGAGGGGGGACTGAGAGTCCTTAAGTGAGGGGAGAATGAAAGTCGGTGAGTGAGGGCGGACTGAGTGTCGGTGAGTGAGGGGGGACTGAGAGTGGGTGAGTGAGGGGGGACTGAGAGTGGGTGTGTGAGGGGGGACTGAGAGTCGGTGAGTGAGGGGGACTCAGAGTGAGTGAGGGGTGACTGAGAGTCGGTGAGTGAGGGGGGACTGAGATTCGGTGAGTGAGGGGGGACTGAGAGTCGGTGAGTGAGGGGGCACTGAGAGTCAGTGAGTGAGGGGGGACTGAGAGTCGGTGAGTGAGGGGGGACTGAGATTTGGTGAGTGAGGGGGGACTGAGAGTCGGTGAGTGAGGGGGGACTGAGAGTCAGTGAGTGAGGGGGGACTGAGAGTCGGTGAGTGAGGGATACTGAGAGTCGGTGACTGAGGGGGGACTGAGAGTCGGTGAGTGAGGGGGGACTGAGAGTCGGTGAGTGAGGGGGGACTGAGAGTCGGTGAGTGAGGGGGGACTGAGAGTCGGTGAGTGAGGGGGGACTGAGAGTCGGTGAGTGAGGGGGGACTGAGAGTCGGTGAGTGAGGGGGGACTGAGAATCGGTGAATGAGGGGGGACTGAGAGTCCGTGAGTGAGGGGGGACTGAGAGACGGTGAGTGATGGGGACAAAGAGTCGGTGAGTGAGGGGGGACTGAGAGTCGGTGATTGAGGGGGGGACTGAGAGTCTGTGAGTGAGGGGGGACTGAGAGTCGGTGAGTGAGTGGGTACTGAGAGTCGGTGAGTGAGGGGGGACTGAGAGTCGATGAGTGAGGGGGGACTGAGAGTCGGTGAGTGAGGGGGACTGAGAGTCGGTGAGTGATGGGGGACTGAGAGTCTGTGAGTGAGGGGGGACTGAGAGGCGGTGAGTGAGTGGGGGCTGAGAGTCGGTGAGTGAGGGGATACTGAGGGTCGGTGAGTGAGGGAGGACTGAGAGTCGGTGAGTGAGGGGGGACTGAGAGTCGGTGAATGAGGGGGGACTGAGAGTGGGTGAGTGAGGGGGGACTGAGAGTGGGTGGGTGAGGGGGAACTGAGAGTCGGTGTGTGAGAGGGACTGAGAGTCGGTGAGTGAGGGGGAATGAGACTCGGTGAGTGAGGGGGGACTGAGAGTCCTTGAGTGAGGGGAGACTGAAAGTCGGTGAGTGAGGGCGGACTGAGTTTCGGTGAGTGAGGGGGGACTGAAAGTCGGTGAGTGAGGGCGGACTGAGTGTCGGTGAGTGAGGGGGGACTGAGAGTGGGTGAGTGAGGGGGGACTGAGAGTCAGTGAGTGAGGTGGGACTGAGAGACGGTGAGTGAGGGGGACTGAGAGTCGGTGAGTGAGGGGGGACTGAGAGTCAGTGAGTGAGGTGGGACTGAGAGACGGTGAGTGAGGGGGACTGAGAGTCGGTGAGTGAGTCGGGACTGAGAGTCGGTGAGTGAGGGGGACTGAGAGTCGGTGAGTGATGGGGACTGAGAGTCGGTGAGTGAGGGGGGACTGAGAGTCGGTGAGTGAGGGGGGACTGAGAGTCGGTGAGTGAGGGGGACTGAGAGTCGGTGAGTGAGGGGGGACTGAGAGTCGGTGATTGAGGGGGGTACTGAGAGTCTGTGAGTGAGGGGGGACTGAGAGTCGGTGAGTGAGGGGATACTGAGAGTCGGTGAGTGAGGGGGAACTGAGAGTCGGTGTGTGAGGGGGACTGAGAGTCGGTGAGTGAGGGGTAATGAGACTCGGTGAGTGAGGGGGGACTGAGAGTCCTTGAGTGAGGGGGGACTGAAAGTCGGTGAGTGAGGGCGGACTGAGTGTCGGTGAGTGAGGGGGGACTGAGAGTGGGTGAGTGAGGGCGGACTGAGTGTCGGTGAGTGAGGGGGGACTGAAAGTCGGTGATTGAGGGCGGACTGAGTGTCGGTGAGTGAGGGGGGACTGGGAGTGGGTGAGTGAGGGGGGACTGAGAGTCGGTGAGTGAGGGGGGACTGAGAGTCGGTGAGTGAGGGGGGACTGAGAGTCGGTGAGTGAGGGGGGACTGAGAGTCGCTGAGTGAGGGGGCCTCAGAGTGAGTGAGGGGGGACTGAGAGTCGGTGAGTGAGGGGGACTGGGAGTCAGTGAGTGAGGGGGAACTGAGAGTCGGTGAGTGAGGGGGACTGGGAGTCGGTGAGTGAGGGGGGACTGAGAGTCGGTGAGTGAGCGGGGACTGAGAGTCGGTGAGTGAGGGGGGACTGAGAGTAGGTGAGTGAGGGGGGAATGAGAGTCGGTGAGTGAGGGGGGACTGAGAGTCGGTGAGTGAGGGGGGATTGGGAGTCGGTGAGTGAGGGGGGACTGAGAGTCGGTGAGTGAGGGGGGACTGAGAGTCGGTGAGTGAGGGGGGTATGAGAGTCGGTGAGTGAGGGGGGACAGAGAGTCGGTGAGTGAGGGGGGACTGAGAGTGGGTGAGTGAGGGGGGACTGAGAGTCGGTGAGTGAGGGGGGACTGAGTGTCGGTGAGTGAGGGGGGAATGAGAGTCGGTGAGTGAGGGGCGACTGAGAGTCGGTAAGTGAGGGGGGACTGAGAGTCGGTGAGTGAGGGGGGACTGAGAGTCGGTGAGTGAGGGGGAACTGAGAGTCGCTGAGTGAGGGGGCCTCAGAGTGAGTGAGGGGGACTGAGAGTCGATGAGTGAGGGGGGACTGGGAGTCGGTGAGTGAGGGGGGACTGAGAGTCGGTGAGTGAGGGGGACTGGGAGTCGGTGAATGAGGGGGTACTGAGAGTCGGTGAGTGAGGGGGGACTGAGAGTCGGTGAGTGAGGGGGGACTGAGAGTCGGTGAGTGAGGGAGGACTGAGAGTCCGTGAGTGAGGGGGGACTGAGAGTCGGTGAGTGAGGGGGGACTGAGAGTCGATGAGTGAGGGGGGACTGAGAGTCGGTGAGTGAGGGGGACTGAGAGTCAGTGAGTGATGGGGGACTGAGAGTCTGTGAGTGAGGGGGGACTGAGAGGCGGTGAGTGAGTGGGGGCTGAGAGTCGGTGAGTGAGGGGATACTGAGGGTCGGTGAGTGAGGGAGGACTGAGAGTCGGTGAGTGAGGGGGGACTGAGAGTCGGTGAATGAGGGGGGACTGAGAGTGGGTGAGTGAGGGGGGACTGAGAGTGGGTGTGTGAGGGGGGACTGAGAGTCGGTGAGTGAGGGGGACTGAGGGTCGGTGAGTGAGGGAGGACTGAGAGTCGGTGAGTGACGGGGGACTGAGAGTCGGTGAATGAGGGGGGACTGAGAGTCGGTGAGTGAGGGGGGACTGAGAGTCGGTGAGTGAGGAGGGACTGAGAGTCGGTGAGTGAGGGGGGACTGAGAGTCCTTAAGTGAGGGGAGAATGAAAGTCGGTGAGTGAGGGCGGACTGAGTGTCGGTGAGTGAGGGGGGACTGAGAGTGGGTGAGTGAGGGGGGACTGAGAGTGGGTGTGTGAGGGGGGACTGAGAGTCGGTGAGTGAGGGGGACTCAGAGTGAGTGAGGGGTGACTGAGAGTCGGTGAGTGAGGGGGGACTGAGATTCGGTGAGTGAGGGGGGACTGAGAGTCGGTGAGTGAGGGGGCACTGAGAGTCAGTGAGTGAGGGGGGACTGAGAGTCGGTGAGTGAGGGGGGACTGAGATTTGGTGAGTGAGGGGGGACTGAGAGTCGGTGAGTGAGGGGGGACTGAGAGTCAGTGAGTGAGGGGGGACTGAGAGTCGGTGAGTGAGGGATACTGAGAGTCGGTGACTGAGGGGGGACTGAGAGTCGGTGAGTGAGGGGGGACTGAGAGTCGGTGAGTGAGGGGGGACTGAGAGTCGGTGAGTGAGGGGGGACTGAGAGTCGGTGAGTGAGGGGGGACTGAGAGTCGGTGAGTGAGGGGGGACTGAGAGTCGGTGAGTGAGGGGGGACTGAGAATCGGTGAATGAGGGGGGACTGAGAGTCCGTGAGTGAGGGGGGACTGAGAGACGGTGAGTGATGGGGACAAAGAGTCGGTGAGTGAGGGGGGACTGAGAGTCGGTGATTGAGGGGGGGACTGAGAGTCTGTGAGTGAGGGGGGACTGAGAGTCGGTGAGTGAGTGGGTACTGAGAGTCGGTGAGTGAGGGGGGACTGAGAGTCGATGAGTGAGGGGGGACTGAGAGTCGGTGAGTGAGGGGGACTGAGAGTCGGTGAGTGATGGGGGACTGAGAGTCTGTGAGTGAGGGGGGACTGAGAGGCGGTGAGTGAGTGGGGGCTGAGAGTCGGTGAGTGAGGGGATACTGAGGGTCGGTGAGTGAGGGAGGACTGAGAGTCGGTGAGTGAGGGGGGACTGAGAGTCGGTGAATGAGGGGGGACTGAGAGTGGGTGAGTGAGGGGGGACTGAGAGTGGGTGTGTGAGGGGGGACTGAGAGTCGGTGAGTGAGGGGGACTGAGGGTCGGTGAGTGAAGGAGGACTGAGAGTCGGTGAGTGACGGGGGAATGAGAGTCGGTGAATGTGGGGGGACTGAGAGTCCTTAAGTGAGGGGAGAATGAAAGTCGGTGAGTGAGGGCGGACTGAGTGTCGGTGAGTGAGGGGGGACTGAGAGTGGGTGAGTGAGGGGGGACTGAGAGTGGGTGTGTGAGGGGGGACTGAGAGTCGGTGAGTGAGGGGGGACTGAGATTCGGTGAGTGAGGGGGGACTGAGAGTCGGTGAGTGAGGGGGCACTGAGAGTCGGTGAGTGAGGTGGGACTGAGAGTCGGTGAGTGAGGGGGGACTGAGATTCGGTGAGTGAGGGGGGACTGAGAGTCGGTGAGTGAGGGGGGACTGAGAGTCAGTGAGTGAGGGGGGACTGAGAGTCGGTGAGTGAGGGGGACTGAGAGTCGGTGAGTGAGGGATACTGAGAGTCGGTGAGTGAGGGGGGACTGAGAGTCGGTGAGTGAGGGGGGACTGAGAGTCGGTGAGTGAGGGGGGACTGAGAGTCGGTGAGTGAGGGGGGACTGAGAGTCGGTGAGTGAGGGGGGACTGAGAGTCGGTGAGTGAGGGGGGACTGAGAGTCGGTGAGTGAGGGGGGACTGAGAATCGGTGAGTGAGGGGAGACTGAGAGTCGGTGAGTGTGGGGGGACTGAGAGTCGGTGAGTGAGGCGGGACTGATAGTCGGTGAGTGAGGGGGGACTGAGAGTCGGTGAGTGAGGGGGGACTGAAAGTCGGTGAGTGAGGGGGGACTGAGAGTCCGTGAGTGAGGGGGGACTGAGAGTCGGTGAGTGAGGCGGACTGAGAGTCCGTGAGTGAGGGGGGACTGAGAGTCGGTGAGTGAGGGGGACTGAGAGTCGGTGAGTGAGGGGGGACTGAGATTCGGTGAGTGAGGGGGGACTGAGAGTCGGTGAGTGTGGGGGGACTGAGAGGCGGTGAGTGAGGCGGGACTGATAGTCGGTGAGTGAGGGGGGACTGAGAGTCGGTGAGTGTGGGGGGACTGAGAGTCGGTGAGTGAGGCGGGACTGATAGTCGGTGAGTGAGGGGGGACTGAGAGTCGGTGAGTGAGGGGGGACTGAGAGTCGGTGAGTGAGGGGGGACTGAGAGTTCGTGAGTGAGGGGGGACTGAGAGTCGGTGAGTGAGGGGGACTGAGAGTCCGTGAGTGAGGGGGGACTGAGAGTCGGTGAGCGAGGGGGACTGAGAGTCGGTGAGTGAGGGGGGACTGAGAGTGGGTGTGTGATGGGGGACTGAGAGTCGGTGAGTGAGGGGGACTCAGAGTGAGTGAGGGGGGACTGAGAGTCGGTGAGTGAGGGGGGACTGAGATTCGGTGAGTGAGGGGGGACTGAGAGTCGGTGAGTGAGGGGGCACTGAGAGTCGGTGAGTGAGGGGGGACTGAGAGTCGGTGAGTGAGGGGGGACTGAGAGTCGGTGAGTGAGGGGGGACTGAGAGTCTGTGAGTGAGGGGGGACTGAGAGTCGGTGAGTGAGGCGGGACTGATAGTCGGTGAGTGAGGGGGGACTGAGAGTCGGTGAGTGAGGGGGGACTGAGAGTCGGTGAGTGAGGGGGGACTGAGAGTCGGTGAGTGAGGGGGGACTGAGAGTCGGTGAGTGATGGGGGACTGAGAGTCTGTGAGTGAGGGGGGACTGAGAGTCGGTGAGTGAGGGGGGACTGAGAGTCGGTGAATGAGGGGGGACTGAGAGTGGGTGAGTGAGGGGGGACTGAGAGTGGGTGTGTGAGGGGGGACTGAGAGTCGGTGAGTGAGGGGGACTGAGGGTCGGTGAGTGAGGGAGGACTGAGAGTCGGTGAGTGACGGGGGACTGAGAGTCGGTGAATGAGGGGGGACTGAGAGTCGGTGAGTGAGGGGGGACTGAGAGTCGGTGAGTGAGGAGGGACTGAGAGTCGGTGAGTGAGGGGGGACTGAGAGTCCTTAAGTGAGGGGAGAATGAAAGTCGGTGAGTGAGGGCGGACTGAGTGTCGGTGAGTGAGGGGGGACTGAGAGTGGGTGAGTGAGGGGGGACTGAGAGTGGGTGTGTGAGGGGGGACTGAGAGTCGGTGAGTGAGGGGGACTCAGAGTGAGTGAGGGGTGACTGAGAGTCGGTGAGTGAGGGGGGACTGAGATTCGGTGAGTGAGGGGGGACTGAGAGTCGGTGAGTGAGGGGGCACTGAGAGTCAGTGAGTGAGGGGGGACTGAGAGTCGGTGAGTGAGGGGGGACTGAGATTTGGTGAGTGAGGGGGGACTGAGAGTCGGTGAGTGAGGGGGGACTGAGAGTCAGTGAGTGAGGGGGGACTGAGAGTCGGTGAGTGAGGGATACTGAGAGTCGGTGACTGAGGGGGGACTGAGAGTCGGTGAGTGAGGGGGGACTGAGAGTCGGTGAGTGAGGGGGGACTGAGAGTCGGTGAGTGAGGGATACTGAGAGTCGGTGACTGAGGGGGGACTGAGAGTCGGTGAGTGAGGGGGGACTGAGAGTCGGTGAGTGAGGGGGGACTGAGAGTCGGTGAGTGAGGGGGGACTGAGAGTCGGTGAGTGAGGGGGGACTGAGAGTCGGTGAGTGAGGGGGGACTGAGAGTCGGTGAGTGAGGGGGGACTGAGAATCGGTGAATGAGGGGAGACTGAGAGCCGGTGAGTGTGGGGGGACTGAGAGTCGGTGAGTGAGGCGGGACTGATAGTCGGTGAGTGAGGGGGGACTGAGAGTCGGTGAGTGAGGGGGGACTGAGAGTCGGTGAGTGAGGGGGGACTGAGAGTCCGTGAGTGAGGGGGGACTGAGAGTCCGTGAGTGAGGCGGACTGAGAGTCCGTGAGTGAGGGGGGACTGAGAGTCGGTGAGTGAGGGGGACTGAGAGTCGGTGAGTGAGGGGGGACAGAGAGTTGGTGTGTGAGGGGGGACTGAGAGTCGGTGAGTGAGGGGGACTCAGAGTGTGTGAGGGGGGACTGAGAGTCGGTGAGTGAGGGGGGACTGAGATTCGGTGAGTGAGGGGGGACTGAGAGTCGGTGAGTGAGGGGGCACTGAGAGTCGGTGGGTGAGGGGGGACTGAGAGTCGCTGAGTGAGGGGGGACTGAGATTCGGTGAGTGAGGGGGGACTGAGAGTCGGTGAGTGAGGGGGGACTGTGAGTCAGTGAGTGAGGGGGGACTGAGAGTCGGTGAGTGAGGGGGCCTGAGAGTCGGTGAGTGAGGGATACTGAGAGTCGGTGAGTGAGGGGGGACTGAGAGTCGGTGAGTGAGGGGGGACTGAGAGTCGGTGAGTGAGGGGGGTCTGAGAGTCTGTGAGTGAGGGGGGACTGAGAGTCAGTGAGTGAGGGAGGACTGAGAGTCGGTGAGTGAGGGGGGACTGAGAGTCGGTGAGTGAGGGGGGACTGAGAGTCGGTGAGTGATGGGGACAAAGAGTCGGTGAGTGAGGGGGGACTGAGAGTCGGTGATTGAGGGGGGGACTGAGAGTCTGTGAGTGAGGGGGGACTGAGAGTCGGTGAGTGAGTGGGTACTGAGAGTCGGTGAGTGAGGGGGGACTGAGAGTCGATGAGTGAGGGGGGACTGAGAGTCGGTGAGTGAGGGGGACTGAGAGTCGGTGAGTGATGGGGGACTGAGAGTCTGTGAGTGAGGGGGGACTGAGAGGCGGTGAGTGAGTGGGGGCTGAGAGTCGGTGAGTGAGGGGATACTGAGGGTCGGTGAGTGAGGGAGGACTGAGAGTCAGTGAGTGAGGGGGGACTGAGAGTCGGTGAATGAGGGGGGACTGAGAGTGGGTGAGTGAGGGGGGACTGAGAGTGGGTGTGTGAGGGGGGACTGAGAGTCGGTGAGTGAGGGGGACTGAGGGTCGGTGAGTGAGGGAGGACTGAGAGTCGGTGAGTGACGGGGGAATGAGAGTCGGTGAATGAGGGGGGACTGAGAGTCCTTAAGTGAGGGGAGAATGAAAGTCGGTGAGTGAGGGCGGACTGAGTGTCGGTGAGTGAGGGGGGACTGAGAGTGGGTGAGTGAGGGGGGACTGAGAGTCGGTGAGTGAGGGGGGACTGAGAGTCGGTGAGTGAGGGGGGACTGAGAGTCTGTGAGTGAGGGGGGACTGAGAGTCGGTGAGTGAGGCGGGACTGATAGTCGGTGAGTGAGGGGGGACTGAGAGTCGGTGAGTGAGGGGGGACTGAGAGTCGGTGAGTGAGGGGGACTGAGAGTCCGTGAGTGAGGGGGACTGAGGGTCAGTGAGTGAGGGAGGACTGAGAGTCGGTGAGTGAGGGGGGACTGAGAGTCGGTGAATGAGGGGGGACTGAGAGTCGGTGAGTGAGGGGGGACTGAGAGTCGGTGAGTGAGGGGGGACTGAGAGTCGGTGAGTGATGGGGACTGGGAGTCGGTGAGTGAGGGGGGACTGAGAGTCGGTGATTGAGGGGGGGACTGAGAGTCTGTGAGTGAGGGGGGACTGAGAATCGGTGAGTGAGGGGGGACTGAGAGTCGGTGAGTGAGGGGGGACTGAGAGTCGATGAGTGAGGGGGGACTGAGAGTCGGTGAGTGAGGGGGACTGAGAGTCGGTGAGTGAGGGGGGGCTGAGAGTCGGTGAGTGAGGGGATACTGAGGGTCGGTGAGTGAGGGAGGACTGAGAGTCGGTGAGTGAGGGGGGACTGAGAGTCGGTGAATGAGGGGGGACTGAGAGTCGGTGAGTGAGGGGGGACTGAGAGTCGGTGAGTGAGGGGGGACTGAGAGTCGGTGAGTAAGGGGGGACTGAGAGTCGGTGAGTGAGGGGGGACTGAGAGTCGGTGAGTGAGGGGGGACTGCGAGTCGGTGAGTGAGGGGGGACTGAGAGTCGGTGAGCGAGGGGGACTGAGGGTCGGTGAGTGAGGGAGGACTGAGAGTCGGTGAGTGACGGGGGACTGAGAGTCAGTGAATGAGGGGGGACTGAGAGTGGGTGAGTGAGGGGGGACTGAGAGTCGGTGAGTGAGGGGGGACTGAGAGTCCTTAAGTGAGGGGAGAATGAAAGTCGGTGAGTGAGGGCGGACTGAGTGTCGGTGAGTGAGGGGGGACTGAGAGTGGGTGAGTGAGGGGTGACTGAGAGTGGGAGTGTGAGGGGGGACTGAGAGTCGGTGAGTGAGGGGGGTCTGAGAGTCGGTGAGTGAGGGGGGACTGAGAGTCCGTGAGTGAGGGGGGACTGAGAGTCGGTGAGTGAGGCGGACTGAGAGTCCGTGAGTGAGGGGGGACTGAGAGTCGGTGAGTGAGGGGGACTGAGAGTCGGTGAGTGAGGGGGGACAGAGAGTTGGTGTGTGAGGGGGGACTGAGAGTCGGTGAGTGAGGGGGACTCAGAGTGAGTGAGGGGGGACTGAGAGTCGGTGAGTGAGGGGGGACTGAGATTCGGTGAGTGAGGGGGGACTGAGAGTCGGTGAGTGAGGGGGCACTGAGAGTCGGTGGGTGAGGGGGGACTGAGAGTCGGTGAGTGAGGGGGGACTGAGATTCGGTGAGTGAGGGGGGACTGAGAGTCGGTGAGTGAGGGGGGACTGTGAGTCAGTGAGTGAGGGGGGACTGAGAGTCGGTGAGTGAGGGGGCCTGAGAGTCGGTGAGTGAGGGATACTGAGAGTCGGTGAGTGAGGGGGGACTGAGAGTCGGTGAGTGAGGGGGGACTGAGAGTCGGTGAGTGAGGGGGGTCTGAGAGTCTGTGAGTGAGGGGGGACTGAGAGTCGGTGAGTGAGGGGGGACTGAGAGTCGGTGAGTGAGGGGGGACTGAGAGTCGGTGAGTGATGGGGACAAAGAGTCGGTGAGTGAGGGGGGACTGAGAGTCGGTGATTGAGGGGGGGACTGAGAGTCTGTGATTGAGGGGGGGACTGAGAGTCGGTGAGTGAGGGGGGACTGAGAGTCGATGAGTGAGGGGGGACTGAGAGTCGGTGAGTGAGGGGGACTGAGAGTCGGTGAGTGATGGGGGACTGAGAGTCTGTGAGTGAGGGGGGACTGAGAGGCGGTGAGTGAGTGGGGGCTGAGAGTCGGTGAGTGAGGGGATACTGAGGGTCGGTGAGTGAGGGAGGACTGAGAGTCGGTGAGTGAGGGGGGACTGAGAGTCGGTGAGTGAGGGGGGACTGAGAGTCGGTGAGTGATGGGGGACTGAGAGTCTGTGAGTGAGGGGGGACTGAGAGGCGGTGAGTGAGTGGGGGCTGAGAGTCGGTGAGTGAGGGGATACTGAGGGTCGGTGAGTGAGGGAGGACTGAGAGTCGGTGAGTGAGGGGGGACTGAGAGTCGGTGAATGAGGGGGGACTGAGAGTGGGTGAGTGAGGGGGGACTGAGAGTGGGTGTGTGAGGGGGGACTGAGAGTCGGTGAGTGAGGGGGACTGAGGGTCGGTGAGTGAGGGAGGACTGAGAGTCGGTGAGTGACGGGGGACTGAGAGTCGGTGAATGAGGGGGGACTGAGAGTCGGTGAGTGAGGGGGGACTGAGAGTCGGTGAGTGAGGAGGGACTGAGAGTCGGTGAGTGAGGGGGGACTGAGAGTCCTTAAGTGAGGGGAGAATGAAAGTCGGTGAGTGAGGGCGGACTGAGTGTCGGTGAGTGAGGGGGGACTGAGAGTGGGTGAGTGAGGGGGGACTGAGAGTGGGTGTGTGAGGGGGGACTGAGAGTCGGTGAGTGAGGGGGACTCAGAGTGAGTGAGGGGTGACTGAGAGTCGGTGAGTGAGGGGGGACTGAGATTCGGTGAGTGAGGGGGGACTGAGAGTCGGTGAGTGAGGGGGCACTGAGAGTCAGTGAGTGAGGGGGGACTGAGAGTCGGTGAGTGAGGGGGGACTGAGATTTGGTGAGTGAGGGGGGACTGAGAGTCGGTGAGTGAGGGGGGACTGAGAGTCAGTGAGTGAGGGGGGACTGAGAGTCGGTGAGTGAGGGATACTGAGAGTCGGTGACTGAGGGGGGACTGAGAGTCGGTGAGTGAGGGGGGACTGAGAGTCGGTGAGTGAGGGGGGACTGAGAGTCGGTGAGTGAGGGATACTGAGAGTCGGTGACTGAGGGGGGACTGAGAGTCGGTGAGTGAGGGGGGACTGAGAGTCGGTGAGTGAGGGGGGACTGAGAGTCGGTGAGTGAGGGGGGGACTGAGAGTCGGTGAGTGAGGGGGGACTGAGAGTCGGTGAGTGAGGGGGGGACTGAGAGTCGGTGAGTGAGGGGGGACTGAGAATCGGTGAATGAGGGGAGACTGAGAGCCGGTGAGTGTGGGGGGACTGAGAGTCGGTGAGTGAGGCGGGACTGATAGTCGGTGAGTGAGGGGGGACTGAGATTCGGTGAGTGAGGGGGGACTGAGAGTCGGTGAGTGAGGGGGGACTGAGAGTCCGTGAGTGAGGGGGGACTGAGAGTCCGTGAGTGAGGCGGACTGAGAGTCCGTGAGTGAGGGGGGACTGAGAGTCGGTGAGTGAGGGGGACTGAGAGTCGGTGAGTGAGGGGGGACAGAGAGTTGGTGTGTGAGGGGGGACTGAGAGTCGGTGAGTGAGGGGGACTCAGAGTGTGTGAGGGGGGACTGAGAGTCGGTGAGTGAGGGGGGACTGAGATTCGGTGAGTGAGGGGGGACTGAGAGTCGGTGAGTGAGGGGGCACTGAGAGTCGGTGGGTGAGGGGGGACTGAGAGTCGCTGAGTGAGGGGGGACTGAGATTCGGTGAGTGAGGGGGGACTGAGAGTCGGTGAGTGAGGGGGGACTGTGAGTCAGTGAGTGAGGGGGGACTGAGAGTCGGTGAGTGAGGGGGCCTGAGAGTCGGTGAGTGAGGGATACTGAGAGTCGGTGAGTGAGGGGGGACTGAGAGTCGGTGAGTGAGGGGGGACTGAGAGTCGGTGAGTGAGGGGGGTCTGAGAGTCTGTGAGTGAGGGGGGACTGAGAGTCAGTGAGTGAGGGAGGACTGAGAGTCGGTGAGTGAGGGGGGACTGAGAGTCGGTGAGTGAGGGGGGACTGAGAGTCGGTGAGTGATGGGGACAAAGAGTCGGTGAGTGAGGGGGGACTGAGAGTCGGTGATTGAGGGGGGGACTGAGAGTCTGTGAGTGAGGGGGGACTGAGAGTCGGTGAGTGAGTGGGTACTGAGAGTCGGTGAGTGAGGGGGGACTGAGAGTCGATGAGTGAGGGGGGACTGAGAGTCGGTGAGTGAGGGGGACTGAGAGTCGGTGAGTGATGGGGGACTGAGAGTCTGTGAGTGAGGGGGGACTGAGAGGCGGTGAGTGAGTGGGGGCTGAGAGTCGGTGAGTGAGGGGATACTGAGGGTCGGTGAGTGAGGGAGGACTGAGAGTCAGTGAGTGAGGGGGGACTGAGAGTCGGTGAATGAGGGGGGACTGAGAGTGGGTGAGTGAGGGGGGGACTGAGAGTGGGTGTGTGAGGGGGGACTGAGAGTCGGTGAGTGAGGGGGACTGAGGGTCGGTGAGTGAGGGAGGACTGAGAGTCGGTGAGTGACGGGGAATGAGAGTCGGTGAATGAGGGGGGACTGAGAGTCCTTAAGTGAGGGGAGAATGAAAGTCGGTGAGTGAGGGCGGACTGAGTGTCGGTGAGTGAGGGGGGACTGAGAGTGGGTGAGTGAGGGGGGACTGAGAGTCGGTGAGTGAGGGGGGGACTGAGAGTCGGTGAGTGAGGGGGGACTGAGAGTCTGTGAGTGAGGGGGGGACTGAGAGTCGGTGAGTGAGGCGGGACTGATAGTCGGTGAGTGAGGGGGGACTGAGAGTCGGTGAGTGAGGGGGGGACTGAGAGTCGGTGAGTGAGGGGGACTGAGAGTCCGTGAGTGAGGGGACTGAGGGTCAGTGAGTGAGGGAGGACTGAGAGTCGGTGAGTGAGGGGGGACTGAGAGTCGGTGAATGAGGGGGGACTGAGAGTCGGTGAGTGAGGGGGGACTGAGAGTCGGTGAGTGAGGGGGGACTGAGAGTCGGTGAGTGATGGGGACTGGGAGTCGGTGAGTGAGGGGGGACTGAGAGTCGGTGATTGAGGGGGGGACTGAGAGTCTGTGAGTGAGGGGGGACTGAGAATCGGTGAGTGAGGGGGGGACTGAGAGTCGGTGAGTGAGGGGGGACTGAGAGTCGATGAGTGAGGGGGGACTGAGAGTCGGTGGAGTGAGGGGGACTGAGAGTCGGTGAGTGAGGGGGGGGCTGAGAGTCGGTGAGTGAGGGGATACTGAGGGTCGGTGAGTGAGGGAGGACTGAGAGTCGGTGAGTGAGGGGGGACTGAGAGTCGGTGAATGAGGGGGGACTGAGAGTCGGTGAGTGAGGGGGGACTGAGAGTCGGTGAGTGAGGGGGGACTGAGAGTCGGTGAGTAAGGGGGGACTGAGAGTCGGTGAGTGAGGGGGGGACTGAGAGTCGGTGAGTGAGGGGGGACTGCGAGTCGGTGAGTGAGGGGGGACTGAGAGTCGGTGAGCGAGGGGGACTGAGGGTCGGTGAGTGAGGGAGGACTGAGAGTCGGTGAGTGACGGGGGACTGAGAGTCAGTGAATGAGGGGGGACTGAGATTGGGTGAGTGAGGGGGACTGAGAGTCGGTGAGTGAGGGGGGACTGAGAGTCCTTAAGTGAGGGGAGAATGAAAGTCGGTGAGTGAGGGCGGACTGAGTGTCGGTGAGTGAGGGGGGACTGAGAGTGGGTGAGTGAGGGGTGACTGAGAGTGGGTGTGTGAGGGGGACTGAGAGTCGGTGAGTGAGTGGGGTCTGAGAGTCGGTGAGTGAGGGGGGACTGAGAGTCCGTGAGTGAGGGGGGACTGAGAGTCGGTGAGTGAGGCGGACTGAGAGTCCGTGAGTGAGGGGGGACTGAGAGTCGGTGAGTGAGGGGGACTGAGAGTCGGTGAGTGAGGGGGGACAGAGAGTTGGTGTGTGAGGGGGGACTGAGAGTCGGTGAGTGAGGGGGACTCAGAGTGAGTGAGGGGGGACTGAGAGTCGGTGAGTGAGGGGGGACTGAGATTCGGTGAGTGAGGGGGGACTGAGAGTCGGTGAGTGAGGGGGCACTGAGAGTCGGTGGGTGAGGGGGGACTGAGAGTCGGTGAGTGAGGGGGGACTGAGATTCGGTGAGTGAGGGGGGACTGAGAGTCGGTGAGTGAGGGGGGACTGTGAGTCAGTGAGTGAGGGGGGACTGAGAGTCGGTGAGTGAGGGGGCCTGAGAGTCGGTGAGTGAGGGATACTGAGAGTCGGTGAGTGAGGGGGGACTGAGAGTCGGTGAGTGAGGGGGGACTGAGAGTCGGTGAGTGAGGGGGGTCTGAGAGTCTGTGAGTGAGGGGGGACTGAGAGTCGGTGAGTGAGGGGGGACTGAGAGTCGGTGAGTGAGGGGGGACTGAGAGTCGGTGAGTGATGGGGACAAAGAGTCGGTGAGTGAGGGGGGACTGAGAGTCGGTGATTGAGGGGGGGACTGAGAGTCTGTGATTGAGGGGGGGACTGAGAGTCGGTGAGTGAGGGGGGACTGAGAGTCGATGAGTGAGGGGGGACTGAGAGTCGGTGAGTGAGGGGGACTGAGAGTCGGTGAGTGATGGGGGACTGAGAGTCTGTGAGTGAGGGGGGACTGAGAGGCGGTGAGTGAGTGGGGGCTGAGAGTCGGTGAGTGAGGGGATACTGAGGGTCGGTGAGTGAGGGAGGACTGAGAGTCGGTGAGTGAGGAGGGGACTGAGAGTCGGTGAATGAGGGGGGACTGAGAGTGGGTGAGTGAGGGGGGACTGAGAGTGGGTGTGTGAGTGGGGACTGAGAGTCGTGAGTGAGGGGGACTGAGGGTCGGTGAGTGAGGGAGGACTGAGAGTCGGTGAGTGACGGGGGAATGAGAGTCGGTGAATGAGGGGGGACTGAGAGTCCTTAAGTGAGGGGAGAATGAAAGTCGGTGAGTGAGGGCGGACTGAGTGTCGGTGAGTGAGGGGGGACTGAGAGTGGGTGAGTGAGGGGGGACTGAGAGTGGGTGTGTGAGGGGGGACTGAGAGTCGGTGAGTGAGGGGGACTCAGAGTGAGTGAGGGGTGACTGAGAGTCGGTGAGTGAGGGGGGACTGAGATTCGGTGAGTGAGGGGGGACTGAGAGTCGGTGAGTGAGGGGGCACTGAGAGTCGGTGAGTGAGGTGGGACTGAGAGTCGGTGAGTGAGGGGGGACTGAGATTCGGTGAGTGAGGGGGGACTGAGAGTCGGTGAGTGAGGGGGGACTGAGAGTCAGTGAGTGAGGGGGGACTGAGAGTCGGTGAGTGAGGGGGACTGAGAGTCGGTGAGTGAGGGATACTGAGAGTCGGTGAGTGAGGGGGGACTGAGAGTCGGTGAGTGAGGGGGGACTGAGAGTCGGTGAGTGAGGGGGGACTGAGAGTCGGTGAGTGAGGGGGGACTGAGAGTCGGTGAGTGAGGGGGGACTGAGAGTCGGTGAGTGAGGGGGGACTGAGAGTCGGTGAGTGAGGGGGGACTGAGAATCGGTGAGTCGAGGGGAGACTGAGAGTCGGTGAGTGTGGGGGGACTGAGAGTCGGTGAGTGAGGCGGGACTGATAGTCGGTGAGTGAGGGGGGACTGAGAGTCGGTGAGTGAGGGGGACTGAAAGTCGGTGAGTGAGGGGGACTGAGAGTCCGTGAGTGAGGGGGGACTGAGAGTCGGTGAGTGAGGGCGGACTGAGAGTCCGTGAGTGAGGGGGGACTGAGAGTCGGTGAGTGAGGGGGACTGAGAGTCGGTGAGTGAGGGGGACTGAGATTCGGTGAGTGAGGGGGGACTGAGAGTCGGTGAGTGCGGGGGGACTGAGAGTCGGTGAGTGAGGCGGGACTGATAGTCGGTGAGTGAGGGGGGACTGAGAGTCGGTGAGTGTGGGGGACTGAGAGTCGGTGAGTGAGGCGGACTGATAGTCGGTGAGTGAGGGGGGACTGAGAGTCGGTGAGTGAGGGGGGACTGAGAGTCGGTGAGTGAGGGGGGACTGAGAGTTCGTGAGTGAGGGGGGACTGAGAGTCGGTGAGTGAGGGGGACTGAGAGTCCGTGAGTGAGGGGGCACTGAGAGTCGGTGAGTGAGGTGGGACTGAGAGTCGGTGAGTGAGGGGGGACTGAGATTCGGTGAGTGAGGGGGGACTGAGAGTCGGTGAGTGAGGGGGGACTGAGAGTCAGGTGAGTGAGGGGGGACTGAGAGTCGGTGAGTGAGGGGGACTGAGAGTCGGTGAGTGAGGGATACTGAGAGTCGGTGAGTGAGGGGGACTGAGAGTCGGTGAGTGAGGGGGGGACTGAGAGTCGGTGAGTGAGGGGGACTGAGAGTCGGTGAGTGAGGGGGGACTGAGAGTCGGTGAGTGAGGGGGGACTGAGAGTCGGTGAGTGAGGGGGGACTGAGAATCGGTGAGTGAGGGGAGACTGAGAGTCGGTGAGTGTGGGGGGGACTGAGAGACGGTGAGTGAGGCGGGACTGATAGTCGGTGAGTGAGGGGGGACTGAGAGTCGGTGAGTGAGGGGGACTGAAAGTCGGTGAGTGAGGGGGGACTGAGAGTCCGTGAGTGAGGGGGGACTGAGAGTCGGTGAGTGAGGCGGACTGAGAGTCCGTGAGTGAGGGGGACTGAGAGTCGGTGAGTGAGGGGGACTGAGAGTCGGTGAGTGAGGGGGGGACTGAGATTCGGTGAGTGAGGGGGGACTGAGAGTCGGTGAGTGCGGGGGGACTGAGAGGCGTGAGTGAGGCGGGACTGATAGTCGGTGAGTGAGGGGGACTGAGAGTCGGTGAGTGTGGGGGGACTGAGAGTCAGTGAGTGAGGCGGGACTGAGAGTCGGTGAGTGAGGGGGGACTGAGAGTCGGTGAGTGAGGGGGGACTGAGAGTCGGTGAGTGAGGGGGGACTGAGAGTCCGTGAGTGAGGGGGGACTGAGAGTCGGATGAGTGAGGGGGACTGAGAGTCCGTGATTGAGGGGGGGACTGAGAGTCGGTGAGCGAGGGGGACTGAGAGTCGTGTGAGTGAGGCGGGGACTGAGAGTGGGTGTGTGAGGGGGGACTGAGAGTCGGTGAGTGAGGGGGACTCAGAGTGAGTGAGGGGGGACTGAGAGTCGGTGAGTGAGGGGGGACTGAGATTCGGTGAGTGAGGGGGGACTGAGAGTCGGTGAGTGAGGGGGCACTGAGAGTCGGTGAGTGAGGGGGGACTGAGAGTCGGTGAGTGAGGGGGGACTGAGAGTCGGTGAGTGAGGGGGGACTGAGAGTCTGTGAGTGAGGGGGGACTGAGAGTCGGTGAGTGAGGCGGGACTGATAGGTGGTGAGTGAGGGGGACTGAGAGTCGGTGAGTGAGGGGGGACTGAGAGTCGGTGAGTGAGGGGGGACTGAGAGTCCGTGAGTGAGGGGGACTGAGAGTCGGTGAGTGAGGGGGACTGAGAGTCCGTGAGTGAGGGGACTGAGGGTCAGTGAGTGAGGGAGGACTGAGAGTCGGTGAGTGAGGGGGACTGAGAGTCGGTGAATGAGGGGGACTGAGAGTCGGTGAGTGAGGGGGGACTGAGAGTCGGTGAGTGAGGGGGGACTGAGAGTCGGTGAGTGATGGGGACTGGAGTCGGTGAGTGAGGGGGGACTGAGAGTCGGTGATTGAGTGGGGACTGAGGGTCTGTGAGTGAGGGGGGACTGAGAATCGGTGAGTGAGGGGGGACTGAGAGTCGGTGAGTGAGGGGGGACTGAGAGTCGATGAGTGAGGGGGGACTGAGAGTCGGTGAGTGAGGGGGACTGAGAGTCGGTGAGTGAGGGGGGGCTGAGAGTCGGTGAGTGAGGGGATACTGAGGGTCGGTGAGTGAGGGAGGACTGAGAGTCGGTGAGTGAGGGGGACTGAGAGTCAGTGAATGAGGGGGGACTGAGAGTCGGTGAGTGAGGGGGGACTGAGAGTCGGTGAGTGAGGGGGGACTGAGAGTCCTTAAGTGAGGGGGAGGAATGAAAGTCGGTGAGTGAGGGCGGACTGAGTGTCGGTGAGTGAGGGGGGACTGAGAGTGGGTGAGTGAGGGGTGACTGAGAGTGGTCGTGTGTGAGGGGGACTGAGAGTCGGTGAGTGAGGGGGGACTGAGAGTCGGTGAGTGAGGGGGGACTGAGAGTCCGTGAGTGAGGGGGGGACTGAGAGTCGGTGAGTGAGGCGGACTGAGAGTCCGTGAGTGAGGGGGGACTGAGAGTCGGTGAGTGAGGGGGGACTGAGAGTCGGTGAGTGAGGGGGGACAGAGAGTTGGTGTGTGAGGGGGGACTGAGAGTCGGTGAGTGAGGGGGACTCAGAGTGAGTGAGGGGGGACTGAGAGTCGGTGAGTGAGGGGGGGACTGAGATTCGGTGAGTGAGGGGGGACTGAGAGTCGTGAGTGAGGGGCACTGAGAGTCGGTGGGTGAGGGGGGACTGAGAGTCGGTGAGTGAGGGGGGACTGAGATTCGTGAGTGAGGGGGGACTGAGAGTCGGTGAGTGAGGGGGGACTGTGAGTCAGTGAGTGAGGGGGGACTGAGAGTCGGTGAGTGAGGGGGCCTGAGAGTCGGTGAGTGAGGGATACTGAGAGTCGGTGAGTGAGGGGGGACTGAGAGTCGGTGAGTGAGGGGGGACTGAGAGTCGGTGAGTGAGGGGGTCTGAGAGTCTGTGAGTGAGGGGGACTGAGAGTCAGTGAGTGAGGGAGGACTGAGAGTCGGTGAGTGAGGGGGACTGAGAGTCGGTGAGTGAGGGGGGCCTGAGAGTCGGTGAGTGATGGGGACAAAGAGTCGGTGAGTGAGGGGGGACTGAGAGTCGGTGATTGAGGGGGGACTGAGAGTCTGTGAGTGAGGGGGGACTGAG
Source organism: Somniosus microcephalus (assembly GCF_052327205.1). NCBI lineage: Eukaryota > Metazoa > Chordata > Chondrichthyes > Squaliformes > Somniosidae > Somniosus > Somniosus microcephalus. The sequence goes on from NW_028225179.1 coordinate 176,676,457, forward strand.
AGTCGGTGAGTGAGTGGGTACTGAGAGTCGGTGAGTGAGGGGGGACTGAGAGTCGATGAGTGAGGGGGGACTGAGAGTCGGTGAGTGAGGGGGACTGAGAGTCGGTGAGTGATGGGGGACTGAGAGTCTGTGAGTGAGGGGGACTGAGAGGCGGTGAGTGAGTGGGGGCTGAGAGTCGGTGAGTGAGGGGATACTGAGGGTCGGTGAGTGAGGGAGGACTTAGAGTCGGTGAGTGAGGGGGGACTGAGAGTCGGGGAATGAGGGGGGACTGAGAGTGGGTGAGTGAGGGGGGACTGAGAGTGGGTGTGTGTGAGGGGGGACTGAGAGTCGGTGAGTGAGGGGGACTGAGGGTCGGTGAGTGAGGGAGGACTGAGAGTCGGTGAGTGACGGGGGAATGAGAGTCGGTGAATGAGGGGGGACTGAGAGTCCTTAAGTGAGGGAGAATGAAAGTCGGTGAGTGAGGGCGGACTGAGTGTCGGTGAGTGAGGGGGGACTGAGAGTGGGTGAGTGAGGGGGGACTGAGAGTCGGTGAGAAAGGGGGGACTGAGAGTCGGTGAGTGAGGGGGACTGAGAGTCGGTGAGTGAGGGGGACTGAGAGTCGGTTAGTGAGGGGGGACTGAGAGTCGGTGAGCGAGGGGGACTGAGGGTCGGTGAGTGAGGGAGGACTGAGAGTCGGTGAGTGACGGGGGACTGAGAGTCAGTGAATGAGGGGGGACTGAGAGTCGGTGAGTGAGGGGGGACTGAGAGTCGGTGAGTGAGGGGGGACTGAGAGTCCTTAAGTGAGGGGAGAATGAAAGTCGGTGAGTGAGGGCGGACTGAGTGTCGGTGAGTGAGGGGGGACTGAGAGTGGGTGAGTGAGGGGTGACTGAGAGTGGGTGTGTGAGGGGGACTGAGAGTCGGTGAGTGAGGGGGGACTGAGAGTCGGTGAGTGAGGGGGGACTGAGAGTCCGTGAGTGAGGGGGGACTGAGTCGGTGAGTGAGGCGGACTGAGAGTCCGTGAGTGAGGGGGGACTGAGAGTCGGTGAGTGAGGGGGACTGAGAGTCGGTGAGTGAGGGGGACAGAGAGTTTGGTGTGTGAGGGGGGACTGAGAGTCGGTGAGTGAGGGGGACTGAGGGTCGGTGAGTGAGGGAGGACTGAGAGTCGGTGAGTGACGGGGAATGAGAGTCGGTGAATGAGGGGGGACTGAGAGTCCTTAAGTGAGGGGAGAATGAAAGTCGGTGAGTGAGGGCGGACTGAGTGTCGGTGAGTGAGGGGGGACTGAGAGTGGGTGAGTGAGGGGGGACTGAGAGTGGGTGTGTGTGAGGGGGGACTGAGAGTCGGTGAGTGAGGGGGACTCAGAGTGAGTGAGGGGTGACTGAGAGTCGGTGAGTGAGGGGGGACTGAGATTCGGTGAGTGAGGGGGGACTGAGAGTCGGTGAGTGAGGGGGCACTGAGAGTCGGTGAGTGAGGTGGGACTGAGAGTCGGTGAGTGAGGGGGACTGAGATTCGGTGAGTGAGGAGGGGACTGAGAGTCGGTGAGTGAGGG
>NW_028225179.1:176678482-176708339 GCF_052327205.1 Somniosus microcephalus
TGCACTTTGTTGCCATATCAGCAGTTTCTGTGTTGCCGTGGTTTTCATTGTGGCCAGGTTACATATCCCCTCAATTGTGATGTGCCCATATATGTCCTGCCAGCTGAGAGAGGGGGCGCGAGCGCGCGCCAGGCGGGGAGGGAGGGGGCGCGAGCGCCCGCCAGGCGGGGAGGGAGGGGGCGCGAGCGCGCGCCAGGCGGGGAGGGAGGGGGCGCGAGCGCGCGCCAGGCGGGGAGGGAGGGGGCGCGAGCGCGCGCCAGGCGGGGAGGGAGGGGGCGCGAGCGCGCGCCAGGCGGGGAGGGAGGGGGGCGCGAGCGCGCGCCAGGCGGGGAGGAGGGGGCGCGAGCGCGCGCCAGGCGGGGAGGGAGGGGGCGCGAGCGCGCGCCAGGCGGGGAGGGAGGGGGCGCGAGCGCGCGCCAGGCGGGGAGGGAGGGGGCGCGAGCGCGCGCCAGGCGGGGAGGGAGGGGGGCGCGAGCGCGCGCCAGGCGGGGAGGGAGGGGGGCGCGAGCGCGCGCCAGGCGGGGAGGGAGGGGGCGCGAGCGCGCGCCAGGCGGGGAGGGAGGGGGCGCGAGCGCGCGCCAGGCGGGGAGGGAGGGGGGCGCGAGCGCGCGCCAGGCGGGGAGGGAGGGGGCGCGAGCGCGCGCCAGGCGGGGAGGGAGGGGGCGCGAGCGCGCGCCAGGCGGGGAGGGAGGGGGCGCGAAGCGCGCGCCAGGCGGGGAGGGAGGGGGCGCGAGGCGGGGAGGGAGGGGGCGCGAGCGCGCGCGAGGCGGGGAGGGAGGGGGCGCGAGCGCGCGCGAGGCGGGGAGGGAGGGGGCGCGAGCGCGCGCGAGGCGGGGAGGGAGGGGGCGCGAGCGCGCGCGAGGCGGGGAGGGAGGGGGCGCGAGCGCGCGCGAGGCGGGGAGGGAGGGGGCGCGAAGCGCGCGCCAGGCGGGGAGGGAGGGGGGCGCGAGCGCGCGCGAGGCGGGGAGGGAGGGGGCGCGAGCGCGCGCGAGGCGGGGAGGGAGGGGGCGCGATGCGCGCGCGAGGCGGGGAGGGAGGGGGCGCGAGCGCGCGCGAGGCGGGGAGGGGAGGGGGCGCGAGCGCGCGCGAGGCGGGGAGGGGAGGGGGGCGCGAGCGCGCGCGAGGCGGGGAGGGAGGGGGCGCGAGCGCGCGCGAGGCGGGGAGGGAGGGGGCGCGAGCGCGCGCGAGGCGGGGAGGGAGGGGGCGCGAGCGCGCGCGAGGCGGGGAGGGAGGGGGCGCGAGCGCGCGCGAGGCGGGGAGGGAGGGGGCGCGAGCGCGCGCGAGGCGGGGAGGGAGGGGGCGCGAGCGCGCGCGAGGCGGGGAGGGAGGGGGCGCGAGCGCGCGCGAGGCGGGGAGGGAGGGGGCGCGAGCGCGCGCGAGGCGGGGAGGGAGGGGGCGCGAGCGCGCGCGAGGCGGGGAGGGAGGGGGCGCGAGCGCGCGCGAGGCGGGGAGGGAGGGGGGCGCGAGCGCGCGCGAGGCGGGGAGGGAGGGGGCGCGAGCGCGCGCGAGGCGGGGAGGGAGGGGGCTGCGAGCGCGCGCGAGGCGGGGAGGGAGGGGGCGCGAGCGCGCGCGAGGCGGGGAGGGAGGGGGCGCGAGCGCGCGCGAGGCGGGGAGGGAGGGGGCGCGAGCGCGCGCGAGGCGGGGAGGGAGGGGGCGCGAGCGCGCGCGAGGCGGGGAGGGAGGGGGCGCGAGCGCGCGCGAGGCGGGGAGGGAGGGGGCCCGAGCGCGCGCGAGGCGGGGAGGGAGGGGGCGCGAGCGCGCGCGAGGCGGGGAGGGAGGGGGCGCGAGCGCAGCGCGAGGCGGGGAGGGAGGGGGCGCGAGGCGGGGAGGGAGGGGGCGCGAGGCGGGGAGGGAGGGGGCGCGAGGCGGGGAGGGAGGGGGCGCGAGGCGGGGAGGGAGGGGGCGCGAGGCGGGGAGGGAGGGGGCGCGAGGCGGGGAGGGAGGGGGGCGCGAGGCGGGGAGGGAGGGGGGCGCGAGGCGGGGAGGGAGGGGGCGCGAGGCGGGGAGGGAGGGGGCGCGAGGCGGGGAGGGAGGGGGCGCGAGGCGGGGAGGGAGGGGGCGCGAGCGCGCGCGAGGCGGGGAGGGAGGGGGGCGCGAGCGCGCGCGAGGCGGGGAGGGAGGGGGGCGCGAGCGCGCGCGAGGCGGGGAGGGAGGGGGCGCGAGCGCGCGCGAGGCGGGGAGGGAGGGGGCGCGAGCGCGCGCGAGGCGGGGAGGGAGGGGGCGCGAGCGCGCGCGAGGCGGGGAGGGAGGGGGCGCGAGCGCGCGCGAGGCGGGGAGGGAGGGGGCGCGAGCGCGCGCGAGGCGGGGGGCGCGAGCGCGCGCGAGGAGGGGGCGCGAGCGCGCGCGAGGCGGGGGCGCGAGCGCGCGCGAGGCGGGGGCGCGAGCGCGCGAGGCGGGAAGGGAGCGCGCGAGGCGGGAAGGGAGCGCGCGAGGCGGGAAGGGAGCGCGCGCGAGGCGGGAAGGGAGGGGGGCGCGAGCGCGCGCGAGGCGGGGAGGGAGGGGGCGCGAGCGCGCGCGAGGCGGGGAGGGAGGGGGGCGCGAGCGCGCGCGAGGCGGGGAGGGAGGGGGCGCGAGCGCGCGCGAGGCGGGGAGGGAGGGGGCGCGAGCGCGCGCGAGGCGGGGAGGGAGGGGGGCGCGAGCGCGCGCGAGGCGGGGAGGGAGGGGGCGCGAGCGCGCGCGAGGCGGGGGGAGGGGGCGCGAGGCGGGGGGAGGGGGGCGCGAGGGCGCGCGAGGCGGAGGGAGGGAGGCAGCGAGGGGGGCAGCGAGGGGGGGCGGGCGCGAGGCGAGGGGGGGCGCGCGCGAGACGGACAGGGGGCGCGAGACAGAGAGGGGGCGCGGGCGCGCGCGAGACAGAGAGCGGGAGAGTAAGAGACAGAGTGTGTGAGAGGGCGAGAGACAGAGAGAGACACACACACGGTTAGCGAGAGGGGAGGGGGGAATGATAGGCCGGAGAGAAAGTTTGAGAGAAAGAGAGAAGGTGTTGGGGGGACCGACGGACCGCAGAGAGTGAGAGGGACAGCGCCGACACACACACAGACGCGCGGCCAGTGGCAGAGGTGGGCGGGCGCACATACACAGACAAACACACACATACTGAGGAAGGGAGGCAGGGGGAGAGGATTTAAAGTTCACTGTATAAAGCACAATGACAGGCACTCACCTAATTAAAATTGAGCAGGGAAATTGTGGGAATCTCGGGTTGTAAAAAGGGAATGAGGAATGAAAAAGAGGGGGGAAAACAGCAGGTTGGTGTTGTGGGGGGCGGAGAAACAGAAAGAGGAACGGGGGGTGAAGGGGGCGGTTGCCGCGGAGAAATCAGGCAAACCAGGCCAGAACTGAAAAGGTTTCAGAGAAAGAAACCGCAGGTTAAAAACGGACACACAAAGTGATGGATTAAGACAACGGAACTGATTTAAAGGAAGGAAGATCTGAGCAATGCACCTGTACAGGTGAGTGAAGCTCCTCTCGGTGCATCAGCTCAGTGCCTGCCTTCACTCAATGGTTAAAGAGCCGGGCAGCGAGTACTGAATCCCCAGGGAACAGCCTGAGATCAGAGTGAGAAACGGCACACAGACCCAGGAAGGAACCGTGTGGGACGAGGCGGAGGCGAAAGTCCAAAGTCCACACCCCGGCCACATACAGACTCACCTGGGCTTTCCCACTCGGGCTGGGCAGGTGTCTCCTGGCAGTGACGGGGTTCGGACTGGGAGGAGGGCGGGCACCTTTGACTGACAGCACCCCGCGGGTAAAGGGGAAGCGGTGCACCCGTGTCAGCTAACTGGACAAGTGTGACTCTCACACAGCGGGCTCCAGCTGAGCTCCGAATGGCTGAGATCTTGGGGGGGGGGGGGGCGGTAGGCGGGCCTCCCCCCGTGGGATTGGGTCTGATTGGCTGAGGCCTGAGGGTGGGTGGGGCGGTGGGCGGGCCTTCCCCCCGTGAGACTGGGTCTGATTGGCTGCGGTCTGAGGGTGGGCGGGGCGGTGGGCGGTCCCCCACAACTCCCTGGGACTGGGTCTCATTGGCTGTGGTCTGAGGGTAGGCGGGGTGGTGGGCGGGCCTTCCCCCGTGGGACTGGGTCTGATTGGCTGTGTTCTGAGGGTGGGCGAGCCCCGACCCGACTGGGACTGGGTCTGATTGGCTGTGGTCTGAGGGTGGGCGAGCCCCCACCCGACTGGGGACTGGGTCTGATTGGCTGTGGTCTGAGGGTGGGCGGGGCAGTGGGCGGCCCCCCCCCCCACCCCAGTGGGCCTGGGTCTGATTGGCTGCGGTCTGAAAGAAAGACTTGCATTTATACACCGCCTTCCACGACCACCAGACGTCTCAAAGCGCTTTACAGCAAATGATGTCACTGTCACTCAACTAGCAGCACTAAAACAGATGATCTGGCCATTATCACCTTTGCTGTTTGTGGGACCTTGCTGTGCACAGATTTGCTTCCGCGTTTCCTACATTAAACAGCTACTACACTTCAAAAGCACATTTGAAGTCGTTTGGACTCTACCCTCCCATTCCCGGGCTCGAATACCCCTCCTATAATGGGGTGTCCATACCTCTACACTCCCATTCCCGGGCTGGAATATCTCTCCTATAATGGGTGTATCCAGAACTCTACCCTCCCATTCCCGGACTGAAACACCCCTCCTATAATGAGGTGTCCAGAATTCTACCCTCCCATTCCCGGGCTCGAATACCCCTCCTATAATGGGGTGTCCTGAATTCTACCCTCCTATTCCCGGGCTGGAACACCCCTCCTATAATGTGTTGTCCTGAACTCTACCCACCCATTCCCAGTCTCGATTACCCCTCCTATAATGGGGTGTCCTGAACTCTGCCCTCCCATTCCCGAGCTCGAATACCCCTCCAATAATGAGGTGTCTACAACTCTACCCTCCCATTCCCAGGCTCGAATACCCCTCCTATAATGGGTTGTCCAGAACTCTACCCTCCCATTCCCGGGCTTGAATACCCCTCCGAAAAGGAGTGTCCACAACTCTACCCTCCCATTCCCAGGCTCGAATACCCCTCCCTTAATGGGGTGTCCAGAACTCTACCCTCCCATTCCCGGGCTCGAATACCCCTCCAATAATGGGGTGTCCTGAACTCTACCCTCCCATTCCCAGGCTCGATTGCTCCTCCTATAATGGGGTGTCCTGAACTCTACCCTCCCATTCCCGGGCTAAAATACCCCTCCTATAATGGGGTGTCCAAAACACCACCCTCCCATTCCCGGGCTCGAATACCCCTCCTATAATGGGTTGTCCAGAACTCCACCCTCCCATTCGCGGGCTCGAATACCCCTCCTATAATGGGTTGTCCAGAGCTCCACCCTCCCATTCCCGGGCTCTAATACCCCTCCTATAATTGGTTGTCCAGAACTCCACCCTCCCAGTCCCAGGCTCGAATACCCCTCCCTTAATGGGGTGTCCAGAACTCTACCTTCCCATTCCCGGGCTCGAACACCCCTTCTAAAATGGGGTGTCCTGAACTCTACCCTCCATTCCCGGGCTCGTATACACCTCCTATAATGAGGTGTCCACAACTCTACCCTACCATTCCCAGGCTCGAATACCCCTCCTATAATGGGGTGTCCTGAACTCCACCCTCCTATTCCCGGGCTTGAATACCCCTCCTATAATGGGTTGTCCAGAACTCCACTCTCCCATTCCCAGGCTCGAATGCCCCTCCTATAATGGGGTGTCCAGAACTCCACCCTCCCATTCCCGGGCTCAAATACCCCTCCCTTAATGGGGTGTCCTGAACTATACCCTCCCATTCCCAAATTCGAATACCCCTCCTATGATCGGGTGTCCAGAACTCTACCCTCCCATTCCCGGGCTCGAATACCCCTCCTATATTAGGGTGTCCAGAACTCTACCCTCCCATTCCCGGGTTCGAATAACCATACTATAATGGGTGTGTCCAGAACTCTACCCTCCCATTCCCAGGCTCGAATACCCATCATATAATAGGGGGTCCACAATTCACCCTATCCATTTCTGGACTCGAATATCCCTCCTAAAATGGGGTGTCCCGAACACTTCCCTCCCATTCCCAGGCTCGAATACCCCTCCTATAATGGGGTGTCCAGAACTCTACCCGCCCATTCCCGGGTTCGAATACCCCTCCTATAATGGGTGTGTCCAGAACTATACCCTCCCATTCCCGGGCTCGAATATCCCTCCTATAATGGGGTGCCAGGATTCACCCTCCCATTCCCAGTCTTGAATACCCCTCCTATAATGGGGTGTCCAGAACTCTACCCTCCCATTCCCAGGCTCAAATACCCCTGCTATAATGGGGTGTGCTGAATTCTACCCTCCTATTCCCGGGCTGGAACACCCCTCCTATAATGTGTTGTCCTGAACTCTACCCACCCATTCCCAGTCTCGATTACCCCTCCTATAATGGGGTGTCCTGAACTCTGCCCTCCCATTCCCGAGCTCCAATACCCCTCCAATAATGAGGTGTCTACAACTCTACCCTCCCATTCCCAGGCTCGAATACACCTCCTATAATGGGTTGTCCAGAACTCTACCCTCCCATTCCCGGGCTTGAATACCCCTCCTATAAGGAGTGTCCAGAACTCTACCCTCCCATTCCCAGTCTCGAATACCCCTCCTATAATGGGGTGTCCTGAACTCTGCCCTCCCATTCCTGGGCTCGAATACCCCTCCAATAATGAGGTGTCCACAACTCTACCCTCCCATTCCCAGTCTCGAATACCCCTCCCTTAATGGGGTGTCCAGAACTCTACCCTCCCATTCCCGGGCTCGAATACCCCTCCTATAATGGGGTGTCCTGAACTCTACCCTCCCATTCCCGGGCTAAAATACCCCTCCTATAATGGGGTGTCCTGAATTCTACCCTCCCATTCCCGGGCTCGAATACCCCTCCTATAATGGGGTGTCCAGAACACCACCCTCCCATTCCCGGGCTCGAATACCCCTCCTATAATGGGTTGTCCAGAACTCCACCCTCCCATTCGCGGGCTCGAATATCCCTCCCTTAATGGGGTGTCCTGAACTCTACCCTCCCATTCCAGTCTCAAATACCCCTCCTATAATGGGTTGTCCAGAGCTCCACCCTCCCATTCCCGGGCTCGAATACCCCTCCCTTAATGGGGTGTCCAGACCTCTTCCCTCCCATTCCGGGGCTCGAACACCCCTTCTATAATGGGGTGTCCTGAACTCTACCCTCCCATTCCCGGGCTTGAATACCCCTCCTATAATGGGTTGTCCAGAACTCCACCCTCCCATTCCCCAGCTCGAATACCCCTCCCTTAATGGGGTGCCCTGAACTATACCCTCCCATTCCCAAGTTTGAATACCCCTCCTATAATCGGGTGTCCAGAACTCTACCCTCCCATTCCCGGGCTCGAATACCCCTCCTATAATAGGGTGTCCAGAACTCTACCCTCCCATTCCCGGGTTCGAATAATCCTCCTATAATGGGTGTGTCCAGAACTCTACCCTCCCATTCCCAGGCTCAAATACCCCTCTTATAATGGGGTGTCCTGAACTCTACCCTCCCATTCCCAGGCTCGATTGCTCCTCCTATAATGGGGTGTCCTGAACTCTACCCGCCCATCCCGGGCTCGAATACCCCTCCGATAATGGGGTGTCCAGAACTCTACCCTCCCATTCCCAGGCTCAAATACCCCTCCGATAATGGGGTGTCCAGTACTCTACCCTCCCATTCCTAGGCTCGAATACCCCTCCTATAATGGGGTATCCTGAACTCTACCCTCCCATTCCCAGGATCGAATACCCCTCCTGTAATGAGGTGTCCAGAACTCACCCTCCCATTCCCAGGCTAAAATATCCCTCCTTTAATGGGGTGTCCACAAGTCTACCCTCCCATTCCTAAGCTCGAATACCCCTCCTATAATGGGGGTTTCCTGAACTCTACCCTCCCATTCACAGGATCGAATACACCTCCCATAATGAGGTGTCCAGAACTCACCCTCCCATTCCCAGGCTAAAATATCCCTCCTTTAATGGGATGTCAACAACTCTTCCCTCCCATTCCCAGGCTCCAATACCCCTCCTATAATTGGGTGTCCAAAACTCTACCCTCCCATTCCCGGGCTCGAATACCCCTCCTATAATCAGGTGTCCAGAACTCTACCCTCCCATTCCCGGGCTCGAATACCCCTCCTATAATGGGGTGTCCTGAACTCTACCCTCCCATTCCCGGGTTCGCATACCCCTCCTATAATGGGGTGTCCAGAAATCTAACCTCCCATTCCCAGGTTCGAATACCCCTCCTATAATGGGGTGTCCAGAACAAAACCCGCCCATGCCCAGTCTCGAATACCCCTCCTATAATGGGGAGTCCATACCTCTACATTCCCATTCCCGGGCTCGAATATCCCTCCTATAATGGGGTGTCCAGAACTCTACTCTCCCATTCCCAGGCTCGAATACCCATCATATAATAGGGGGTCCACAATTCACCCTACCCATTTCCCGGCTCGAATATCCCTCCTAAAATGGGGTGTCCCGAACTCTACCCTCCCGTTCCCGGGTTCGAATACTACTCCTATAATGGGGTGTCCAGAACTCTACCTGCCCATTCCCGGGTTCGAATACCCCTCCTATAATGGGGTGTCCAGAACTCTACCTGCCCATTCCCGGGTTCGAATACCCCTCCTATAAGGGGGTGTTCTGAACTCTAACCTCCTATTCCCGGGCTCGAATACCCCTCCTATAATGGGTGAGTCCAGAACTATACCCTCCCATTCCTGGGCTCGAATATCCCTCCTATAATGGGGTATCCAGGACTCACCCTCCCATTCCCAGTCTTGAATACCCCTCCTATAATGGGGTGTCCTGAACTCTACCCTCCCATTCCCGGGCTCGAATACCCCTCCTATAATGGGGTGTCCAGAACTCTACCCTCCCATTCCCGGGCTCGAATACCCCTCCTATATTGGGGTGTCCATACCTCTACGCTCCCATTCCCGGGCTCGAATAACCCTCCTATAATGGGGTGTCCAGAACTCTTCCCTCCCATTCCCAGGCTCGAATACCCCTCCTATAATGGGGTGTCCTGAACTCTACCCTCCCATTCCCGGGCTCGAATGCCCCTCCTATAATGGGGTGTCCTGAACACTACCCTCCCATTCCCGGGCTCAAATATACCCTTGCTATAATGGGGTGTCCAGAACTCTACCCTCCCATTCCCAGGCTCGAATACCCCTCCTATAATGGGGTGTCCAGGACTCTGCCCTCCCATTCCCAGGCTCGAACACCCCTCCTATAATGGGGTGTCCAGAACTCTACCCACCCATTCCTGGGCTCGAATACCTCTCCTATAACGGGATGTCCAGAACTCTACCCTCCCATTCCCGGCTGGAATACCCCTCCTATAATAGGGGAACCAGAACTCACCCTACCCATTCGCAGGCTCGAATACAACTCCTATAATGGGGCGTCCAGAACTCTACCCACCCATTCCCAGGCTCGAATACCACTCCTATAATGTAGTATCCAGAACTCTACCCTCCCATTCCTGGGCTCGAATGCCCCTCCTATAATCGGGAGTCCAGGACTCTACACTCCCATTCCCAGGCTCGAATAGCCCTCCTATAATAGGGGAACCAGAACTCACCCTACCCATTCCCGGGTTTGAATACCCCTCCTATAATGGGGTGTCCTGAACTCTACCCTCCCATTCTCGGGATCAAATACCCCTCCTATAATGGGGTGCCCTGAACTCTACCCTCCCATTCCCGGGATCGAATACCCCTCCTATAATGGGGTGCCCTGAACTCTATCCTCCCATTCCCGGGCTCGAATACCCCTGCTATAATGGGGTGTCCAGAACTCTACCCTCCCATTCCCAGGCTCGAATACCCCTCCTATAATGGGGTGTCCTGAACTCTACCCTCCCATTCCCGGGCTCGAATACCCCTCTTATAATGGGGTGTCCAGGACACACCGTCCCATTCCCAGGCTCAAATACCCCACCTATAATGGGGTGTCCAGGACACACCGTCCCATTCCCAGACTCGAATACCCCTCCTATAATGGGGTGTCCAGGACTCAACCTCTCATTCCCAAGCTCGAATACCCCTCCTATAATGGGGTGTCCACAACTCACCCTCTCATTCCCAGGCTCGAACACTGCTCCTATAATGGGGTGTCCACAACTCAACCTCTCATTCCCAGGCTGAAATACCCCTCCTATAATGGAGTGTCCAGAACTCTACCCTCCCATTCCCAGTCTCGAATACCCCTCCTATAATGGGGTGTCCTGACTGCTACCCTTCCATTCCCAGGCTCGAATACAACTCCTATAATGGGGTGTCCAGAACTCTACCCTCCCATTCCCAGTCTCGAATACCCCTCCTATAAATGGGGTGTCCTGACCGCTACCCTCCCATTCCCAGGCTCGAATACCCTTCCTATAATGGGGTGTCCAGTGTGGTAAACCACTTTTACCGTTTACTATCGTTACACTATAGTTATCACTGTTAGATCGTTTCCCTATAGTTATCACTGTTCACATTGTTGTATCACTGTACGAGGTCGCCTCTTGTCACGCTGCTATACCTGGGCTGACCACTGCCGACTCCGCCCATGGCTCCACCTACCTGCCCGGGTATAAAGGTGGTCGACTGGCTGGTATTCCTCCTTCTTGGATCCGATCACCCACGAGGGTGGGCTCTGTTATTTAGTCAATAAAAAGCTATAGTTACTTTCTTAACTCGTCGCTTTTCATTGGACGAATTGATAGGTATATCAATTTTATTGACTAAATTTTAAAATGTCGTCACTTGAGCAGCCAAACAACCAGTCAACGGAGCAGCCAAACGACCAGCCAGACGCCCAGCTACAACAGCCACAGCAGCCGGCTTGGCTGCGAGCCCTCAAACCACCGTACCTGGATCTAAACCCACAAGCAACAAACGCAGCCCTCGACTTCAAACACTGGCTGTGCTGCTTCGAATCCTACCTGGAAGAATCCGGCGTCCCTCAGAGATCCAAACTAAGAGTTCTGACCGCCCAAGCGAGCCCTAAAGTATACGCACTCATCCAGGACATTACTACTTACGAGGCCGCTATCAACCTACTGAAACAGCAGTACCGGAGCCCGGTAAATTCCATGTATGCCAGACACCTCCTAAGATCCCGCCCGCAACAGCCAGGAGAGTCTGTAGCTGAATTTTTACGGGCGCTACGAACACTCGGCAGGGACTGTGACTTTAAAGCAGTATCGGCTGCAGAAAACACTGAAGATAACATCCGCGATGCCTTCGTGAAAGGCCTTCGGTCCGACTACTCACGGCAGAGACTGCTGGAATCAAAGGACCTCGACCTGAACTCAGCTGCAGCCTTGGCCTACTCCCTAGAAGTGACCCAGCGGGACCTCGAGGTGTATTCCAGGTACAGTTCGCGACTCTGGGACTCGGGCCCGACCCCGACCGCAATACCCCTCGTAGCGCCGCCCCCAGGACCTACCTCAGCGTCGGCGTCCCGGACCCGATCGGGACCGCCACCCCCGGTACCGGCTGCGACATCGGAGCCCCGCGACCGGGCCGCCGGCTGCTTCTTCTGTGGGCAGGCGAAACACCCGAGGTCGCGCTGCCCAGCCAAAAACGCGACGTGCTCCAGCTGCCTGAAGAAAGGCCACTTCGCGAAGGCCTGCAGAGGGAGAGCAGCAGAGGCCAGCAGTGCCTCATGCGAACTGTGGGGGCGGCCATCTTTTATCAAGGCCACAGATGAGCAATGGGGCGGCCATCTTTGATCCAGGCAACCGACGCCAGCAGTGCCTCATGTGGGTTGTGGGGGCAGCCATCTTCTCCGCCATTTTGCCCCACCTCGTGGGCGCCTCCATTTTACCCACCACGCTCGACCGCCACCTTACCTCCAGACCTGATGACCGCTTCACCTACAGACTACAGCGACCCGCTCAGCCACACACTAGCCTCCGTCACGCTAGACCAAGCTCGCCCGCATCAGCTGTCCAAGTCAATGATGGACATCAAAGTAGACGGCCACGCCACGACCTGCCTGTTCGACAGCGGAAGCACGGAGAGCTTCATACATCCAGACACGGTGAGCCACTACTCCCTCACTGTCCAGCCAACGCGCAACCGGATCTCGATGGCATCGAGGTCCCATGCCACAGACATCAGCGGCTACTGTGTTGTGACCCTGTCGGTTAAGGGCACGGAGTATAAAAACTTTAAACTCCTCGTCCTGCCCCAGCTATGCACTGCCGTCCTACTAGGGCTGGATTTTCAATCCCACCTCCAAAGCGTCACTCTAGCATACGGTGGACCCCTCCCCCCGCTCACAGTCGACAACCAGCAGCCTTTAAATCGCCCACCGCGTAACACCTGCGGCCTATCCACCCTCAAGGTCCCGCCACCTTCCCTGTTCGCTAACCTCACCCCCGACTGCAAACCCGTCGCTACCAAGAGCAGGCGGTACAGCGCCGGGGACAGAGCTTTCATTAGCTCTGAGGTGCAGCGTCTCCTGAAGGAGGGCATCATCGAGGGGAGCAGCAGCCCCTGGCGTGCCCAGGTTGTAGTCGTTAAGACCGGCAATAAAAACCGCCTGGTCATCGACTACAGCCAAACCATAAACCGGTACACCCAGCTGGACGCATACCCTCTTCCCCGCATATCTGATATGGTCAATCAGATTGCTCAATACCGGGTATTCTCTACCATCGACCTTAAGTCGGCCTACCACCAACTCCCTATCCGCCCCGAGGACCGCCAGTATACCGCCTTTGAGGCGAATGGCTGCCTCTACCACTTCCTTAGGGTCCCCTTCGGCATCACCAACGGGGTTTCGGTCTTCCAAAGGGAGATGGACCGGATGGTTGACCAGAACGGGCTGCAAGCCACGTTCCCCTATCTAGATAACGTCACCATCTGCGGCCGCGACCGGCAAGACCATGACGCTAATCTGGAAAGATTCCTCCATACGGCCCAACGGCTGAACCTCACCTGCAATAAGGGGAAATGTGTGTTTAACACCTCGCGCCTTGCCATCCTCGGCTGCGTAGTAGAGAACGGAATCATCGGCCCCGATCCCGAAAGAATGCGTCCCCTCATGGAGCTACCCCTTCCCCACTGTCCAAAGGCGCTGAAGAGAACCCTGGGGCTCTTCGCCTACTATGCCCAATGGGTGCCGAATTATGCGGACAAAGCCAGACCCCTCATGAAGTCCACCTCCTTCCCCCTTACGGAAGAAGCGCGCGCGGCCTTCTCCCTCATCAGGGGAGACATTGCTAAGGCCACTATGCACGCAGTGGATGAGTCCATCCCCTTCCAAGTGGAGAGCGATGCATCCGACTTCGCCCTAGCCGCTACCCTCAACCAGGAGGGGAGACCGGTGGCCTTCTTCTCAAGGACCCTACAGGGCCCCGAGATCCGACACTCTTCGGTCGAGAAGGAGGCCCAGGCGATTGTGGAGGCGGTACGCCGCTGGAGGCATTACCTCGCAGGCAAGCGATTTACCCTCCTCACCGACCAGCGTTCGGTCGCTTTTATGTTTAATAACAAGCTGAGGGGTAAAATCAAGAACGACAAGATCTTGAGGTGGAGAATCGAGCTATCCACCTACGATTATGATATCTTGTACCGGCCTGGTAAGCTGAACGAACCCCCTGACGCTCTATCGCGAATTACATGCGCCAACGCGCAAATTGATAGACTTCAGACCCTCCACAACGACCTCTGCCACCCCGGGGTCACCAGGCTTTACCACTTCATTAAGGCCCGCAACCTGACCTACTCCATCGAGGAGGTCAGGACCATGACCAGGAACTGCCAGACCTGTGCCGAGTGCAAACCGCACTTCTTTAGGCCGGACAGAGCAAGCCTGATCAAGGCCACCCGCCCCTTCGAGCGCTTGAGCATCGATTTTAAGGGGCCCCTCCCGTCCTCTGACCGTAATGTGTACTTCCTCAACATTGTTGATGAGTACTCCCGTTTCCTCTTTGCCTTCCCCTGCCCAGACATGACCAGCACCACGGTCGTTAAATGCCTGAACGACCTCTTTGCCTTGTTCGGGTTCCCAAACTATATACATAGTGACCGGGGCGCCTCCTTCATGAGCGAGGAACTCCGTCAGTTCCTACTAGCGAGAGGCATCGCCACTAGCAGGACCACCAGCTACAACCCCCGAGGGAACGGCCAGGTGGAAAGAGAGAACGCGACGGTATGGAAGGCCGTCCTCTTAGCCTTAAAGTCTAAGGGCCTCCCAACCTCTCGCTGGCAGGAGGTCCTCCCGGCGGCGCTGCATTCCACCCGGTCACTACTTTGCACTGCCATTAACGCCACCCCCCATGAACGAATGTTTGTTTTCCCCAGGAAGTCGACTACGGGAACCACGCTACCAACCTGGCTGACCTCTCCGGGGCCTGTCTTGCTGCGAAAGCACGTGAGGGCCCATAAAACGGACCCCCTGGTCGAGAGGGTGAACCTCCTGCACGCCAACCCCCAGTACGCCTACGTGGCATACCCAGACGGGCGGGAGGACACAGTCTCCTTACGAGACCTCGCACCCTCGGGCACTCCGGAGACACCACCGCTACCCCCCCCCACCACCCCCCCAATTCCAGCCCAGGTAGATGGTACGCCGGAACCCCAAGAGCCTTCGCCTACCTCGCAGACGCCAGCATTAACACCGGAGAACACAACACCGCCGCTGCGACGATCAGACAGGCTTACGAGGCCTCCGGACAGACTGACATACCAGAACTGGTCGTACACTTCACCCCGCCGGACTCAAATCTAAACAAGGGGTGAATGTGGTAAACCACTTTTACCGTTTACTATCGTTACACTATAGTTATCACTGTTAGATCGTTTCCCTATAGTTATCACTGTTCACATTGTTGTATCACTGTACGAGGTCGCCTCTTGTCACGCTGCTATACCTGGGCTGACCACTGCCGACTCCGCCCATGGCTCCACCTACCTGCCCGGGTATAAAGGTGGTCGACTGGCTGGTATTCCTCCTTCTTGGATCCGATCACCCACGAGGGTGGGCTCTGTTATTTAGTCAATAAAAACCTATAGTTACTTTCTTAACTCGTCGCTTTTCATTGGACGAATTATTAGGTATATCATCCAGAACTCTACCCTCCCATTCCCAGGCTCGAATACCCCTCCTATAATGGAGTTTACAGAACTCTACCCTCCCATTCCCGAGCTCGAATGCCCCTCCTATAATGGGGTGTCCTGAACACTACCCTCCCATTCCCGGGCTCGAATACCCCTCCTATAATGGGCTGTCCTGAACTCTACACTCCCATTCCCAGGCTCGAAGACCCCTCCTATAATGGGCTGTCCTGAACTCTACCCTCCCATTCCCGGGCTCGAATACCCCTCCTATAATGTGGTGTCCAGAACTCTCACTCCCATTCCTGGCTGGAATACCCCTCCTATAATAGGGGAACCAGAACTCACCCTACCCATTCCCAGGCTCGAATACAACTCCTATAATGGGGTGTCCAGAACTCTACCCTCCCATTCCCGGGTTTGAATACCCCTCCTATAATGGGGTGTCCTGAACTCTACCCTCCCATTCCCGGTATCGAATACCCCTCCTATAATGGGGTGTCCTGAACTCTATCCTCCCATTCCCGGGCTCGAATACCCCTCATATAATGGGGTGTCCAGGACTCTACCCTCCCATTCCCAGGCTCAAATATCCCTCCTATAATGGGGTGTCCACAACTCACCCTCTCATTCCCAGGCTCGAATACCCCTCCTATAACGGGATGTCCAGAACTCTACTCTCCCATTCCCAGGCTCGAATACCCCTCCTATAATGGGGTGTGCAGGACACACCGTCCCATTCCCAAGCTCGAATAGCCCTCCTATAATGGGGTGTCCACAACTCACCCTCTCATTCCCAGGCTCGAATACCCCTCCTATAATGGGGTGTCCAGAACTCTACCCTCCCATTCCCAGGCTGAAATACCACTCCTATAATGGGGTGTCCTGACCGCTACCCTTCCATTCCCAGGCTCGAATACCCCTCCTATAATGGAGTGTCCAGAACTCTACCCTCCCATTCCCAGTCTCGAATACCACTCCTTTAAATGGGGTGTCCTGACCGCTACCCTCCAACTCCCAGGCTCGAATACCCCTCCTATAATGGAGTGTCCAGAACTCTACCCTCCCATTCCCGAGCTCGAATGCCCCTCCTATAATGGGGTGTCCAGAACTCTACCCTCCCATTCCCAGGCTCGAATACCCCTCCTATAATGGAGTGTCCAGAACTCTACCCTCCCATTCCCGAGCTCGAATGCCCCTCCTATAATGGGGTGTCCGGAACTCTACCCTCCCATTCCCATGCTCGAATACCCCTCCTATAATGGGCTGTCCTGAACTCTACACTCCCATTCCCAGGCTCGAATACCCCTCCTATAATGGGCTGTCCTGAACTCTACCCTCCCATTCCCAGGCTCAAATACCCCTGCTATAATGGGGTGTCCAGAACTCTACCCTCCCATTCCCAGGCTCGAATACCCCTCCTATAATGGGGTGTCCTGAACTCTACCCTCCCATTCCCGGGCTCGAATACCCCTCTTATAATGGGGTGTCCAGGACACACCGTCCCATTCCCAGGCTCAAATACCCCACCTATAATGGGGTGTCCAGGACACACCGTCCCATTCCCAGACTCGAATACCCCTCCTATAATGGGGTGTCCAGGACTCAACCTCTCATTCCCAAGCTCGAATACCCCTCCTATAATGGGGTGTCCACAACTCACCCTCTCATTCCCAGGCTCGAACACTGCTCCTATAATGGGGTGTCCACAACTCAACCTCTCATTCCCAGGCTGAAATACCCCTCCTATAATGGAGTGTCCAGAACTCTACCCTCCCATTCCCAGTCTCGAATACCCCTCCTATAATGGGGTGTCCTGACTGCTACCCTTCCATTCCCAGGCTCGAATACAACTCCTATAATGGGGTGTCCAGAACTCTACCCTCCCATTCCCAGTCTCGAATACCCCTCCTATAAATGGGGTGTCCTGACCGCTACCCTCCCATTCCCAGGCTCGAATACCCTTCCTATAATGGGGTGTCCAGTGTGGTAAACCACTTTTACCGTTTACTATCGTTACACTATAGTTATCACTGTTAGATCGTTTCCCTATAGTTATCACTGTTCACATTGTTGTATCACTGTACGAGGTCGCCTCTTGTCACGCTGCTATACCTGGGCTGACCACTGCCGACTCCGCCCATGGCTCCACCTACCTGCCCGGGTATAAAGGTGGTCGACTGGCTGGTATTCCTCCTTCTTGGATCCGATCACCCACGAGGGTGGGCTCTGTTATTTAGTCAATAAAAAGCTATAGTTACTTTCTTAACTCGTCGCTTTTCATTGGACGAATTGATAGGTATATCAATTTTATTGACTAAATTTTAAAATGTCGTCACTTGAGCAGCCAAACAACCAGTCAACGGAGCAGCCAAACGACCAGCCAGACGCCCAGCTACAACAGCCACAGCAGCCGGCTTGGCTGCGAGCCCTCAAACCACCGTACCTGGATCTAAACCCACAAGCAACAAACGCAGCCCTCGACTTCAAACACTGGCTGTGCTGCTTCGAATCCTACCTGGAAGAATCCGGCGTCCCTCAGAGATCCAAACTAAGAGTTCTGACCGCCCAAGCGAGCCCTAAAGTATACGCACTCATCCAGGACATTACTACTTACGAGGCCGCTATCAACCTACTGAAACAGCAGTACCGGAGCCCGGTAAATTCCATGTATGCCAGACACCTCCTAAGATCCCGCCCGCAACAGCCAGGAGAGTCTGTAGCTGAATTTTTACGGGCGCTACGAACACTCGGCAGGGACTGTGACTTTAAAGCAGTATCGGCTGCAGAAAACACTGAAGATAACATCCGCGATGCCTTCGTGAAAGGCCTTCGGTCCGACTACTCACGGCAGAGACTGCTGGAATCAAAGGACCTCGACCTGAACTCAGCTGCAGCCTTGGCCTACTCCCTAGAAGTGACCCAGCGGGACCTCGAGGTGTATTCCAGGTACAGTTCGCGACTCTGGGACTCGGGCCCGACCCCGACCGCAATACCCCTCGTAGCGCCGCCCCCAGGACCTACCTCAGCGTCGGCGTCCCGGACCCGATCGGGACCGCCACCCCCGGTACCGGCTGCGACATCGGAGCCCCGCGACCGGGCCGCCGGCTGCTTCTTCTGTGGGCAGGCGAAACACCCGAGGTCGCGCTGCCCAGCCAAAAACGCGACGTGCTCCAGCTGCCTGAAGAAAGGCCACTTCGCGAAGGCCTGCAGAGGGAGAGCAGCAGAGGCCAGCAGTGCCTCATGCGAACTGTGGGGGCGGCCATCTTTTATCAAGGCCACAGATGAGCAATGGGGCGGCCATCTTTGATCCAGGCAACCGACGCCAGCAGTGCCTCATGTGGGTTGTGGGGGCAGCCATCTTCTCCGCCATTTTGCCCCACCTCGTGGGCGCCTCCATTTTACCCACCACGCTCGACCGCCACCTTACCTCCAGACCTGATGACCGCTTCACCTACAGACTACAGCGACCCGCTCAGCCACACACTAGCCTCCGTCACGCTAGACCAAGCTCGCCCGCATCAGCTGTCCAAGTCAATGATGGACATCAAAGTAGACGGCCACGCCACGACCTGCCTGTTCGACAGCGGAAGCACGGAGAGCTTCATACATCCAGACACGGTGAGCCACTACTCCCTCACTGTCCAGCCAACGCGCAACCGGATCTCGATGGCATCGAGGTCCCATGCCACAGACATCAGCGGCTACTGTGTTGTGACCCTGTCGGTTAAGGGCACGGAGTATAAAAACTTTAAACTCCTCGTCCTGCCCCAGCTATGCACTGCCGTCCTACTAGGGCTGGATTTTCAATCCCACCTCCAAAGCGTCACTCTAGCATACGGTGGACCCCTCCCCCCGCTCACAGTCGACAACCAGCAGCCTTTAAATCGCCCACCGCGTAACACCTGCGGCCTATCCACCCTCAAGGTCCCGCCACCTTCCCTGTTCGCTAACCTCACCCCCGACTGCAAACCCGTCGCTACCAAGAGCAGGCGGTACAGCGCCGGGGACAGAGCTTTCATTAGCTCTGAGGTGCAGCGTCTCCTGAAGGAGGGCATCATCGAGGGGAGCAGCAGCCCCTGGCGTGCCCAGGTTGTAGTCGTTAAGACCGGCAATAAAAACCGCCTGGTCATCGACTACAGCCAAACCATAAACCGGTACACCCAGCTGGACGCATACCCTCTTCCCCGCATATCTGATATGGTCAATCAGATTGCTCAATACCGGGTATTCTCTACCATCGACCTTAAGTCGGCCTACCACCAACTCCCTATCCGCCCCGAGGACCGCCAGTATACCGCCTTCGAGGCGAATGGCTGCCTCTACCACTTCCTTAGGGTCCCCTTCGGCATCACCAACGGGGTTTCGGTCTTCCAAAGGGAGATGGACCGGATGGTTGACCAGAACGGGCTGCAAGCCACGTTCCCCTATCTAGATAACGTCACCATCTGCGGCCGCGACCGGCAAGACCATGACGCTAATCTGGAAAGATTCCTCCATACGGCCCAACGGCTGAACCTCACCTGCAATAAGGGGAAATGTGTGTTTAACACCTCGCGCCTTGCCATCCTCGGCTGCGTAGTAGAGAACGGAATCATCGGCCCCGATCCCGAAAGAATGCGTCCCCTCATGGAGCTACCCCTTCCCCACTGTCCAAAGGCGCTGAAGAGAACCCTGGGGCTCTTCGCCTACTATGCCCAATGGGTGCCGAATTATGCGGACAAAGCCAGACCCCTCATGAAGTCCACCTCCTTCCCCCTTACGGAAGAAGCGCGCGCGGCCTTCTCCCTCATCAGGGGAGACATTGCTAAGGCCACTATGCACGCAGTGGATGAGTCCATCCCCTTCCAAGTGGAGAGCGATGCATCCGACTTCGCCCTAGCCGCTACCCTCAACCAGGAGGGGAGACCGGTGGCCTTCTTCTCAAGGACCCTAGAGGGCCCCGAGATCCGACACTCTTCGGTCGAGAAGGAGGCCCAGGCGATTGTGGAGGCGGTACGCCGCTGGAGGCATTACCTCGCAGGCAAGCGATTTACCCTCCTCACCGACCAGCGTTCGGTCGCTTTTATGTTTAATAACAAGCTGAGGGGTAAAATCAAGAACGACAAGATCTTGAGGTGGAGAATCGAGCTATCCACCTACGATTATGATATCTTGTACCGGCCTGGTAAGCTGAACGAACCCCCTGACGCTCTATCGCGAATTACATGCGCCAACGCGCAAATTGATAGACTTCAGACCCTCCACAACGACCTCTGCCACCCCGGGGTCACCAGGCTTTACCACTTCATTAAGGCCCGCAACCTGACCTACTCCATCGAGGAGGTCAGGACCATGACCAGGAACTGCCAGACCTGTGCCGAGTGCAAACCGCACTTCTTTAGGCCGGACAGAGCAAGCCTGATCAAGGCCACCCGCCCCTTCGAGCGCTTGAGCATCGATTTTAAGGGGCCCCTCCCGTCCTCTGACCGTAATGTGTACTTCCTCAACATTGTTGATGAGTACTCCCGTTTCCTCTTTGCCTTCCCCTGCCCAGACATGACCAGCACCACGGTCGTTAAATGCCTGAACGACCTCTTTGCCTTGTTCGGGTTCCCAAACTATATACATAGTGACCGGGGCGCCTCCTTCATGAGCGAGGAACTCCGTCAGTTCCTACTAGCGAGAGGCATCGCCACTAGCAGGACCACCAGCTACAACCCCCGAGGGAACGGCCAGGTGGAAAGAGAGAACGCGACGGTATGGAAGGCCGTCCTCTTAGCCTTAAAGTCTAAGGGCCTCCCAACCTCTCGCTGGCAGGAGGTCCTCCCGGCGGCGCTGCATTCCACCCGGTCACTACTTTGCACTGCCATTAACGCCACCCCCCATGAACGAATGTTTGTTTTCCCCAGGAAGTCGACTACGGGAACCACGCTACCAACCTGGCTGACCTCTCCGGGGCCTGTCTTGCTGCGAAAGCACGTGAGGGCCCATAAAACGGACCCCCTGGTCGAGAGGGTGAACCTCCTGCACGCCAACCCCCAGTACGCCTACGTGGCATACCCAGACGGGCGGGAGGACACAGTCTCCTTACGAGACCTCGCACCCTCGGGCACTCCGGAGACACCACCGCTACCCCCCCCCCACCACCCCCCCAATTCCAGCCCAGGTAGATGGTACGCCGGAACCCCAAGAGCCTTCGCCTACCTCGCAGACGCCAGCATTAACACCGGAGAACACAACACCGCCGCTGCGACGATCAGACAGGCTTACGAGGCCTCCGGACAGACTGACATACCAGAACTGGTCGTACACTTCACCCCGCCGGACTCAAATCTAAACAAGGGGTGAATGTGGTAAACCACTTTTACCGTTTACTATCGTTACACTATAGTTATCACTGTTAGATCGTTTCCCTATAGTTATCACTGTTCACATTGTTGTATCACTGTACGAGGTCGCCTCTTGTCACGCTGCTATACCTGGGCTGACCACTGCCGACTCCGCCCATGGCTCCACCTACCTGCCCGGGTATAAAGGTGGTCGACTGGCTGGTATTCCTCCTTCTTGGATCCGATCACCCACGAGGGTGGGCTCTGTTATTTAGTCAATAAAAACCTATAGTTACTTTCTTAACTCGTCGCTTTTCATTGGACGAATTATTAGGTATATCATCCAGAACTCTACCCTCCCATTCCCAGGCTCGAATACCCCTCCTATAATGGAGTTTACAGAACTCTACCCTCCCATTCCCGAGCTCGAATGCCCCTCCTATAATGGGGTGTCCTGAACACTACCCTCCCATTCCCGGGCTCGAATACCCCTCCTATAATGGGCTGTCCTGAACTCTACACTCCCATTCCCAGGCTCGAAGACCCCTCCTATAATGGGCTGTCCTGAACTCTACCCTCCCATTCCCGGGCTCGAATACCCCTCCTATAATGTGGTGTCCAGAACTCTCACTCCCATTCCTGGCTGGAATACCCCTCCTATAATAGGGGAACCAGAACTCACCCTACCCATTCCCAGGCTCGAATACAACTCCTATAATGGGGTGTCCAGAACTCTACCCTCCCATTCCCGGGTTTGAATACCCCTCCTATAATGGGGTGTCCTGAACTCTACCCTCCCATTCCCGGTATCGAATACCCCTCCTATAATGGGGTGTCCTGAACTCTATCCTCCCATTCCCGGGCTCGAATACCCCTCATATAATGGGGTGTCCAGGACTCTACCCTCCCATTCCCAGGCTCAAATATCCCTCCTATAATGGGGTGTCCACAACTCACCCTCTCATTCCCAGGCTCGAATACCCCTCCTATAACGGGATGTCCAGAACTCTACTCTCCCATTCCCAGGCTCGAATACCCCTCCTATAATGGGGTGTGCAGGACACACCGTCCCATTCCCAAGCTCGAATAGCCCTCCTATAATGGGGTGTCCACAACTCACCCTCTCATTCCCAGGCTCGAATACCCCTCCTATAATGGGGTGTCCAGAACTCTACCCTCCCATTCCCAGGCTGAAATACCACTCCTATAATGGGGTGTCCTGACCGCTACCCTTCCATTCCCAGGCTCGAATACCCCTCCTATAATGGAGTGTCCAGAACTCTACCCTCCCATTCCCAGTCTCGAATACCACTCCTTTAAATGGGGTGTCCTGACCGCTACCCTCCAACTCCCAGGCTCGAATACCCCTCCTATAATGGAGTGTCCAGAACTCTACCCTCCCATTCCCGAGCTCGAATGCCCCTCCTATAATGGGGTGTCCAGAACTCTACCCTCCCATTCCCAGGCTCGAATACCCCTCCTATAATGGAGTGTCCAGAACTCTACCCTCCCATTCCCGAGCTCGAATGCCCCTCCTATAATGGGGTGTCCGGAACTCTACCCTCCCATTCCCATGCTCGAATACCCCTCCTATAATGGGCTGTCCTGAACTCTACACTCCCATTCCCAGGCTCGAATACCCCTCCTATAATGGGCTGTCCTGAACTCTACCCTCCCATTCCCAGGCTCAAATATCCCTCCTATAATGGGGTGTCCACAACTCACCCTCTCATTCCCAGGCTCGAATACCCCTCCTATAACGGGATGTCCAGAACTCTACTCTCCCATTCCCAGGTCGAATACCCCTCCTATAATGGGGTGTCCAGGACTCACCCTCCCATTCCCAAGCTCGAATACCCCTCCTATAATGGGGTGTCCACAACTCACCCTCTCATTCCCAGGCTCGAATACCCCTCCTATAATGGAGTGTCCACAACTCAACCTCTCATTCCCGGCTGAGATACCCCTCCTATAATGGAGTGTCCAGAACTCTACCCTCCCATTCCCAGTCTCGAATACCCCTCCTATAATGGGGTGTCCTGACCGCTACCCTCCCATTCCCAGGCTCGAATACCCCTCCTATAATGGAGTGTCCAGAACTCTACCCTCCCATTCCCGAGCTCGAATGCCCCTCCTATACTGGGGTGTCCTGAACTCTAGCCTCCCATTCCCAGGCTCGAATACCCCTCCTATAATGGAGTGCTCAGAACTCTACCCTCCCATTCCCGAGCTCGAATGCCCCTCCTTTAATGGGGTGTCCAGAACTCTACTCTCGCATTCCTTGGGCTCGAATGCCCCTCCTATAATCGGGAGTCCAGGACTCTACCCTCCCATTCCCAGGCTCGAATATCCCTCCTAAAATGGGGTGTCCTGAACTCTCTCCTCCCATTCCCGGGCTCGAATACCCCTCCTATAATGGGGTGTCCAAGACTCACCATCCCATTCCCGGACTGGAATACCCCTCCTATAATGGGGTGCCCTGACCGCTACCCTCCCATTCCCAGGCTCGAATACCCCTCCTATAATGGGGTGTCCAGAACTCTACCCTCTCATTCCCGCGCTCGAATGCCACTCCTATAATGGGCTGTCCTGAACTCTACCCTCACATTCCCAGGCTCGAATACCCCTCCTATAATGGGGTGTCCAGAACTCTCACTCCCATTCCCGGCTGGAATACCCCTCCAATAATAGGGGACCCAGAACTCACCCTACCCATTCCCAGGCTCGAATACCACTCCTATAATGTGGTGTCCAGAACTCTACCCTCCCATTCCGGGTTTGAATACCCCTCCTACAATGGGGTGTCCTGAACTCCACCCTCCCATTCCCGGGATCGAATACCCCTCCTATAATGGGGTGTCCTGAACTCTGCCCTCCCATTCCCGGGATCGAATACCCCTCCTAAAATGGGGTGTCCTGAACTCTATCCTCCCATTCCCGGGCTCGAATACCCCTGCTATAATGGGGTGTCCAGAACTCTACCCTCCCATTCCCGGGCTCGAATACCCCTCGTATAATGGGGTGTCCAGGACTCTACCCTCCCATTCCCAGGCTCAAATATCCCTTCTATAATGGGGTGTTCACAACCCATCCCTCCCATTCCCAGGCTCGAATACCACTCCTATAATGGGGTATCCAGATGCTAGCCTCCCATTCCTGAGCTCGAATACCCCTCCTATAATGGGGTGTCCACAACTCACCCTCTCATTCCCAGGCACTAATACCCCTCCTATAATGGGGTGTCCACAACTTAACCTCTCATTCCAAGGCTCGAATACCCCTCCTATAATGGGCTGTCCTGAACTATACCCTCCCATTCCCAAGCTCGAATACCCCTCCTATAATGGGGTGTCCATAACTCTACCTACCCATTCCTCGGCTCGAATACCCCTCCTATAACGGGATGTCCAGAACTCAACCCTCCCTTTCCCGGGCTCGAATACCCCTCCTATTATGGGGTGTCCAGAACTCTACCCTCCCATTCCCAGGCTCGAATACCACTCCTATAATGTGGTGTCCAGAACTCTACTCTCCCATTCCTTGGGCTCAAATGCCACTCCTATAATTGGGAGTCCAGGACTTTGCCCTCCCATTCCCAGGCTTGAATAGCCCTCATATAATAGGGGGGCCACAACTTACCCTACCCATTCCCAGGCTCGAATATCCCTCCTAAAATGGGGTGTCCCGAACTCTACCCTCCCATTCCCAGGCTCGAATAACCCTCCTATAATGGGGTGTCCCGAACTCTACCCTCCCATTCCCGGGTTCGAATACCCCTCCTATAATAGGGGAACCAGAACTCACCCTACCCATTCCCGGGTTTGAATATCCCTCCTATAATGGAGTGTCTAGAACTCTACCCTCCCATTCCCGGGTTCGAATACCCCTCCTAAAATGGCATGTCCAGAACTCTACCCTCTCAATCCCAGGCTCAAATGACCCTCCTGACGTAAGAAAACTACTAGGCACTTGGTCTAAATATTAAACAAGCCTTAGTAGCTTACTTACGTCAATTTAATCAACTGTTTTTCAACATGGGTATCTAGTTGTGTCCTTTACTAGTTCCTGTTAAAGAATGTCCTAAGCAAGCTGGGCCATGCCCAAGAATTTATACTCTCCCTGGACAGCGCCACCAGCAGGCCGCCCAGTATCATTTCATAAATCATTTTCACATGAATGACAAGATTAATTTCACCTCCTATAATGGAAAGTCCACAACTCAGCCTCTCATTCCCGGGCTCGAATACCCCTCCGATAATGCGGTGTCCAGAACTCTACCCTCCCATTCCCGGGATTGAATATCCCTCCTATAATGGGGTGTCCAGAACTCTACCCTCCCATTCCCTGGATTGAATACCCCTCCTATAATGCGGTGTCCAGAACTCTACCCTCCCATTCCCGGGGTTGAACACCCCTCCTATAATGGGGTGTCAAGATCTCTACCCTCCCATTCCCGGGATTGAATACTCCTCCTATAATGGGGTGTCCTGAACTCTACCCTCCCATTCCCGGGATCGAATACCCCTCCTATAATGGGGTGTCCTGAACTCTACCCTCCCATTCCCGGGATCGAATACCCCTCCTATAATGGGGTGTCCAGAACTCTACCCGCCCATTCCCAGGATTGAATACCCCTCCTATAATGGGGTGTCCTGAACTCTACGCTCCCATTCCCGGGATCGAATACCCCTCCTATAATGGGGTGTCCTGAACTCTACCCTCCCATTCCCAGGATTGAATACCCCTCCTATAAATGGGTGTCCTGAACTCTACCCTCCCATTCCCGGGCTCGAATACCTCTCCTATAATAGGGTGTCCAGGGCTCACCCTCCCATTCCCGGGCTCGAATATCCCTCCTATAATGGGGTGTCCTGAACTCTACATTCCCATTCCCGGGATCGAATACCCCACCTATAATGAGGTGCCCTGAACTCTACCCTCCCATTCCCTGGCTCGAATACTCTTCCTATAATGGGGTGTCCAGGTCTCACCCCCCCATTCCCTGGCTCGAATACCCCTCCTATAATGGGGTGTCCACAACTCGACACTCCCATTCCTGGGCTCGAAGACCCCTCCTATAATTTGGTGTCCAGAACTCTACCCTCCCATTCCCGGGCTCGAATACCCCTCCTATAATGTGGTGTCCAGAACTCTACCCTCCCATTCCCAGGCTCGAATACCCCTCCTATAATGGGGTGTCCAGAAGGCTATCCTCCCATTCCCGGGCTCGAATACCGCTCCAATAATGTGGTGTCCAGAACTCTACACTCCCATTCCCGGGCTCGAACACCCCTCCTATAATGGGGTGTCCAGAACTCTACTCTCCCATTCCTGGGCTCGAATGGCCCTCCTATAATCGGGAGTCCCGGACTCTACCCTCCCATTCCCAGGCTCGAATAGCCATCCTATAATAGGGGATCCAAAACTCACCCTATCCATTCCCGGGCTTGAATATCCCTCCTAAAATGGGGTATCCCGAACACTACCCTCCCATTCCCAGGCTCGAATACACCTCCTATAATGGGGTATCCTGAACTCTACCCTCCCATTCCCGGGTTAGAATACTACTCCTATAATGGGGTGTGTTGAACTCTACCCTCCCATTCCCGGGATCGAATACCCCTCCTATAATGGGGTGTCCAGAACTCTACCCTCCCATTCCCGGGCTCGAATACCCCTCCTATAATGGGGTGTCCAGAACTCTACCCTCCCATTCCCGGGCTTGAATACCCCTCATATAATGGGGTGTCCAGGACTCTACCCTCCCATTCCCAGGCTCAAATATCCCTCCTATTAAGGGGTGTCCACAACCCATCCCTCCCATTCCCAGGCTCGAATACCACTCCTATAATGGGGTTTCCAGACCCTAGCCTCCCATTCCTGGGCTCGAACACCCCTCCTATAATGGGGTGTTCACAACTCACCCTCTCATTCCCAGGCTCGAATACCCCTCCTATAATGGGCTGTCCTGAACTATACCCTCCCATTCCCAAGCTCGAATACCCCTCCTATAATGGGGGGTCCAGAACTCTACCCACCCATTCCTGGGCTCGAATACCCCTCCTATAATGGGCTGTCCTGAACTATACCCTCCCATTCCCAAGCTCGAATACCCCTCCTATAATGGGGTGTCCAGAACTCTACCCACCCATTCCTGGGCTCGAATACCCCTCCTATAACGGGATGTCCTGAACTAGACCTTCCCATTCCCAAGCTCGAATACCCCTCCTATAATGGGGTGTCCAGAACTCTACCCTCCCATTCCCAGGCTCGAATACCACTCCTATAATGTGGTGTCCAGAACTCTACTCTCCCATTCCTTGGACTCGAATGCCCCTCCTATAATCGGGAGTCCAGCATCTACCCTCCCATTCCCAGGCTCGAATAGCCCTCATATACTAGGGGGGTCAGAACTCACCCTACCCATTCCCAGGCTCGAATAACCCTCCTATAATGGGGTGTCCCGAACTCTACCCTCCCATTCCCGGGCTCGAATACCCCTCCTATAATAGGGGAACCAGAACTCACCCTACCCATTCACGGGTTCGAATACCCCTCCTAAAATGGGATGCCCAGAACTCTACCCTCTCAATCCCAGGCTCGAATGACCCTCCTGACGTAAGAAAACTACGAGGCACTTGGTCTAAATATTAAACAAGGCTTAGTAGTTTACTTACGTCAATTTAATCAACTGATTTTCAACATGGGTATCTAGTTGTGTCCTTTACTAGTTCCTGTTAAAGAATGTCCTGAGCAAGCTGGGCCATGCCCGAGAATTTAAACTCTCCCTGGACAGCGACACCAGCAGGCCACCCAGTATCATTTCATAAGTCATTTTCACATGAATGACAAGATTCATTTCACCTCCTATAATGGAACGTCCACAACTCAGCCTCTCATTCCCGGGCTCGAATAACCCTCCTATAATGTGATGTCCTGAACTCTACCCTCCCATTCCCATGCTCGTATACCCCTCCTATAATGTGGCGTCCTGAACTCTACCCTCCCATTCCCAGGCTTGAATACCCCTCC
This sequence comes from Somniosus microcephalus, assembly GCF_052327205.1. NCBI lineage: Eukaryota > Metazoa > Chordata > Chondrichthyes > Squaliformes > Somniosidae > Somniosus > Somniosus microcephalus. The sequence continues at coordinate 176,706,912 of NW_028225179.1, forward strand.
TATAATGGGGTGTCCAGAAATCTACCCTCCCATTCTGGGCTCGAATACCCCTCCTATAATGTGGTGTCCAGAACTCTCACTCCCATTCCTGGCTGGAATACCCCTCCTATAATAGGGGAACCAGAACTCACCCTACCCATTCCCAGGCTCGAATACAACTCCTATAATGGGGTGTCCAGAACTCTACTCTCCCATTCCCGGGTTTGAATACCCCTCCTATAATGGGGTGTCCTGAACTCTACCCTCCCATTCCCGGTATCGAATATCCCCTCCTATAATGGGGTGTCCTGAACTCTATCCTCCCATTCCGGGCTCGAATACCCCTCATATAATGGGGTGTCCAGGACTCTACCCTCCCATTCCCAGGCTCAAATATCCCTCCTATAATGGGGTGTCCACAACTCACCCTCTCATTCCCAGGCTCGAATACCCCTCCTATAACGGGATGTCCAGAACACTACTCTCCCATTCCCAGGCTCGAATACCCCTCCTATAATGGGGTGTGCAGGACACACCGTCTCATTCCCAAGCTCGAATACCCCTCCTATAATGGGGTGTCCACAACTCACCCTCTCATTCCCAGGCTCGAATACCCCTCCTATAATGGGGTGTCCACAACTCAACTTCTCATTCCCAGGCTGAAATACCACTCCTATAATGGAGTGTCCAGAACTCTACCCTCCCATTCCCAGTCTCGAATACCCCTCCTATAATGGGGTGTCCTGACCGCTACCCTTCCATTCCCAGGCTCGAATACCCCTCCTATAATGGAGTGTCCAGAACTCTACCCTCCCATTCCCAGTCTCGAATACCACTCCTTTAAATGGGGTGTCCTGACCGCTACCCTCCCACTCCCAGGCTCGAATACCCCTCCTATAATGGAGTGTCCAGAACTCTACCCTCCCATTCCCGAGCTCGAATGCCCCTCCTATAATGGGGTGTCCAGAACTCTACCCTCCCATTCCCAGGCTCGAATACCCCTCCTATAATGGAGTGTCCAGATCTCTACCCTCCCATTCCCGAGCTCGAATGCCCCTCCTATAATGGGGTGTCCGGAACTCTACCCTCCCATTCCCATGCTCGAATACCCCTCCTATAATGGGCTGTCCTGAACTCTACACTCCCATTCCCAGGCTCGAATACCCCTCCTATAATGGGCTGTCCTGAACTCTACCCTCCCATTCCCAGGCTCAAATATCCCTCCTATAATGGGGTGTCCACAACTCACCCTCTCATTCCCAGGCTCAAATACCCCTCCTATAACGGGATGTCCAGAACTCTACTCTCCCATTCCCAGGCTCGAATACCCCTCCTATAATGGGGTGTCCAGGACTCACCCTCTCATTCCCAAGCTCGAATACCCCTCCTATAATGGGGTGTCCACAACTCACCCTCTCATTCCCAGGCTCGAATACCCCTCCTATAATG